>NW_006921615.1:18741886-18762142 GCF_000298275.1 Orycteropus afer afer
AAAAAAAATCAAACAAATGGCAACCAAAAAAGAGCAGGAATGGCAATATTAATTTCTGATTAAATTGACTTTAAGACAAAAACCACCATACGAGACAAGGAAGGACATTATATAATGATTAAAGGATCAACTGAACAAAAAGATATAACCATAGTAAGTTATCTATGAACCCAATGAAAGAGCCCCAAAATACATAAATCAGACTTTAAAAGAGTTCAAAAAGCAAATAGATGACTCCACAGTCAGTCAGAGTGGAAGACTTTAATATACCACTTTTAATGAGAGATAGTACAACTGGAAAGGAACTCAACAAAGACACAGAAGCTAACCAATACAATCCACCAACTTGACCTTACAGACATCTACAGAGCAATGCACCCAACAACAGCACAATATACATTCTTTTCCAGGACACACAGAACATTCTCCAAGACAGACCATTCTCCATGACAGACCATATGTTAGGCCATAAAGTAAGCCTTAATAAATTTAAAAACACTGAAATACTGAAAAGCATTTTCTCAGATCAAATGCTATCAAATTAGAAATCAATAACAGGAAAATCAATGGAAAAAGAGCAAATATATGGAAACTGAACAACACCCTCCTTAAGACAGATTGGGTAAGAGAAGAAATAAAAAATGAAATTCAAAAATTCCTTGAATCAAACAAGAATGAAAACACAATGTATCAAAACCTTTGGGACCCAGCAAAAGCAGTGATCAGAGGCCAATTTCTAGCAATAAATGCACACATCAAAAAAGAAGAGAGAGTCAAAATCAACACTTAAAACCAACATTTCCAACAATTAGAAAAAGAACAGCAAGAAAAGCCTACAATCACCAGAAGAAAATAATAAAGATTCAAGCAGAAATAACAAAACAAAACAGAAAGACAACAGAAAAAATCTTTTTTGAAAAGATTAATAAAATTGACAAACCACTGGCAAATTTAACAAAGGAAGAGGGAGAGAATATAAATAATAGGAATAAGAAACAAAATGGGAGACATCAAAACAGAACCAACTGAAATGAAAAGGATAGTATCAGGATACTATGAAGAACAGTAATCCCAACAAATTTGAAAATCTGGAAGAAAGGACAGATTTCTAGAAACCACTTACCACTTAGCTAAACGAACATAGACTGATGTGGAAAAGTTGAACAGGTCTATCACAAAAGAAGAAATTGAACAAGTCATAAAAAAATTCCAACAACAAAAAAAATTCTGGCCCAGATGGTTTCACTGGAGAATTCTACCAAACATTCAGGGAAGAACTGACACCAATCCCACTCTAACTATTCCAAAACATACAAAAGGAGGGAATCCTTCCAAATTCATTTTATGAGCACCTATAATAACCTTGATAAAAACAGGCAAAGACATCACTCAAAAGGAAAATTACAGACCAATAGCCCTTATAAATATAGATGCAAAAATCATCAACAAAATCCTAGACAGTAGATTCTAATAACATACCAAAAAATAATTCATTATGACCAAGGGGGGTTCATATCAGGTATGCAAGGATGGTTCAACTTTAGAAAAAGAATCAACGTCATCTACTACATAAATAAAACAAAGGAAAAAAAAAAAACAAAACACAGGATCATAACAATCGATGCAGAAAAAGCATTGGATAAAACCCAACATCCATTCCTGATCAAAACTCTCAGTAAAATAAGAATAGAAGGGACATTTCTCAACATAATAAGGACCTATATGCAAAACCAACAGCCAACATTATTCTCAATGGAGAGCAAATTAAACCACTCCCCTTACGAACAGGAGCCACAGAAAGATGCCCTCTTTCACCACTTCTATTCAACACTGTATGGAAAGTCCTAGCCAGCTCATTAAGGCAAGAAAGGGAAATCAGAGGCATCCAAATTGGTAAGGAAGAAGTTAAACTATCCCTATTTGCTGATGATATGATCCTATACTTAGAAAACCCAAGAGACACAGTCAAAAAATCTACGGAAACTAATTGACAGATTTAGTATTGTGGCAGGATACAAGATCAACATCCAAAACTCAGTTGGATTCCTCTACACCAGCAAAGAGACTGATGACAAATAAATAAGAAAATCATTACAATTTACAATAGCTACAAAAAAATTAAATACTTGGGAATAAATTTTACCAGGGACAAAAAGACCTGGACAAACAAAACTATAAAAGACTACTTCAAGAAACTGTAAGAAATCTACATAAATGAAAGAACATACCATGCTAGTGGACAGGAAGACTGAACGTTGTGAAAATATCAATTTTACCCAAAGCAATCTATATATTCTGGATCCCAATCCAGATTCCATCAGCATTCTTTAGGGATATGGAAAAACCAATCACTAACTGTATATGGAAAGGAAAGAGACCTCGGATAAACAAAGCACTATGGAAGAAGAAGACCAAAGTAGGAGGTCTCACACTGCTGGATCTCAAAACCTACTATACAGCCACAGTAGTCAAACTGTCTGGTATTGGTACAATGAAAGACACACAGACCAATGGAACAGAATTGAGAACCCAGAAATAGATCCATTGACCGATGGTGAGCTGATCTTTGACAAAGGGCCGAAATCCATTAAATGGGGAAGAGAATGTCTGTTTAATAAATGGTGCTGGCAAAACTGGATATCCATTTGCAGAAAAATGAAACAAGATCTGTACCTCACACCATACACAAAAACGAACTCCAGACGGATCAAAGACTTGAATGTGAAACCTAAAACTATAAAGTTCCTCAAGGAAAAACTAGGGACAAATTTAAGGGCCCTAATATATGGCATGGGAGCTCTGGTAGCATAGTGGCTAAGGCATGTAAATGCTAACCAGAAGGCTGGTGGTTCAAACCCACCAGCCACCCCTCGGAAGGAAGATGGGGCAATCTACTTCCGTAGTGATACTGCCTCAGAAAGCCAAGGAGGGGTCACTATGAGTCAGTTCTGACTCGACGGCACATAACAACAACAACAACAATAAATGGCATAAATAGGCTATCAAGCATAACCCAATGTACAGAAACAGAAGATAAACTAGATGAATGGGACTTCCTAAAAATTAAATTTATGTGCTTCCAAAGACTTCTCCAAAAGAGTCAAAAGAGAACCTATAGATTTGGGAAAAAATATTCGGCAATGACATATCTGACAAGTGACTTGTTATAGAAAACTCCAAACATCAACAACAAAAAGACAAATAATCCAATTAAAAAATGGGCAGAAGGCATGAATAGACACTTCTCCAAAGAAGATATTCAGGTGGCCAACAAACACATGAAGAAATGCTCACATCATTAGCCATTAGAGAGATGTGAATCAAAACGAGGTACCATCTTGCTCCAGCACCAGTAGCAATGTTCAACAAGACAGAAAATAACAAATGCTGGCGAGGATGCGGAGATTGGGAATCTCATACACTGCTGGTGGGACTGTACAATGATACAACCACTGTGGAAAGCAGCATGGTGGTTCCTTAAAAAGTTGGAAGTAGAAAACCATTTCACCTAGCCGTTCCTTACTAGGTATATATCCTAAAGAAGTGAAAGCCAGGACAAGAACAGATATATGCACACCCATGTTCATTGCAGAACTATTTACAACAGCCAAAAGATGGAAACAACCTAGGTGCCCATCAACAGAAGAATGGGTAACCAAACTATGGTACATACACACAATGGAATACTACGCAATCCTGAAGAATAACGTAGAATCTGCAAAACACCACATAATATGGATAAACTTCGAGGACATTATGCTGCGTGAAATAACTCAATCACAGAAGGACAAGTATTATATTAATCCATTATTGTAAAAAGTCAAGGAAAGGTTTCTATATGGAAGGAAATTTTCTTTGTCGGTTACCAGGAGTGTGAGAGGAGAGGAGGGAACACTGTTAGATAGGTAGAGAGATAAGGTTTGGGTGAAGAGAAGGGCAATGTACCAAATGTGAGTGATCAACATGGTGGCATTGAGGAAGAGGAAGACATAGAGAGGTGCTTGGGAGCTACAGACAACAAAGACGAACCCTTTTGTACATAGAGTACCGCGTTGTCAGTGAAGGCAAACATGGGTTTACGGGTGGATAGATGGGTGGAGAAGCTGAACTATTAGGCATGTCCATGCAGGGGGGTGTTCCGAAGACTATGTATAGGGTTGGTAGACAATGCTTCTGTAAGTGTATTGGTATACTCTGTAAGAATTCCCAGGTATATAGTACAGCTGACAAGGAGCAAGGTTGTGGTCACTGCTGGCCACAGCCAGCTACCCAGAGGGAGTGAGGAGCTGGACCTGTGGGCTCGGGACCACAGTCACAGGGGACATCAAGCTAAAGTGGCAAAACATGTTACACAAAACACTGTTCCACATCCTACTTTGGTGAGTAGGAACTGGGATCTGAAAAGCTTGCAAGCACCAATCTAGATGCAACAATGGGCCTCTCCATGTCCAGAGCAAGAAAGAATGAAGAAAACCAAAAATTCATAGAAACAATTAGTCCAAGCAACTGCTACACCATGCAATCCCCAGCCTACACGTCTATGAGACCAGCAGAACTAGATGGTGCCCGGCTACCACTGTCAACCACTTGGAAGGGAATCTATGTAGGAGATCCTGGATAGAGTGGGACAACAATGTGGAACAAAACTCAAAATCATTTAAAAAAAAAAAAAAAGGCAACCAGGTTTGCTGGTCTCATAGAGCCTGATGGAACCACTGAGACTATGGCCCCTAGCTGCCCTTCAGGTCTGGAACTGAACCCATACCTGTGGCTTCCAGCCAAACAAAAGACAGGCATATGAGCTGAATATTTACATTAGGTAGATACACTCCTTGGAGAAATCAATCATGGGAGACTAGAAGGGCTGTGGATGCACAGGGAGATAACTCAGAGGGCAGGAATGAATGGGAAGGAAGGACACAGGGAAGAGGTTAACTATGGAGAGGAAGTGGGAGGGGAGCTCTGGCATTATGGGAAGCTAGTCAATATCATGAGACAAAGGATGTGTGAGCTGCTGTATGGAAAGTGAATTTGTTCTGTAAACTTTCACCCAAATCACAATAAAAAATAAAAATAATAATGCCAGTGTTTATAGTATTCATCCTTACTTACCTCACTAGTGCAAGAACGGACACAATTCTGGCTTCCTAAGTTATCTTGATTACCTTCTCTTCGAAAAATTTTTTTCTGTTCATTCTGTACACAGAGTCCCAAGCCTCTTGCGGGTGGTGGTTTAATGAAAGGAAGCAATTCATTAGTGTCAGGGAAGGACATTTCGGTAGTTTGACCCCTGGAAGTTTCTTTAGTCTCCAAGAGAGGATCTGTAGAACATCGTTCCATACTGAAGGACTCCTCAATTTCACTGAATTCAAAAGATTCTATTGTGCTATTTATAGATACGTATTTTGCTGGGTTGCTGTGCTCTACCACTTTTCGGGATGACTGAATAACTTTGTTCTGATTACTGTAAAACAGAGCTACCCACATATGAAGTAAAAGCTTCACTTCTTCCACATTATCAGGCAAATCAGTATTCCAAGGCCTAACATTGGAAAAAAAAAAAAAACACAAAAATCATAAAAAATGGTTATTTTAATGCATGATCTTATTTTTGTAAGCCAAGTGCCTTATTAACCTTTAGTTTTTAAAACTGCACCAACAATGAATGAGATAAATATAAAGTTGACTTAACAAATAAAATTAAAGTACTAGAGCCATCTACAACTTTTCTACTTGTATTCTCTTTCAGAGATAAGGAAAAGCTCTTAGATTGACAGTAATAAAAAACCAAAACATTAAAATGAATGTAAACCTTTCATTTCACAGAGAAGGGAACTGAGAATCAGAGCATTTAAGTCACTTCCTCCAGACCATAAAACCCATAAATGGAAGAACCATGACAAGGACATGGGTGTCCCAACTCATAGTCTAGTATATTTTTTTTCCTACACCACACAAATATAATATACCTGCTGTGTGAATAGGAGCTTTGGTGGCACAGTGCCTAAGGCATTTGACTGTTAACCAGAAGGCTGGTGGTTCAAACCCACCAGGCACTCCTGGGAAGGAAGGTTGGGCAATCTACTTCTGTAGTGATATTGCCTTGGAAACCGAAGGAGGGGTCGTTGAGTCGGATCAGACTCGACAGCAGTGTGTTATGTGAATACTAGTAGAAACTATATTCAAATTCTCATTCATTTGCTTTTGCTAAGCCTGGCTGGCTCTCTTTTCTTCCTCACTTTTCTGTCTCTCTTCTAATAGCTGAGAAAATCTGAAGATTCAAACAGCTCTGCTGGCAGTTCAGCCAAAAAAAAAAAACCATCAAACTCACTGCCATCGAGTCGGATCCGACTCATAGCAACCACTCCTTGGGTTTCCAAGGCTGTATCATTACAGAAGTAGATTGCCCAATCTTCCGTCTGGAGAATGGTTGGTGGTTTTGAACTGCCAGCCTTCTGGTTGGCAGTCAAAGGCCTTAGGCACTATGCCACCAGAGCTCTATATTATTTCCAGATTACAGTTCTGGAAAATAACCTGAAACCAGAAGGGGTGAGACAAAGCATTTCTGGGCATGTGACAGGCAAAAAGACAGCAAAGACCTGGAGTATGATGAGTCAGAGAGGCTAGAGTTAGACTGTACAGTCAAACAGGATGAAGGCTAAGCAAATGACCCTTATGAATATATATGTTCATAATGCATATGAACATGAGCAAGGAAAGAAGTCAGATATAAGTAGAATCAATTTAGTCACATGTGTAATATTTCATTAATAGGCAGCTGAATGTCATCTTGCACAGCTAATGCTTTTTTTCTAAGAGTTGTTGTTGTTATAGGAGCTCTGGTGGCGTAGTGCCTAAGGCATTTGACTGCTAACCAGAGAGCTGGAGGTTCTAACCCACCAGCCACTCCTCAGAAGGAAGGTTGGGCAATGTACTTCCATAGTGATATTGCTTCAGAAACCCAAGGGGTCACTATGAGTCGAATCCAACTCGATGGCAGTGCGTTTGGTTTTTGTTGTTGTTATTGGTTGCAATAGAGTTGATCTGATTCACAGTTGCTCCATGTGCATCAGGGCAGAACTGTACTCCATAGGGTGTTCAAGGCTGTAACGTTTAGGAGCAGAATGCCAGGTCTATCTTCTGAGGTACTGCTGGGTGGAATCTAACAGTAAGCTTTTGGCTAGTAGTCAAGTGCTTAACCATTTGTACCACCCAGGAACTCTGCTGCTAAGAGTAAGGGTTATAATTTATTAGTAACTAATCACCATACAAAATTCTAACGGACATAATGACCTCATAAAGTAGCCTTTACTAAATCTATAAAGCACTGTCTATAGACTATCATCTTCCACTGCCATCACGTGGCAACGTGTTAGATATGTAAACTCTCTGGCTCTACCTTAAATGGACCGAGCCAGAATCTGCAGTTCAATGAAATCCCAAGACAAGTTATATACACAATAAAGTTTGAGAACAGTAGCCTCAAAGCCCAAGGTCATAAAAGTGGGAAGAACCTAGATTTAAACTGAGGTTACTCTAAACTCTAAAGTCTGTGCTTCTAACCACTCTGCTATTATTGCCTTGATTCCTTTTTAAAGATTTATAGGAGCTCTGGTGTCGTGATACCTAAGGCATTTGACTGCTAACCAGAAGGCTGGCGGTTCAAACCCACCAGCCACTCCTCAGAAGGAAGACTGGGCAATCTAATTCCGTAGTGGTATCACCTTGGAAATCCAAGGAGGGGTCGCTATGAGTTGGATCTGACTCGATGGCAGTGAGTTTGGTTTACTTCTGGTAGGGCATCCCTTTAGAAAATTGCTTGCTCATACCAATCTGACCAGCTTAACAAGTAAGAAGTAACTCTTTAAATGTTCTGGAATTCAGTCTGAAGAACATTAGTTGTATATCTATTTTGTATTAAGGTCTCATCTAAACATTTTAATTCAAACACCATCAAGGCTTACAAAAGAGCATCTCAAAGTGGAAAGCTATTCACAAGGCTAAAAGTTAACTTTAAAAAGTTCTCCACGTGATCACTGATAGACAATGGGAAAATCAGTACCATATTTTTAATTGTCAGTAAACACTTGGTCTTAAATATAATACTCCTCCTCCCTCACTGTTCCTCCCAAGTATCCTTTCTCATTACATTTATCTCAACAAAAAAGTTACATTGGTTTTCATCAAGTTTTACTCACACTTACCCATGTAAAGCTCTTATTACAGTTTTCTCCAGTGGGTTGTTAGTATATCTGCTATCTAAGCTGAATACATATTCTGCTTCACATTTGAAAGTGACCTTAAAGGAGCCATCACAGCTAAACACGGTATGAGAGCAATAAAAGTCTTTTAGGCTGGAAGACATCAATCTGTTCTTGCGCTTTACCAATGGATCAAAGACCTTTTGCAGAGGGGAGGTGTTCTGTTGATGCCGAAATGGCATTACTTTGCCTACTGGCGTTCCTGCTTCAGGGCCTTTTGTTCCATTCTTGGCAAAGGCAGGGCCTTGTATTCCTCTCTGCTGTAAATATTTCTTTGAATGTTCTGCAAGTGGTAGGGCATATGAATGCTCTACAAGAACGAAAGAGCTTTGGCTTGCATCTGAAGTTTCTAGTGTTTCCTCAGAAAGTGCTGACTGGGTTTTAATAGGGGCTTGGCTACAAGGAACCAAGTTCTCTTCATCTTGGCTGACAGTTAAGTCTGACACTGTATTAGTCTTCCTGTCAGTGGATAGCTTAGGTAATAGTCCACCTTTGTGACTTTTAATTCCTCTGTGATATTCATGGTCAGATGTACCTCGCAAAGAATTTTCTCTAGAGAACAATACATCATTTTGTGGCAATTCAGAAGAGCAGGGAAGATTTCTAGGCTCAGACGATGGTGTGGAAGAGGTAGCAGAGCTTAAAGCTAGATCAGCTAACATATTTAGGGCCTGGGAGTCATAGTTGACAATGGAGTCTTCAGGAAGATCTTTCTGAGTCACTGTGGTATTTTCTGGTTGAGCTGCATTTATGTTAATAGTATCTTCTTGAATATCTGATAAAATTTCTGATTGGAGCTGTAAGGAAGTTTCTCCTTTGGCTTCAATATAGAGGGGGGGGAAAAGATGATTTAATATTTTTCATACAATTAATTTTTTGCCATATTATTATGCTGTAGTGAAAATTAATGGTTAAACATATTCAAGAAAAATCTCGTTTATTATGTACACTATATATTAAAATTTTTACTACTGGACCGAAGTCTCTCCCAGCTCTCCAATTTATTATACTTTATTGCCTGGAGGAATAAGTCTTAAGGCATGTGCACATTAATTTAAAAAGAAATTGCCTTTCACAACACATGCATTGAACTTGCACGAATGTAAGACACATTGCAAAGCTAAAGAAATATGTTTGTTGTTGTTATGTGCCATCAAGTCGGACCTGACTCATAGAGACCCCTCCTTGGGTTTCTGAGGCAGTATCACTATGAAAGAGATTGCCCAACCTTCCTTCCAAGGAGTGGCTGGTGGGTTTGAACCGCCAGCCTCGTAGTTAGCAGTCAAGTGCCTTAGGCACTATACTACCAGAGCTCCTAAATATACAAAGAGGAAAAAAAAAAAAAAACAGTAACAAACCAGAATCCTGCCTTCAGGGAGCTTATAATGCAGCAAATTTCTAGAATCTAGGAATTTATAAGTTAAAAATATTTATTATACTATGCTATATGGTATGATAATAATGAAAATATAACATATTTTCTTAGAAATCATTTTCCTTAACAAATGATTTATTATAGAAACCACCAAAATTCAAATCAGAGATAATTTTTAACCATGTCAAAATCATAAAATGTAATGGTAAGAATAAGAAATCAGACAAATCCTGAGTATTTAGCATCACCATTTCATCACCTTTACAACTTCATTTTCAGCAATGAAAACATTTCTCCTCTACTTTATTCATAAAAATCATGTCTACTGATAATTTTCCCTTCTGAAGATCATTAAAGCTATCCTATTGCATTTAACTAAAAAAAATGATTACAGACTCAACTGGTTTAGTCAGGCATTCTCAGACATTAATAAAGCATCCTTAAAAGCTGTTATTATGAAAGATAATAAAGTTCACACCTGTACTTGGCAATGATTCCCTGTTGCAGGTAGACGGATGAACAAGAAAGCCAAATATGCTACTCTTTATAATTGATAGTAACAGGTCTGAAATGAATTTAACCACCTGTCTACATAGGCCAATCACTAATGCATGTAAAGATAAAAAGGAAATTCTGGCCTATAAGATTAACAAATAGAATGAGAAAGTGTGTGGAGGAGGGTAAAATTAATCAACCATTGCCTAGATTTTATTGAAAATAGCAAACCCAAGGAGGCTAGGGTAGGAGAAAGTGACCCAAAGTGAAGAACTCTCTTCTTTGTATTATTGGTGTATTGGAAACATAAAATTCATTTTATGACTCGATGCATTTATTGACACTAATTTCATTCTACTTCTGTTAGTAGTATAGCTTTCATATTTTTATATTTCTCTTACACAGAATATCAGTTACAAGGATGGCGTAATGTAAAGAACACTGTACTGAAGTCAAAAGAAATGACTATCTTGGTTCAGTTTAATAAACATGTACAATTTCAGGTAAATCATTTAATTACTGACCTGCTAATTCTCAACCAATTAAAGATATAACACACCCATAATCTATTTCTATTTAAAAGATATTGATAAAATGATGCCAAACAAATTATATATAGTTCAATGAATAAAACACTGTATTAAACACTTTAAAAAGGAAAGTTATTAGTTTCATTGTAATAATCAAATTAAAACTCAAAATATTTTAAATCTGTAATTTTTAAACTCAGGTCAACATATGCCTTCCTAAATGCTGATATTTCAAGTATAAGAAATAAGATTAGCATAGGAGGTTAAGAAATGTTGGAAAAATTTAAAGATTTAATAGGTAGAAATCTTAAATTTTTAATTCAGAATGTGGCTGCACAATATATACAGACATTGACAATACAAATCAGCCTATTTTTAAATACACATTTTGAAAATTTTTTATTTTCTGGGCTCACTTTTTAGCCAATTACCCAATTGTATACATCTTTCCATTAATCAATCAGTCAACAAATATCTGAGCACCAACTCAGTACAAAAACTTCCAGTAGACATTGCTAAGAATGTAAGACATTCTATGTCTCTATTCTCCTAATGCTTACAAACTAATTGGAGAGGTAAGACCAAGACATCAAATAATTAAAAAAAGCAGTAAGAATTAAATTCTATAATGTTCACAAATTCCAAAAGGAAATGAGAAAAAGAGAGATTAGTGAGGTTCAGCGTGAAGTTAAGAAAGGAATTAGACCCGGAAGAGAATCTGGTGTGTGTTCAGTTTCAGAGAGGTGAAGTCTGAGGTGACAACAGGACTTTGAAGTTAAAAGGACATGCCTTGCACTTGAAAACATGGAATTAGAGTAGTCAATCGTTTGTTCATATAGTTAAACTTTATTATTCACTTAAAGAAAATTAGAAAAGTAAAACTGCTTTTAAATTTAATTTGGTATCTTTTAAAACCAAACGCAGGATTCTACAGTACAGATTTAACAGTCTGCGTTTACAATTTCTTTTACGCAAATAAACTTAGAACTTTCTACTTTTTATAACTGATTATGGTCCAGAAAAATACTGCCGATACAACTTCTTTGTGCATTTAGCCATAAATGACTGAAGTCATCTATACTTCTGCTCCTGAAGACAATTCAATTCATGTTCAGGCTTTATGTAAACTAAACCATAGGCTTTTAGTGAAAAGCAGACTTCAGATGAAGGCTTGAACCTTTGTACTTCCTTAGTTTATTTATAATAGAAAACTAAGTTCCTTATTCCTGTGTCTGAATTAAAGAAATAGAAAGAATTATTGATGTATCTTAACTGTTTTTGTATTATCTCAATATGCTATCTTGCAATCTGTTAGATCTGCATTGTGGCGTTTAAATTTACAGGAAGATTATTTCTTACCAGGTTGTGGTTGCTTTCTGATTCTGGGATTCTGATTGCCTCTTACTATATTTACCCTCTGTTTTTGTGGAGATTTCTTCACAGATGGCTTAGCCTTTGGAACAGTTTTGACTGGTGATTTCTCTCGTTTCCTTGCCCTTTTAGCATTCGTTGCCACTGGAACATCTTTAGAAATAGGAGCTTCTTGGTTTTTCCTATCCAATTTGGTTGTCTGTACAAACTGTGCAGTCAGCACTTCCGCACCTTATGTAGAAAAGACACCATTTTTTTTTTTTTAGGGGTAGGGGCTCAGATATTTATCAGCATATTTTTTCCTTTTCTTTTTTCAGGGGTTGAGTAACTTTAAGAATGGGGAATAAAACATAAAGTTTTGAGTATTTCATTTAAAATTTTTTTTAAACCAAAGCAAGAGTTTAAAATTCTCACATAAAATTTTTGAACTTTCTAAGTATTTCTGACTATATTCAGAAGAAGAGAAATGTAAGAGCAATAACTTTATAAAAATAAAGCACACCTTCATTCTTTAAATCTCTATAATCCTTACTGATTGATATGGCAGTTAAGATTGAATATGCCAGTTTACAGAACTGAGAGATGTGTAATTCAGTTTAAACAAAAGCAACACAGCTCATATAAGGTGATGATAGTAACTATAATCATAATGTAGAGAAGAGACTGTACATGATGAACATTATTATCTATTTTACTTTACTACTCTTAAACATCTAAGTCTTAATAAAAAAACCAAACTCACTGCTCGAGTTGATTCCGACTTGGAGCAACCCATCCTTGGGTTTCCAAGGAGAATACCTAGGGAAGTAGATTACCCTAAGTCTTAATATCATCTGAAAAATAATCTTTATGAATCGTGTTTATGTGAAAAATAATCTTTAATAGTAGGCAGTGGCAGGTACACTGAGGAAAACCTTCACACTTCCTACAAATCTACTGTAATTGCTCATCTCTCTCACAAAATCTGCTTTTCTATTCACATGGAAGTATGGATATGGCAAAAGGTAAAAAGGTAGGTGGGAAACAATACCAACTACCTGCTTCTATTACATAACAGAAAGTGTTTTAATCTTTTAGAGTTAAGAAGATGTTAATAAAATTCTCCTTTGACAACTTTTTCCCCCACTGAGTTATTCCCACAGAAAAAAATCAGCCTCTCTGGTGGTGTAGTGCCTAAGGCATTTGACTGCTAACCAGAAGGCTGGTGGTTCAAATCCACCAGCCACTCCTCGAAAGGAAGATTGGGCAATCTACTTCTGTAGTGATACTGCCTCAGAAACCCAAGGAGGGCTTGCTATGAGTCAGATCTGAACCCACCGCAGTGAGTTTGGCTTTTTTCAATTTATAAAACATTTTATACATATATCACACATGTGACTGTTGGCAAGTATTTTAAAATTACATTACACAGAAAACATTGTTTTTAATATCATGATATTAAACAGTATAAAAACTGTGATGACTGTTCACGAAATGCAGAAAAAGATCTAGTTCATTGGAAAAAACTGGAGAGTTCTTTGGGGATTAAAGAAAGGAATGCCTCCTCTAAAAACTTTCACAATCTTTTAATGTTACATATTTACCTGATTCTAATTATTTTCCTCCCTGTTAAACTATTACAGGTAGTAAAGCTGTAACAAAACACATTTTATTGTTTTTTAAGAAGTATATTGTTTTTTATCTCTTTTTAAGAATAAGATTTCTCATTCTACTTGAGTTATATTTTCTGAAAGTTTCAGCATAAGGAGAGACAAAATATAAATTAATCAGGAAAACAGTTAAGACCAAATTAAAAGAGGAAGAAAACAAGAGGAGACAACCAACACCTAGGGGGAAAGTTTATAATATTTGCACAAGCTGGAAGGAAAGTTCTTTTACAAAACCAGGTCTTGGAAGAATAAAAATGGAACAAGTTGATCCTCCAAGATTATTTTGTGCATCACTCAATGCCATGTTTCTCAAATTGTACATAATAATCCACTGGGAGGTTGTAAAATTAATGTAAGTCACCACCAGATTTTTAATTTTCAGTGAAACAGAAAATATGAAATTGTATTACATATAGGTCAAATGTTTTTGGAAATTTTTGTTTTAGTCCTACATGAATGTGTGTGCACTGGGCTACCATATACAATCCATTTCTTACAAGGGACTGCAATTTTAAAAGTTTGAGAAATAATGAGAATATATATGCTGAATTACAGATAATGTATTTAATACCTTAAAGAAAACTGGATTACATGGAACAAAACTCTGTATGATTGGACTGGATCATATGTAAAATAACTGTATAGTTTGATTCACTGATTTATACTGTCATACTTTCCTTCACGCTCCTTAACACACACACACACACACACACATACACACACAGTTCTCAAACCAAAACAGGTCAGGAATAACTGTTTGTTAAACCACAGAATAACACCCTAATTATCTAGAATATCGAGAATCTGCACATTCTAGATTTTCTTCTTGGGGCACCAACATTTTAATTTGAAACATATTTTCAGTTCTGAAGGCCATAGGACCTCGTTACCACCACTCAGTTCTGTCAATGGAGACTGAAAGTAGCCACAGACAGTATGTAAACAAATAAGCAGCACTTCAGCTATAGTTTGCTGACCCCTTCTCTCAAATATAGCATATAGTTCACTACCTTTTTAAATAAAATACATTAAACATAATTTAATTTCAGACAAATCTAAGCCAAAATCATGTTGTTTCTTTTGCTGTGTGTTCGTTACACAATCATGGTTCTGGACAGTCTAATTTTCACTCAGTTTCCAGGAAGCAACAATAACCACCTGTGGAACTTTTATAATACATATATTTCTAGGCCACTCAATATTGTTTCCAACAGATCTGTGGTAGGATCCAGGTGACTATTCTAAAAACACTGTTCCACACTGCTTTAGTTTTGTGGGTCCCTGGTTTTGTGTGTGTGTGTGTGTGTGTAGGGTTGTCTTTATAGATGTTTGTCCTATCAGTTACCAGTTTTTGCCCTCTTCTCCCACTCTCATTTGTCAGAGGATGGCTTAGCAACTAGATAAACATCTTTCTTAAAAGAGTACCTAAATAATAATTTAGTGAAGAAGATTTGAGCAGTTTTATAAGTAAAATATAAGATTTTGGTAGATGGGCTTCTGAGGAATCACAGGTTTTCCAACTTCTTAGTTCTTATCCATTACCTAGATCAGTGCTTCTCAAATCACCTGGAGAGAAATGCTAGCATTTCTAACAAGCTTCTGTTACAGCCAAGTCACAATCCACACCTCTGAGTAGCAATGAGCTAAACAGAGTGTTATAATACAACAGTTAGTTTTATCTGCTAATTTAATAACCCACATAAATTGTGCTTACCTCTTTTTCTTTTCTGAGGAAACTGCCCTTTAGCTAACTTAAGAGTTGTTGCAGAATCCGAACTATTGTTTGTTTCAGGAGTAGTTCTTTGGGGAAAAGGACAGCACAAGTTCATTCTTTTACTTTGTATTTTAAGTGGCATGCTTGCCTTTCTCTTTGGCTGAACTCTCAGATTTGCTGCTGGACTTAATGGGACCATACTTCCTCTCTTTGCTTTAAAAATTTCCTGAGAATTCTTTTCCGTTTCAATTTCTTTTATCAATTCTGCTTCTGAGTCAAGAAATTCAGGATCTGGAGTCATAACTAAAGAAAATCCAGCATCGCAAATACCATCTGAAAAACAAGGAGACTGAGGATGCTCTGCTAATAAATCTAAAGCAGTACATACTTCCAAAATATAACCACTAGGATCTGAAAAATAAGACTTCAAGTGAGTGAAAGATTGTAAAGGACACTTTTCAGCTGGAGGAACCAAATCAAAATCATTGGACAATGTGCCAAAGAATGCAGTCCCTTTAATTCCATCCTGAGACGCAGCAGTCAATGATGGACTTTTGTCCACCTTGTAGAACTCTTGGAAACTATGCTTTACTAATGTGCTTGGATGGATTCCTTCTTCAGTTAATGATTTCTTTGCTTCTAGCAGGGCACAGTTAAGGGCAGGTAAAATAGGAATCACCTTCAATGAGATGCCATCTTCAGCTTTCAAATCTTTTATCCCTAAAAAATATGCATACACATATTAAAAACCTGAAGTTTTGTTTTTGTTTTTTTAAACAAAAACATGAAGGAAGAAAAATACTCTGGATTTCAAAATTTTGGAATGGTTAAATACCTTACAGTACTTCCAACGATAATGACAATTAACAAATGGCAATTAACAGAAGACTTTGGGGTACATTTAAAGAAATGGATATATACACATACATATTTAAAATAATACATATCCATTTATTTAAAATCACAGAACTACACACAAACACATACACAGAAAGAGAGGAAACTGAAAACAAATAATGTAATTACTAGGTTAGAATGAGTAAGTGAATTCCTTATTCCAGCTCCATCTTTTCTAACAAAGAGCTCAGAGTAAGCTTAACAGCCACTATACCAATAGCACCACCTTTAGAGCTGGTATATTTGTTTTTCTACTTTTTAACTCTGTTTGCTTTTAAAATATATCATATTTTACTTGTACCTTATATTAAAATTCTTTTAAGAAGTTCCAATGCAAATCAACTAAACTGAATAAAGTAAAACCCTTAATTCCCTAATCTCATTTCATTAATCTCATTACCTTTTCTAGCAAATAGAAAAGAAATTTAAAAAGTAACTAAGTAGAATAACTGACTAGTCTATGTTTTACTTCTTCCCAATTCATTCTTTGAAGTGGTAGTTTTTCAGTAAATCAATAAACAAAAAGAAAACAGTAAGAGGGAAGAAGAGTTCAAAAGGTCACATAGCTATGAACTAGATAATAAAATCCTAGAAAACTTGAAGAGTTTTAACTAATAGAAACCCACAGATGACAAACACTTTCAATGAGTACTAAACTGAAATATGCACTAAAACTTTCTAAAGAAAAAGCAACTGTAGAATTAAGAAACACGAGTCAGATCAGACTCATAGTGACCCCTCTTTGAGTTTATGAGGTGGTATCGCTATGGAAGTAGATTGCCCAACTTTCCTTCCAAGGAGTGGCTGGTGGGTCTGAACCGCTGGCCTTCTGATTAGCAGTCAAATGCCTTAGGCACTATGCCACCAGAACT
Organism: Orycteropus afer afer; assembly: GCF_000298275.1. Lineage (NCBI taxonomy): Eukaryota > Metazoa > Chordata > Mammalia > Tubulidentata > Orycteropodidae > Orycteropus > Orycteropus afer. The sequence goes on from NW_006921615.1 coordinate 18,759,051, forward strand.
CCTAAGTGAGTATTAGTCAAATATATTAGCACTTTAGCAGGCACTGGGAAAAGGAAAAGAATGGTGAGTTAAGAAGAAACAGAAAATTTTGACTGAACATTAAAATGAAAATTCCTTTCTATGCATTTCATTATTTTTTAAAAAAGTAACAAGTAAAGGAAACATAATATCTAAAAAAGTCTAGGTAGACAGAATCTATGAGGGCTTTGAGTCAGGTCTACATGGTAGACTATTATTAGCTATTGTTGTTCAGTAGCAAAGTGCCAAATAAAAGGTTTCTGATATGTTCCACTCATTAAGTGAGTACTGCTAAGCTCTATCAAACTGGTAATAGAGTTCATCAGAAAACAGTAAAACTGTATTCATACTGAGAAGCTCTGGTGACACAATGGTTAAAGCATTTTGATTGTTTAATACAAAGCTGGAGGTTCAAACCCTTCAGCCATTCTGCAGAAGAAAGATGAGGTAGTCTACATTAAAGATTACAGCCTTGAAAACCCTATGGGGCAATGCTACCCTGTCCTATAGGATTGTTATGAGTCGGAACTGACTCAACAGCACAGGGTTTCGTTTTGGATACTATAATGGTATGCTTTAATGGTTGGTCTTTCTTGCATCTGTAACAACATCTTGGGATACTTTATTTCTACATGTAGATACTTATATAAAGCTAAGGCAGAAAACTTGTATTACTCTATAATACAGATTACATAAAAAATTAAAGCATAAATTAAAAAACATTTTCAAAAGAGTAAGAAAATTATATATATTCATTCATTCAACAAATATTGATAGCCTAGAAAAAGACAAGCACTGTAGGTATAGCGGTACACAAAATAAACTCTTTCACAGGAACAGTCTATGTCAGAAAGAAATATAAACATGAACAGCATTTAAAAAAAAGTATAAATAAGAGCACATAAAAGGGGAAACTTATACTGTGTGGAGAAGCGTAGCTGTTCAAGACAGACTTTCCTGATATTGACATTTGAGGCTGTATGTGCAATTGTTTTAGGCAAAGTGAACACTGTGTGTGAAAATCTTAAAGTTGGAACAAGACTGGTACTGTCCAGAAACATAATGATGGCCAATATGGCTAAAGAACATAATGGTAATTGGATGTAAGTAAGGTTAGAGATGTGGGAAGAGACCAAATCATACAGAGGTTTGAAGGCCTTGTTAAACAGTGCGGACTTTAACGGAACATCAAGCTCAATTGGCATAACATACTACACAAAACATTGTTCCACCTCCTACTTTGGCGAGTAGCAACAGGGATCTTAAAAGTTTGCAAGCAACCATCTAGATGCAACGATGGGTCTCTTCTCGTCCAGAGCAAAGAATAATGAAGAAAACCAAAGCCTCCTCAAAGTCCAAAGGTCTGGTATACCATGCGATCCACAGCCTATACGACTATGAGACCAGAAGAACTAGTTGGTACCTGGCTACCACTATCAACCACTCAGAGGGGCATCTATGTAGGAGATCCTGGATAGAGAGAGAGAACAATGTGGAACAAAACTCAAAATCATAAGAAAAAAAAAGAAAAAGAAAAGCAGGTTTGCTAGTCTGATAGAGCCTGGCGGAACCCCTGAGACTATGGCCCCTAGCTGCCCTTCAGGTCTAGAATTGAACTCACACCTGTGGCTTTCAGCCAAACAAAAGACAGGCATGAGTTGAACACTTACCTGAGGTAGATGCACTCCTTGGAGAAAACAAAAACAATCATGGGAGAAAGAAGGGCTGTTCATGCACAGGGAGACAGCTCAGAGGGCAAGAGTGCATGGAGGAATGGATACAGGAAAGAGGTAACTATCAGGAGGAAGTGGGAAGGGAGCTGTTGCATTGTGGTAAATTGTAGTCAATTTCATGAGACAAAGTGTATGTGAACTGCTGTATGGAAATGAATTTGCTTTGTAAATTTTCACCCAAATCACACACACACACACACACACACACAAAGAGTGCAGACTTTAACCTAAGACAAATGCAAGTCACTGAAGGGTTATTAGTAAGGTAACAATATAGTATGAGAGAGAAGACTAGGTAAGGGAAAGAAGAAACATTGTATGACCACACACACATATACACACAAAAGGAGCTCTGGTGGCGTAGTGGACAAAACATACGGCTGCTAACCAGAAGGTCAGTGGTTCAAAGCCACCAGCTGCTCTGCAGAAGGAAAATGGGGACATCTACTGCCACAAAGATTTATAGCCTCAGAAACCCAATAAACTCTCACTGCCGTTGAGTCAGGTTCGACTTACTACAAACCCCTCTTTGTGTTTCCGAGGCAGTATCTCTACAGAAATAGATTGTCCAATCTTCCTTCCGGGGAGTGGCTAGTGGGTTTGTACAGCCAGCCTTCTGATTAGTAGTCAAACGCCTTAGGCACTATGCTACCAGAGCTCCCCAGAAGCCCAATAGGGGTCGCTATGAATCAGAATCACTTGATGGAAGCAACACTGCATGACATATAGGAGGCATTTTCAGTGGTCTAGAGAAAACTATAACTTGTACTAGTGGTAGCTATGGCTATGAGGAGATGTGGAAGGATTCAAGAGATATTTACAAAATTAAATTGATAAAACTTAATAATGGACTGGAAACAGGGAGTAAGAAAGAAAAAGATATTAACAATAAGTCCTAGGTTTCTGGCTTGAATAGTGAGGCCACCCACAATGACAGAGAATATCAAAGAATAGGCCAAATTTCTGGGGGAAGATCATGAATTTACTTTTGGACATGCTAATTTGAGGCATGTGAGAGCTATGTAAGTGGTAATGTCAATAGACAACTTGATACATGCATTTAGAGGAAAGAAAAAGCCTGGAAAGGAGATAAAGCAGGATCAACCAGGAGGTTAAGGGAAGAAAATGAGTTAAGAGGAAGGAAATATGTGGCTTCCAGCCAAACCAAAGACAGGCAAACCAGCTGAACATTTACATTAGGTAGATACACTGCTTGGAGAGATCAATCATGGGAGAACAGAAGGACTGTGTATGCACAGGGAAACAGCTCAGGGGTCAGGAGTGCATGGGAGGGAAGGACACAGGGAAGAGGTAACTATGGGGAGGAAGTGGGAAGAGAGC
>NW_006921615.1:18762962-18771038 GCF_000298275.1 Orycteropus afer afer
AGAAGGCTGGTGGTTCAAACCCACCAGCCACTCCTCAGAAGGAAGGTTGGGCAATCTAATTCTGTAGAGATACTGCCTCAGAAACCCATGGAGGGGTCACTGAGTCGCAGTTGACTCTACGGCAGTGAGTGACCTCAACAGCCCATCTCTTACCAGTTAGCTACTACAAATTTAAGATGAATCAGATCTAGAACTAGCAATTTAAGCTCATGTTTAATCAAAATATATCATGGAATCCTTAAACTGGAAAGATCTGAAGATATCAGACAATAAAAAAAATTCTTTCTACAATATCCTAAGAGATGGAAAATAATGGAAAACAATTATGTCTTACAGGAAAATAAATTCTCCCTTTCTCCCATTACCCTCTGTCACACTCTTCAGTAGAATACTGAGCTTAAAAAAAAAACCTTGAAAGTGTGATGTTTACAGAAAGTAGGAGAATTCTGTCATTTTATTCTGTTAAGCCAGTATCAGAGGGAATACATAGGTTTTAAATGTGTAAAAGCTGTCATTTTAAATCACAGTTTATAGCCTTCTTTTCTGTTGTTTACCATTTCAAAAAAACTATATATACTCACCACAAAAGATAAAATGCAATGTTCAAATAGCAATTTTTCCATTAAAATAAAGAATATATAAAGTGACAAAACATTTTAAAAACTAGTAAAGACATGTCTATAAATACATAATTCAATAAATTATTTAATGACAATAAAAATATGAACTAAAAGACCTCTTTACTAGTTACCATCTTAGAACTAAGTTGACACTGATACCTTACTCACAGAAGAATTGCTATTTTGAGTGTCCAAATGTTTCTATTATATAGCCCTTATGCATTTTATGACATTTGATGGTTTACATTTTTGTGTTCATTTTGTCTTTCAAAATTCCTTAATGGCAGCAGTTATTTTATATCTTTGCTTCTAGCACATAGTGAACATCCATAAAAAAATTACAGAATAAACATACCAATAATTATAGATCTCAATAGTTTCAGTATATATTATAAAGCAAAGAGGTGCACTTTTTGTTTCATTTTCTAGTGATTGCAAAAAGTGGAAATGACAACAATTAGCCTCCACATTGTTCTGCATTTTCATTTTATAATATAAAAACCTAAAACCAAACCAAACTCACTGCCATCGAGTAGATTCTGACTCACAGAGAACCCCGCTGGGGAGCAGCACCAGCCAAATGCCTTACCCACTACACCACCAGAGACCATTTTTTTTAAATATAAAAGAAAAGTAAAATCCTTTTATCTACTAAAACCATGCATTTCTATCTCCTTAAAAATGTGCAAATAAAGCAGACAAGTAGTATGTCTTATTACAGTAGTGTCTCAAATTATGTACTGAAAGGGTTGTATGAAGTTTGCATTTTAATCTTTGAGGGGAGAAATCACAGAATCTTTTAAATATGTACTTTGAGCCTCTTCTATACACACACAGAAAAATATATCCTATTAAAAAGAGATCTTGTTCTGTACTGCTCTAAAAGTTTAGTGGGCTAGGTACAACCCCACATATACTTTATTCAAGGGACATTTATTACTTGTCCACTATACAGCAGGCACTAAGGAGTTAAAGATGATGAGGACATGATACTTTCCCTCAAAGAACTCAATGTGTAATTAGGGAAGCAAATATACAAATATTCATAATATAACAAGGTGAGACACATGGACCACTGAGGAGGAAGTACCAAATGTAATACATAATTTATATTACTTATTAATAAACAAGTTTTAAAACAAAGCTGTACACTTTCTCTACTACTTTCAATACTATAAACATTCACAATTCCTAGCTTTACGCATTTTCTGAAAGTACCTTGGGACTAATGTCTTTTTAATTTCCAAATATAAAATGAACTACGTACTTCAAAATAAATAAGGAGAAAGAAAGAAACAAAACTAAGACATATCACAACAGACACCAATGGTTATCTATTCAGTTATCTATTCTCCTATTACATCTTCTTAACTTTATTCATGCTTTTTCTTTCATGAAACATTCCTAAGCTCTGTTATGGAGCACTACTGAAAACTGGTTGGGACTAAACTCACACTCAATTATGTACTGTGACCTCTGAATGGTCTAAGCAATCAGTATAATGCATTCCCTTTTCAGTTACTGGTTGTGGAATAAAGTTGTTAAGGATTTCATTATCCTTCAATCCACAATTAACACCCAGAGAAAGAGCAGTTAAGAAATCAAATGACGTATTGCACTGAGGCAACTCTGCTGCAAAAGACCTCTTTGAAGTGTTAAAAAGTGAAGATGTTACTCATGGTATTTTCAACAGCCTCATATGCATGCAAAAACTGTACAATGAATAAGGAAGACCAAAGAAGTTATGCCTTTGAATTATGGTGTTGGCAAAGAGTATTAAATATATCATGGTCTGCCAGAAGAATGAACACGTTTCTTTTTCTTTCTTTTTTAATTGTGAATAGGGTGAAAGTTTATACAGCAAATTCACTTCCCATATGGTTCACACACACTTTGTCTCATGACACTGACTGCAATTTCCCACAACACAATAGCTTCCCTCCCCATTCCTCCCCATAGTTACCTCTTTTCTGTGTCCTTTCCTCCCATGTATTCCTGCCGCTTGAGCTGTCTCTCTGTGCATACACAGCCTTTCTATTGATCATGACTAATCACTCTAAGGAATGTTATCAACCTAATGTAAACGTTCCACTCATATGCCTGCCTTTTGTTTGGCTGGAAGCCACAGGAGTGAGTTAAATGCCAGACCTGAAGGGCAGGTAGGGGCCACAGTCTCAGTGGTTCCATCAGGCTCTATTTTGACCAGCAAATGTAGTCCTTTTTTTTAAAGATTTTGAGTTTTGTTCCACATTATTCTCCCTTTCTATCCAGGATCTCCTATATAGATCTCCCACTGAATGGTTGACAGTGATGACAGTGATAGCCAGGCACCATCTAGTTCTTCTGGTCTCATGGTTGTATAGGCTGACGATCGCATGGTGTACCAGTTGCTTGGACTAATTGTTTCCATATGTCTCTGGTTTTATTCATTCTTCTTTGCTCTTGACGAGGAGAGATCCATCGTTGCATCCAGATGGCTGCTTGCAAGCGTTTAAGATCCCAGACGCTACTTGCAAAAGTAGGATGTGGAACAATGTCTTGTGTAGTATGTTATACCAATTGAGCTTGATGTCCCCTGCGACTATAGTCCCAAACCCACAGGTCCAACTACTTGCTCCCTCTGGGTAGCTGGCTGTGGCCAAAAGTGACCACAACCTTGCCCCTTGTCAGCTCTTCCACACACCTGGGAATTCTTACAGAACATACAAATACACTTGTAGAAACACTGTCTGCCAACCCTATACATGGTCTTGGGCACAATGCCCCCTGAAAAGACATACCTAATAGTTCAGCCTGTCCACCCATCTATCCACCTACATGTGTATCAATGTTTGCCTTCACTGACAAAGCAGTACTGTATACACAAAAGAGTTCATCTTTGTTATCTGTACCTCCCATGCACCTCTTCCTCAATGTCACTGTCTTGGTCACTCACATTTGGTACACTGCCCTTCTCTTCACCCAAATAAACTCTTGTCTCTATCTAACAGTGTTCCCTCCCCTCCTCTCCCACCCCTGGTAACCAACAAAGAAAATTTCCTTCTATATATAAATCTTTCCTTGACTTTTTACAATAACAAATCAATACAATATTTGTCCTTCTGCAATTAACTTATTTCACTCAGCATAATATCCACCAAGTTCATCCACATTATACGGTGTTTTGCGGATACTGCATTATTCTTTAGGGCTGCATAGTATTCCATTCTGTGTATGTACCATAGTTTGGTTATCCATTCTTCTGTTGATGGGCACCTGGGCTGTTTCCATCTTTTGGCTTTTGTAAATAGAGCTGCAAAGAACATGGGTGTGCATATATCTGTTCTTGCCCTGGATCTCACTTCTTTAGGATATATACCTAGTAATGGGATTACCAGGTCAAATGGTTTTCTAATTCCAACTTTTTAAGGAATCACCATGCTGCTTTCCACAGTGGTTGTATCATTTTACAGTCCCACCAGCAGTGTATGAGAGTCCTAATCTCTCCGCATCCTCACCAGCATTTGTTAATTTCTGTCTTGTTGAACATCGCTATCAGTGGTGGGACAAGATAGTATCTCATTATTGTTTTGATTCGCATCTCTCTAATGGCTAATGATTGTGAGCGTTTCTTCATGTTTGTTGGCTGCCTGAATATCCTCTTTGATTAAGTCTCTATTCATGTCTTCTGCTCATCTTTAAATTGGATTATTTGTCTTTCTGTTGTTGAAGTGTTGAGTTTTCTATAAATTTTAGAGATAAGTCCCTTGTCAGATATGTCATTGCCAAATACTTTTTTCCCAATCTGTAGGTTCTCTTTTGAGTCTTATGGAAAAGTCTCTGGAGCACATAAATTTAAGTTTTAGAAGGTCCATTCATCTAGTTTATCTTCTGCTCTTTCCGTACATTGGGTTATGCTTGATAGTCTATTTATGCCATATATTAGGGTCTCTAAATTTGCCCATGGTTTTTCCTTGAGGAACTTTATAGTGTTAGGCCTCAATTTAAGTCTTTGATCCATTTGGAGTTAGTTTATGTGTATGGTGTGAGGTACCGATCTTGTTTCATTGTTCTGCAAATGAATATCTAGCTTTGCCAGTACCATTTGTTAAACAGACAATCTCTTCCCCAATTAATGGATTTCTGCCTTCTGTCAAAGATCAGCTGACCATAGGTCAATGGATCTATTTCTGGGTTCTCAATTCTGTTCCATTGGTCAACGTGTCTGTCATTGTACCAATACCAGACAGTTTTGACTACTGGGGCTGTATAGTAGGTTTTGAGGTCTGGCAGTGTGAGACCTCCTACTTTGTTCTACTTCAGTAGTGCTTTGCTTTCCCAAGGTCTCTTTCCTTTCCATATAGTTAGTGATTGCTTTTCCATATCCTTAAAGAATGTTGATGGGATCTGGATCGTGATTACATTGAACGTATAGATTGCTTTGGATAGAACTGACATTTTCACGTTCAGTATTCCTGTCCAGAAGCATGGTATATTCTTCCATTTATGTAGATCTCTTGCAGTTTCTTGAAGTAGTCTTTTATACTATTCTTTGTCCAGGTCTTTTTTGTCCCTGGTAAGATTTATTCCCAAGTTTTTTTTTTTTTTTTTTTTTTTTTAATTTATTATTTGTTTGTTTGTTTGTAGCTATGTGAATGGCATTGATTTCCTTATTTCTTTTTCAGTAATCTCTTTGCTGGTGTAGAGGAATCCAACTGATTTTTGGATGTTGATCTTGTATCCTGCCACAATGCTAAATCTCTCAATTAGTTCCAGTAGATTTTTGACTCACTCTCTTGGGTTTTCTAGGTATAGGATCAAATCATCAGCAAATAGGGATAGTTTGATTTCTTCCTTACCAATTTGGATGCCTTTGATTTCCCTTTCTTGCCTAATGGACCTGGCCAGGAATTCCAAAACAATGTTGAAAGAAGTGGTGATAGAGGGCATCCTTGTCTGATTCCTGTTCGCAAGGGGAATGGTTTCATTCTCAATCCACGGAGAATAATGTGGGCTGTTGGTTTTGCGTATGAGCCCTTTATTATGTTGAGGAATGTCCCTTCTATTCCTATTTTGTTGACAGTTTTGATCAGGAATGGGTGCTGGATTATATCAAATGCCTTTTCTGCATCACTTGATATGATCATGTGGTTCTTTTCCTGTTTTATTTATGTGGTGGATGATGTTGATTGATTTTCTAATGTTGAACCATCCCTGCATACCTGATATGAAGCCCACTTGGTCATAATGAATTACTTTTTTGGTATGTTGTTGGAGTCTACTGGGTAGGATTTTGTTAATGATTTTTGCATCTATATTCATGTGGGATATTGGTCTGTAGTTTTATGAGTGATGTCTTTGCCTGTTTTTGGTATCAAGGTTATGCCTGCTTCATAAAATGAATTTGGGGAGGACTCCACCCTTTTCTGTTTTGGAACAGTTTGAGTCAGTTCCTCTCTGAATGTTTGGTAGAATTCTCCGGTGAAACCATCTGGGTCAGGACTTTTTTTGTTGGTAATTTTTTGATGACATGTTCAATTTCTTCTTTTGTTATGGATCTGTTCAACTTTTCCACCTGGTCTCTGTTAGTTTAGGTAAATAGTGTGTTTCTAAAAATCTGTCTATTTCTTCCAGATTTTCAAATTTGTTGGAGTACAGTTCTTTATAGCATCCTGATATTACCCTTTTTATTTCAGTTTGTATCATTTTACAGTCCCACCAGCAATGTATGAGAGTCCTAATCTCTCCACATCCTCACCAGCATTTGTTATTTCCTGTCTTGTTGAACATTGCTACTAGTGGTTCTGTTGTGCTATCACCCATTTCATTTCTTATTTGTGTTATTTGTATTCTTTCCCTGTTTTCCTTTGTTAAATTTGCCAGTGGTTTGTCAATTTTATTAATCTTCTCAAAAAACCAACTTCTAGTCTTGCTGATTTTTTCCTATTGTTTTTCTATTTTCTGTTTCATTGATCTCTGCTCAAATCTTTATTCCTTCCTTACTTCTGGTGACTGCAGGCTTTTCTTGCTGTTCTTTTTTTAATTGTTGGAAATGTTGGTTTAAGTGTTGAATTTGGCACTCTCTTCTTTTTGATGTGTGCATTTACTGCTATAAATTGGCCTCTGATCACTGCTTTTGCTGTGTCCCTAAGATTTTGGTATGTTGTGTTTTCATTTTTGTTTGATTCAAGAAATTTTTGAGTTTCATTTTTTAATTCTTCTGTTACCCAGTTGTTCTTAAGGTGGGTGTTTTCAGTTTCCATGGGTTTGCTCTTATTCCGTTGGTCTTCCTATTACTGATTTCTAATTTGATAGCACTGTGACCTGAGAAGATGCTTTGCAGTGTTTCAATGTTTTTAAATTTATTAAGGCTTGCTTTATGGCCTAATATATGGTCTATCCTGGAGAATGTGCCATGTGCCTTGGAAAAGAATGTATATTGTGCTGTTGTTGGGTGAAGTACTCTGTGTGTAAGGTCAAGTTGGTGGATTGTATTGGCTAGCTCTTCTGTGTCTTTGTTGAGTTTCTTTCTAGTTTTTCTATCTCTCATTGAAAGTGGTGTATTAAATTCTCTTATTATGATTGTGGAGAGTCATCTACTTGTCTTTTCAATTTCATTAAACTATGATTTAGGTATTTTGGGGCACCTTCATTGGGTCCATAGATATTTATTATGGTAATATATTCTTGATCAATTGATCATTTAATCATTATATTATGTCCTTCCTTGTCTCTTATGGTGGTTTTTGTCTTTAAGTTGATTTTATCAGAAATTAATATTGCCACTCCTGCTCTTTTTCAGTTGCTATTTGCTTGATATATCTTTTTCTAACCTTTCATTTTGGTCTATTTTTGTCTTTGTCTCTAAGGCGTGTCTCTTGTAGACAGGATATTGATGGGTTACATTTTCTTATCCAGTTGGTAACTCTCCGTCTCTTGCGTGGTACATTTAATCCATTGACATTCAGTGTAATTACCAACAAGTATGAATTGGTTGCTGTTATTTTGTTATGTGCTTTTTTCTATGGGTTTCCTGGTTTCTGTGTTCCATATAATTTTCTGTGCTGAGTTCATTATGCTTATGTATTCTGTTATCATTTCCTCTATTGCTACTGCTTTAGTATTTGCTAAATATTTGTCCTTGTCATCTTTTTTTTTTTTATTGTGATGCGAAGGTTTATCATTTTTCTTTGAGGTTACCCCATGATTCATAATTTTCTCCCTGAGTTTAGAACAGTCTATTCTATCTTGCAACTCCCTTGACTTCCTCACCATTTAGAAGTTCTCTAACTACACTTCTTTATAGTAGCAGGATACTATAATGAACTATACGCCAACAAATTTGAAATTTCCCTCTTTTTGGTTTGTAGTTGTCCTCATTTGCCAATTGATGTCTCTGGTTCCCTGTTTACAATCTTGTAAGCTTATTTTACTTTGGATACTTCCATAGCTGTGCTGGTTTCTGGGTTCTATCATT
>NW_006921615.1:18771403-18774568 GCF_000298275.1 Orycteropus afer afer
CTGTTTGGGGTTTGTTGGACTTCTTGAACAGGTAGATTCTCATCTTTCATCATATCAGGGAAGTTCTCTTCCAACAAATCTTGGACAATTTTCTCAGTGGTTTTCTTTTTCTCTTCCTGTTCTGGAATTCTGATTACACGTAGATTATTCTTTTTGATGGTATCCCACATAAACCTTAGGCTTTCTTCATTGTGTTTTGATCTTTTTTCTGACTGGTCCCTTTCCAAAGAAGTATTCAGGTATTTGTCCTCAAACTCATTAATTCTGTCTTCCATTGCTTCAACTGTACTCCTCTGCTCTTTCAATGTGTTATATGTTCCTGAAAATTTAGTTTTAATCTTCTGCACTTCTATCTGTAGATTCTGTATCATTTCTAATTTTTCAGTTATTTTTGTCATTTTGTTGTTGTATTTCCTTCCAAAATTGTTCTAAGGTTTTGTCTGTGTTTTCCTTGATCTGTCTCTCAATGCTTTGAAGATACCTAAGTATAATTTTTTTGAATTTCTTATCAGGGCATGCCAATGCTGCTTCTTCCACAGAGATGTGTTCTGAGGAGTCTGTATCCTGCTCCCTTGTTTCTACCACTTTATCTTGCTTCTTTGTGTGGACAGTGATGGTCTGTTGTCTAGGAGACATTGTGATGTTGTATTTAGATCTCTGTTAACTGTGAAAAGTAGTTAAGGGTGAGTTAGGCTTTTTTTGGTGGTCGTGTATCATTGGCCAGTTGGTGGAGAAGGAAGTGGTGGCTCTCACTCAGTAAGTGGAGCTGTAGGAGGCGCAGCTGTCGTTGTGTCCTATGGTCACGGTTGCTGTTTCCCACTCAGTTAGACCAAAATAACAATCAAAAAAGTATAAAAGCAAGCGGACAAAAAACATACCATATAAACACATAGGAACAATAACCAAAATAAGAAAAAAGGAAAAAAAAAACCCACAATATCTGGGGAGGGGGCAATAAGAAAAGAGGTAGAATAGGAGAATAATGAAGAAAAAATGGGAAAAATGAAAAAAGGAAAACAAGGAATGGGGAGAATCATGAGAAAGAAAAAAGTGGGAATCATGAAACAGAAGAAAGCTGAACACTAGAACCTGTGAAGAGAAGATTAAAGAGTAACAATAAAAAGTATGAAAAAACAAAGAACAACAACAATAATAATTTTAAAACAGACAAAAACAAACAAACTGAACAAAAAGGAAAAAAAAAATTGGGGCAGTGCAGGTCAGGGCACCCAGGCTGTCAGTGCACAAACCCTGGGATGGCATTCCTGCCAGCCCAGAATGTAAGTGGGAGTGAGAGATGGGTGCATCTCCGTTCATCAAGAGCATATGGGGTATAAGAGTAACAAGGAGAATATCACACCTTTCTAGTTGTTCATGTCTGGAATGTCCCTGTGGTTCCTGGCAAGTGGAGTCTAGTAAGTCCCTGCAATCTGAGAGAATGCTTTCACTTTAAATATCCAAAATGGTCAAACTGCTTGTAAACATTCAAGATGGCTGTGCCCTCCGCACAGGCAAACGTCCACAGCTCACCCTGTCTCCCTCTTCACTAGCTCCCTTTTTATTCACCAGCCACCAGTGCAGTTCTCCGTGCGGCCCCAGGCTAGCAGGGCTGATTTTTAGGTTAATTCTTAGGTCCTAACACCACCTGCCAATATCCAATTTGTCCGTGCTGTCAAGATCGAGGACAGGCCCGCAGCTCCATTATGTCTCCTTTTCTGGTGCTTCACGCAGGTTCTTCTACTAGTTGGCGTTTAGTCCACTTCTGTATCCTTCCTTTCAAAGCTCAGGGCTCTAGGACTATCTTTTGTATCTGTGTTAATTGGTTCCCCTTTTGTTTGTGGAAGAGGGTATGTGTAGTTTGTCTGCCTATTCCACCATCTTACCAGAACCTCTGAACAAATCTATCTTAGAAGAAATACAGCCAAAGTGCTCCTTAGAAGCCAGGATGGGAAGATTTTTGTCTCATGTACTTTAGATATGTTATCAGGAGGGACCAGACCCTGAAGATGGACAACATGCTTGGTAAAGTAGTAGTTGTTGTTATTTGCTGTCGAGTTGGACTCGACTCATAGTGACCCCTCCTTGGGTTTCCAAGGCAGTACCACTATAGAAGTAGATTGCCCAACCTTCCTTCTGAGGAGTGGCTGGTGGGTTTAACTGCCAGCCTTCTGGTTAGTAGTCAAGTGCCTTAGGCACTATACTACCAGAGCTCTTTGGTAAAGCAGTGGGTCAGCAAAAAACAGGAAGACCTTCAATGAGATGGAAGCTTCAACAATGGGCTCAAACATACCAACGATGTGATGATGGTACAGAACCGGGCAGTGTTTTGTTGTACATAGTGTTACTATGAAGCAGAACCGACTCCATGGCACATAACAACAACGAGACCGAAGTGATCTTTCCCCTGGATGTTAAAAGGAAGCATGTAGTCCTGACTGCTGCTGGCAACCTCTTTTGACCAGTATAAGGACAAAAATTACCACACAAAGGAAGGCAAAGCTGAAAGCATCACATAAAAAAGAGCAACAGTTTTGAACAAACAGCATTTGAAGGTGCCTTACTATCCAGAATTAAAAAGTTATACAAGCCAAATTAAGTTCCATTATTAAGCCACTTTGGGTTTCTGTTATGTGCAATCTAAAATATCTTAGCCGATACTATCACTAAGAGAGGTTACTATTATAGCTTATATATCTGATTTATTACTTTGCCAACCAGCCAGACAGTCATGTTACTAAAGAGTTCAGACTCACCTGGCCACTGTCCAACATTTGTACCATTTTCTTCATGATATTTAGGAATTATTCACTAGAAAGTCAGTATGTCACTCTGGTTCAAGAGTCTATTGTTATTCTCACCTTGAGAAACCCTGATTAACATAATGGAGAGAATTTTTTGGATCCTTATACGCTTTTCAGTAGAATCTTATTTTCTGCATTATGGAAGCAGTAGGAGAAACAAACTCTTTTTCTTTCTTATAAACATGTGGATTATGACACAGGACACTTTTTTTTTTTTTTAAATTTTATTTTATTTAGATTTGGGTGAAGATTTACAGAGCAAATTCACTCTTGATACAGCAGTTCACATATACTTTGTCTCATGTCATTGACCACAGTTTACCACAATGCAACAGCTCCCCTCCAATTTCCTTCCCAAGGTACC
>NW_006921615.1:18778108-18784817 GCF_000298275.1 Orycteropus afer afer
TAAGGTTTTCCCTGGCCAATTCTTTGAGAAGTGGACAGCCTCTTCCTTCTTTCTAGTCTGTCTCAGTCTGTAAGGTGGGCTGATACCTGTGCACCATGTGCATCCCACTGGGTTTGAAACACCAGTGGCCCAGCCTCAAAACTCACATCAACATGTCACCACGGTAGGACAAATCGACAGACAAGTTTGTCTCCCTGTTGGAAACCTCTCGTACCACCCTTATCTGGGTCCCTGTGATTGACTGCTCTTCTGTCCAGGTTCCTAAGCCTTTTAGTCCCCTTTCTCCCGCCCTGCTGCTTTGGGCGAGCCTGGGTTCCCTCTCCTCACCTGGATCCCTGCGGCTGACTGCTCCTCTGTCCAGGTTCCTGGCTTTTAATTCCCTTTCTCCCGCTCTCCTGTCCTGCTGCTTTGGGCGTGCCTGGGTTCCCTCTCCTCATCTGGATCCCTGTAGCTGACTGCTCCTCTGTCCGGGTTCCTGGCTTTTAATCCCCTTTCTCCCGCTCTCCCGTCCTGCTGCTTTGGTGTGCCTGGGTTCTCTCTCCTCACCTGGATCTCTGTGGCTGACTGCTCCTCTGTCTTGGTTCCTGGCTTTTAATCCCCTTTCTCCCACTCTCCCATCCTGCTGCTTTGTGTGTGCCTGGGTTCTTTCTCCTCACCTGGATTCCTGCAGCTGACTGCTCTTCTGTCTGGGTTCCTGGCTTTAAACTGACTACTGACTACTGAGATAAAAAGATAAAAATAAGCTGGTGGTCAATAAGTCAAATTGGTGGTAAACGAATTTAAACAATGAAAATCCTTTTGTTGTTAGTGTTGTTAGGTGCCATCGAGTACCCGTAGCAACCCTATGTGTGGCAGAATGAAACACCTCTTGGTCTCATGCCAGATCCACGATCCCTGCAATACTTGAGCCCATCACTGCAGCCACTGTGTCAATCCATCTCATTGAGGAACTTCCCCTCTTTCGTCGACCCTTTACCTTACCAAGCATGACATCCTTCTCCAGAGAATGGTCCCTTCTGACAACATGACCAAAGTAGGTAAGCTAAAATAATTCAATCTAAGCACACTCAGCTTATCAGCAATCAATGTCTTAACTTAAGAAAAAAAAAAAAATTCTGTTTCTTACCAATTCTTCATTTTTAATATATTCCATTAATTTATCTATTTTTCCCCCTTGCTTGTTTGATAGTTCCACCTCATACAAATTCAAGCACATATCTTGGTGAAAAACTGTAGAGAAAGTCAGGGGAAAAAAAAATCAGAATGTTTCTTAAATATGCTATTATATTTTTATAATCAATTTATTTTATATAGTAGAAAGAAGAATTAGAAATACTACTAAAATTGTATTTCAATATTCTCGGGTACAAGTCACCTTAATAAAAAGTTATGGAAAAAATGATTCTAAACAATGCTATCATTTATACTAAAACCATTAGAGGATTACAAAACAATATATAAAAATATAAACAACACTGTTCTATGAACTAATCTAAAAAAAGAAATCTTCTAATTTTTGCTTTTTATCTTTTGAGTTTAGAAGTATATAAATAAGTAAAAATAGTAACAACTCTGTTCTTGAGAGGATTAGTTATGAGTTTCTAACTATTTTTAAGCATGTTTCTGCTTAGTTCCTTCAGTATTCCACATTATTTTAGATCAAACTACCTTTCAGTGTCTAGATTACTTGGAGGAACTACAGTAATCTAACAACTATAAAATTTTCACAAAATATCCCTTTAATGAATACTCATAAATTGATATGATGACAACCTTTTTTTTTCCTTTGTTGTTGTTTTTAAAGACAAAACAGTTGTATGTGTATGTGTGTTGGTATGTGTGGAAGAAAAGAACCCAAAACCTTTGCCATAATGACTATATAGAACAGTGTAGCACTGCCCCATATTTGGAAGAGCATTGAAAGGAATTGGACAAAGCCCAGGACATGCACTGATTCACTACCTTCAAATAGACATTTTTGTTCCAAGTAATTCTGTTTTTTAAAGGCAGCTTCTGGTAGTATCTTTTTCAAAGAAGACACTTTCATTAGATACTTAAAATCTAGTTCCAATGGCCTAGAAAACAACACAACAATATCAGGCAGTGTAATAAACATTGAAATGTATAACTCCATTATTT
The DNA here is from genome assembly GCF_000298275.1 of Orycteropus afer afer. Classification (NCBI taxonomy): domain Eukaryota; kingdom Metazoa; phylum Chordata; class Mammalia; order Tubulidentata; family Orycteropodidae; genus Orycteropus; species Orycteropus afer. The sequence goes on from NW_006921615.1 coordinate 18,780,248, forward strand.
TTTATTTTCTAATATAAACAAAAATATAACTACAAAAAAAGTCCTTAAATTATTAAACTCCTAGGTTAAATAATACATTATATTTGTAAATATTATAGATTTCTAAATATATGACCTATAAACCACTGCCTGGATGTGTTTTTGGTATAACTAAAATATCCACATGTGTTAAAGATGAATTATGCACACTGAAATTGAGAATTTTTAAATATTATATTGTGTAAGAGTTGAAAACTTTTGACAATTCTGGACTGCCTACCATGCAGTGCCACAGAATGAACCACATTCAGATCACTTGGATCATTTCCTTTGACTCCTTTCTTAAAATTCCTTTTGAGTTACTGTAAGACTTAAAGTTGTAAGAATAGTATAAAGAATTCTCTTATGCCCTTCATCTAGACTCCCCCAAATGTTAGCATATCACCATGTTCACTTACTATTGTTAACATTTTACTATGCTTGCTTTATCATTTTTTCTGTCTCTATATATACGCTTATTATTTTTCTCTGGACCTTTTCAGAGTAAGCTGCAAACATGCTGCCCCAATATCTAAATACTTCTATGTATGTTTCCAAAACAAAAATATTTTATGTTGTTGATCCCCATAAATGGACTAATAACTAACATCATGATAAGTGGAAAAATTGCTGAAGTTATTTATCAAGTATTTCATTTTACTTGGATTCACAATCAATGCAAAAGGAAGCAACAGTCAAGTAATCAAATGACATATAGCACTGGGCAAGCCTGCTGCAAAAGACCTCTTTAAAGTGTTAAAAAGCAATGATGTCACTTTGAGGACTCACGTGTGCCTGACTCAAGGCAAGGTATTTTCAACTGCCTCATATGTTATATGCATGTGAAAGATGGACAATGAATAAAGAAGACTGAAGAAGAATTGATGGTTTGAATTATGGCATTGGTAAAGAATACGGAACATACCATGGACTGCCAGAAGAACAAACAAATCTGTCTGCCTTGGAAAAGGTGCAGCCAAAATGTTCCTTAGAAGTGAAGATGGCAAGACTTTGTCTCAAGTCCTTTAGAAATGCTACAAGGAAGGACCAGTCTCTGAAGAAGGACATCATGCTTGGGAAAATAGAGGTTCAGCATAAAGAGGAAGAACCTCAAAGAGATGGACTGGCACAGTGCCTGCCAACAACAGGCTCAAATAAACATAGCAATGACTGTGAGGATGGTACAAGACCAGGTAGTGTTTCATGCTGTTGTACACAGGGTCATGATGAGTCCAATTCCACAGCACCTAACAACGTTATCTAACTTACAGAACTTATTTAAATTTCACCAGCTGCCTCATTAAAATCCTTTATAGCAAAAGAGGAGCCTTGGTGTAGCAGTGGTTATATGTTCAGCTGCTAACCAAAAAGGTTTGGCAGTCTGAACTCATTAGCTGCTCCACAGGAGAAAGATGTGGCAGTCTGCCCCCGAAAAGATTTACAGTCTAGGAAACTATGGAGCTATTCTATTCTGCCCTATATGGTTGCGATGACTAGACTAGATGGCAATGAGTTTGGCCTTTTGATCTTAGCACAAGAAAACAACTTCTTTTTCCCTGGTCCAGGATCCAACCCAGGCACACATACTACATTAAATTAGTTTTCATGTCTTTTTGTTGTTGCTGTTAGGTGCTATCAGTTGACTCGAACTCATAGTGACCTCATGTACAACAGAAGAAACAATGCCCATCTCTTACCCTTTTACACTGATCCTCTACTTTACCAAGCATGATATCCTTCTGCAGGGACTAGCTCCTTCTGACAGCATGACCAAAGTAAGTGAGATGAATGAAGTCTGGCCATTCTCAGTTCCAAGGTGCATTTCCACTGTATTTCTTGCCAAACAGATTTGTGTGTTCTTCTTGTAGTCCATGGTATTTTCAGTATTCTTCACAACACCATAATTCAAATGCATCAATTCTTCTGTGGTCTTCCTTATTCATTGTCCAGCTTTCAAACATCTTTTTAGTCTCCTTTAATTAGTAACTTTGGCATTTTTTAACATAGACCATAATTTGCAGAATGCCCCTTAATCTGGATACATCAGATATTTCCTCGTGATTAGATTTTTGGTAAGAATACCACAGAAATGATGTAGCATCATTCTCTGTGCATATCAGGAAGAACATAATGCCTATCCCATTACTAGTGAAGTTAACCACTTGGTTAAGATGGTATCTGCCAGTTTTCTCCAATATAAAGTCTATTATTTTTCCTTTTGTGATTATTAAAGAAGTTGAGATTATTAAAGACTCTAAAATTATGCAAATACCATCACATTTTTACCTACTATTTTTAGCATCCACTGATTATTTTGGTATTCCCAAAGGTGACTTATCTAATTTCATCATTCTTTCTCCATTTATTAGTTACACTCTAGAGTGAGGAAAAAACTTTCCCTTTCTCTCCCACTTAATCCAGTCACAGAAATCTTATTTTATTATATGAGTTATAATGCCTCTAATTCTTCTTTAAAAAGCTAATAGAAAGATGATGAATTCTGATAGCACACCAGTTTTTCCCTTAACATTTTAACTTAATTACATCTATCTTTTAACAGTTTTTAGTATAATCTAAGAACAGACTAAGCAAAAAGATTTCATAAGATGTCCTTCACAGTTCCCTAGAAGAAAATATTCATTATAATTCATTATATACTATAAATACACAAAATAACTACTCTATTTAATATTCTTCAAAGAAAATCATGTGAAAATTAGAAACTCAGGTATTGGAAATCTTAATAATGACTCAGTAATAGAATTAAGTGACTATAATCTGCTCTCCCTGTCATGTAGGTAAATCTGATTTGTTTCTTGGGAAAGTCAAACTTTTAGTATCAAATAATTTATTCTAAGGTCATTATGCCATAAATGGATTAGGATATTAAGATTGAAAAAGGGTTTGTGTAAGGTTACAAAACTAATTTCTTTCAAAGCCAAGGCCAGAATTTAGATCAAACTTGAGCTCTTCTGTGTCACAGCTCTGTGTTCTACTCATCTACCCATCTGAAAGTACCAAAAATCTTAAATCACGTATAACTGCTAAATTTTACAACAATTTCACACCATGAATTACCAGCAAGACCACAACATAAGAACTTTTTTAAAATTTATTTTTACCCAGCCATTAGGAAAGGACACAAAATTCAATACTTACAGTTGTGTTGGAATCACTGTACCATAAGTAGACCAAAGAGATATATCACACAGCAGACAGCCTTGATTAATTAATTTCCCTTTCCATGGAGAAATGAGAACTTTAAGAAATGAAGGTAATAAAGAAACATTATTTTATTGATTAATGACACATTTACTCTGAATGAAAACCTAAAGGAATAACGAATGATATTTCTTACCAAAATGATTTCTTACCATTTTCATGGAGTTCAAGTCTAGGAGGAAAAAAAAAGAGACACATTTTTGTAAGAGCAAAGGAAACAAATCCAATAAAACAAAGTATGTGCCTAATTACTTACATGCTTTTACGAGCTGCCATCTTTTTAGGTTCCCTGTATTGAAAAGCTACAATTACATAAGGACAGATCTGTCTGGGTCGCTCAATAACAGTGCTGCCTGAAAGTTCATAGAGGTAATACTGAAAGAAGAAAAACAAGAATTATTGGGGTAGCACTATGAAATTACATTTGCACCAAGTTTATCTTAACCTTACCCATCCCTAAAATTTACATTAGATTCAGAAGTATATTTATTTACAAGTGACTATACCTGACTCAGTTCAAAGGCACGAAAATGACTTGTCTTAGGAGAAACCTTGTTAGTATTTGTAGCTACGTGACAGTCATAGCCAGAAGATGGCCTAGTATAGTTAGTTGTATAATTCTCAGGCACAAACTTTACTTTTCCCTAAAATGAAAATACTAGAATTAATGAAATGTCTTCAAATAGTAACAACTTTTATTTTAGGATTCATTTAAAAGTACTCTAATAAAGACATGGATGTGTTTAAACTAATAGCTGATTGTGTTAAGAATTATGCTTCCTAAAAAAAACAATCATCTAAAGGCCAACAATAATTTTAATTATCCAAGAATCCCTTAAAATTATATTAAAAATGGGATGTGTTTGGGCACCTCTCTGAGGCAACTGTCCAAGCTCTTATCACAATATCGAAAGAATACATGAATTACTTCAAATTTAAATTTGCTTTGAAAGAAAAACTATATAGCTCACCATAGATGACAAATGAAGTTTAAAATGTCAAAAGATGAGTTTCTACACCGAAGTATTAAATCATCAATTATAAATTACAGACCAAGATATTTCTGTTCAGCTAGAACCCAGTAAATTATACAAAGCAAGTATGTATTCAAGTTCTTAGCAGGCCACTGGCCTTAATTACTAAACAGCTGACACTATTTCCCATTATAGATTTCTCATCAAGGTTACATGTCTTTCCGAAAAAAATGAGACAAAAAAATCAAGTTTCCCATGTGACGAAATATTATGTAATGATTTTAAAAAGTAATCCAAATATTTAAGAATATAAAAAAATGCTTACAACATAATGTGAAGTCAAAAAGTAGCATGTA
>NW_006921615.1:18785012-18800753 GCF_000298275.1 Orycteropus afer afer
ATTTTGCATTTATAAACTGACCAAAAGTAATAGTTAGAAACTAAAGAATATAAATAGTTTTTCTCAGTAAGCAACCTTTATATTCTCCCCATCAAATATCTGATATCTGGATGTGGCTAGCTTTTGAGCAATAAAATATAGATGACTGAGAGCATATAGCAAAATTAAATAGCAATTAGTTTTTTTTTTTTTTTTTTAATTAAATAGATAATCTACCCAACAGGATATAGTGGCAGAAAGCCATGGTTCAGGTAGTCTAAAATAAATAAAAAATCTGTGTTTTTTTTGTAAATTGACAGGCATATTTGCTTCAGCAGAACTATAATACTTATCACAGAACAAGAGAAGGAAGATTAAGGGAGAAAAAGCAGTGGTTATATTTCAATGCAATACCACTTGTCCTCCAGATCTTGGGCATACACTCTGGAATATAAGGAGTTCAATCTTAGGGGGAAAAAACGTCAGTACTATTGGGTTTATAACCAAAGAACTTAATATAGTAAGAAAGGTGTAACAAAACAAGGCCATAGAACCTATCCTCAAAAGCCCAACATCTGGACTTCCGGTTAGATGGAGGACTAGACAGACAAGTGACACAGCCCCCTTCAACAAAGGAAAACCGATGGACAGAGATACAGAAGACAATCCTGGAGCCCTGAGCTTTGAAAGGAACTATACAGAAGTGGATTAAGCACCAACTAGTGGAAAAACCTGAACGAAAACAGTGACTACTGAGATGGTCAGAGCTGTAGACTGTCAGCTACTCTGACGGGACCAACAGTCTGAATATTTCCAAGTGGTGTTGGGACCTGAGAATTGACCTAAAGATCAGCCTTCGTCACCAAGGGCTGTGGGGATGACTGTGCTGGTGGCCTATGACTAGGAAGGGAAACAGCAAGGAGAGTGACAACCTGAGCTGTTGACTTTCCACTGTCCAGAGGGTGCAGCCAATTTGATTGTTTACATGTGGCAGCCATTTTGGATATTTAAAGTGACCGAGGGTGCAGCCATTTTTAATCTTTACAAGTGGCAACCATTTTGAATTTTAAAGTGATAGCATTCTCATTTGGATACCAGGGACCTAAGAATAGGCTCTGTTTGCAAAGGTTGGCAGGGACATACAAGAGGCTGACAACAGGAAAGGAGACAGGTGGTGAGCGTGTAAATGCTGTCAACTAGTTAATAGAGAAGCACAGCACAGTACCCTGCATGGGTAGACAACACAGAAAGAAAACAAAAATCGTGGGCAAGTCAGTCCAACATATAAACACCAATTAAATATAAACACAAAAATGTCACAATGTCTTGGAGACAACAGAGCAACACAGGCCACACAAAAAAACAAGATAAACAGGAGAAACAAGGGACCAGGATACAGACCCAAAACACATCCCTGAGGAAGAGGCAGCACTGGAACTCCCTGATAAGGAATTCAAAAGAATTATATATATTTAGGTATCTTCAAAGGACTGAGAGACAGACCAAGGAAAACACAGACAAAATCCTAGAAGAATTTCAGAATACAAGAACAAAACAACAAAATAAATGGAAAATTAGAAATGATTTTAAATCTACAGATAGAAATCCAGAAGATTAATACTAAATTGTCAGAAATAGATAACACATTGAAAGGGCAAAGGAGAAGAATTGATGCAATGGAAAATGGAATTAATGAGATTGAAGACAAATACCTGAATACTTCTTTGGAAAGGGATCAATCACAAAAAAAGAGCAAAACAAAATGAAGAAAGGCTAAGGTTATGTGGGATACCATCAAAAGGAATAACCTATGTGTCACTGGAATTCCAGAATAGGAAGAGAAAAAGAAAACCACTGAGAAAATTATTCAATATTTGTTGGAAGAGAACTTCCCTGATATGATGAAAGATGAGAATATATCCATTCAGGAAATCCAATGAACCCCAAACAGGATAGACTCCAAAAGAAAATCAAGACACATCATCATCAAAATCACCAAAACCAAACACAAAGAAGAAATCCTGAGAGCAGCACAGAAAAAAACAAAAGTTACCTACAAGGGACAACCAATAAGACTAAGTTTGGATTTCTCGGCAGAAACCACGCAGGCAAAAAGACGATGGGATGGTATATATAAAACTCTAAAAGAGAAAAATTTCCATACCAGAATTACGTACCTAGCAAAACCGTCCCTCATATATGATGGTGAAATTAGGACATTTCCAGATAAGCAGAAATTAAGGGAATTTCTTAGAAACAGACCAACCTTACAAGAGATGCTAAACAGAGTCCTTTGGACAGAAGCAACAGCAGCAAACAACAACTGACTATTAATACACAAGATGATATAACCCAGAAACCACAGCTATAGACATATCCAAAGTAAAATAAACTTACAAGATTGTAAACAGGAAACCAGAGACATCAATTGGCAAGTGAGGACAACTATAAACCAAAAAGAGGGAAAAAACTGTGTCGTTATAGAACTTCTAGATGGTAGGGATGTCAAGACAACTATAAGAAAGAATGGACTGTTCTAAATTGGGAATAAAACTATAAATCACAAGGTAACCTCAAAGAAAAATGATAAATCTTCACATCAAAATCAAAAAGAGGACCAACACAAATATTTAGTAAATACTAAAACAATAGCAACAAAGGAAGTGATAACACGTTTCATAAACAAAACAAACTCTGCATAGAAAATTATATAGAACAAAGAAATCGACACCACAAGAGATAACAAAAATGTTATTGTATTGTCATAAAAATGACAGCAACAAATTCACATTTGCCGATAATCACATATCTGGCAAGGGACTTATCTCTAAGATTTATAGAAAACTCCAATGTCTCAACAACAAAGAAATTAATAATCCAACTGAAAAATGGTCAGAAGACATGAATAGACACTTCGCCAAGAAGGATACTCGGTGGCCAGCTAATACATAAAGAGGTACTCACAATCATTGGCCATCAGAGAAATGCAAATCAAAACAACAGTGAGATACTGTCTTATCCCAGCACTGATGGCAAAGTTCAACATGACAGAAAATAACAAATGCTGGCAGGATTGTGGAGAGATTGGGACTCTCATATACTGCTGGTGAGACTGTGAAGTAATACAAACACTGTAGAAAGCAATATGGTGATTCCTTAGAAAGCTGGAATTGGAGATACCATTTGGCCCAGCAATCCCATTACTAGGTATATATCCTAGAGAGGTAAGAGCCAGGATAAGAACAGATATGTATGCACACTCATGTTCATCGCAGCAGTATTTACAATAGCAAAAAGATGGAAACTCCCATCAGCGGAGGAGTGGACAACCAAACTATGGTGGTACATACACATAATGGACTGCTTTGCAGCACTAAAGAATAATGTAGAGTCTGCAAAACACTGCGTAATACGGATGAATTTGGAGGACATTATGCTGAGTGAAATAAATCAATCACAAAAGGACAAATATAGTATTAGTGTGTTGTTGTGGAGGGTCAAGGAAAGTTTCGTATGTGGAGGGAAACTTACTTTGTTGGTTGCCAGGGGTGGGAGGGGAGGGGAGGGAACACTGCCAAAAAAAAAAAAAAAAAAAGCATTGACCCATGTCACTTAGGTTGGTGTATTTCTCTGTACATAAATTATGTTGCAATAAAATGTATTAAAAATAAAACTTTTTTTTAAAAAAAAAAGCCCAACAACCTCTAAAACCAGTTTCCTACTATGTCGGTGAAAATTCTAATTGCATGATCAATTTATAATGAACTATTTAAGGATAAGGAGCTCTTGTGTCATAGTGGATAAAGCATTTCACTGCTAACTGGAAGGTCTGTGGTTCAAATACACAAGCTGCTCCACTGAGGGAAGATGGGGCAATCTACTTCTGTAAAAATTTATAGCCTCAGAAACCCAATGAGGGTCACTATGAGTCAGAAACGACTCGATGGCAGTGAGTTTTTTTTTTTAATATAAGGCTCTGGTTGCATAGTGCCTAAGGCACTTGACTGCTAACCAGAAGGCTGGCGGTTCAAACCCACCAGCCACTCCTCGGAAGGAAGATGGGGCAATCTACTTCCGTAGTGATACTGCCTCGGAAACCCAAGGAGGGGTCGCTTGAGTCAGATCCGACTCGACGGCATGTAACAACAACAACAAAGGAATTTCTGAAATCCTCATTAACAGCTGTCATATGAAGCTGTGAACAGCAATAGTATATTAAGAAAATCAACTATGCTGAGGTCTAGGTATTTCAAGGATTTAGAAAATAAAAATTTCTTATTTCAATAATTTAAACCAGACAATGAGTCCTGCTTTCTGACATTCATTTTCTATAACAGTAATCAAATCATTTTATAAGCAGCTACTTGTTTTCTGTTATTTAATGTTTAAAAAGTGGTCCCACAAGACAGGGTAAGAGAGACTTCTCACCAACTAATCTTATTGTTTTGAGGCTTTTCATTTTTTAAATGTTCAGAGATTAACAAATAAATAATAAAGGTTTGTTTTTAAGAGAAAGAAAAAAATTCAGTGATTTTCTTCTGAATTTGGGCAGCTATCTTTGTCGAGAACTTATCTACTATCTGCAAAGAATGTCACCACAGATAGGTAACCTTTAGTTTTTTACAAAACAAATGCGCAGCTGGGATTTACCTTAATTAGATTAAAAATTACAACATAACCAGATTTTCCATGATACCAGGGTCTTGGATGAAGATAGTCTGAATATCTGGAAATGTATACACCTATAAAAGTATAAAATATAGATTAAGTTATGTTTTAAAAAGATAGTTTACACATGATCAATTCATACGTAAGGCTAGCTATAGCTAAACAAGACTACACAAAGAAGAAAATGTAAGTCAATGTAAAAATTTTGTTTTGATACAGCTTTCTTAAAAAAAATCACTATTTGTGATATTCTACAGGTGTGGAAACATTAGGACAAAGATGGAATATATCTAACAACCAATTTTCCAGTTTCGTACAAAAATTGAAAAAGGAAGAATATAACATTTTTGAAAAATCCTAAATCTGTCTGTTTTCTCCATGCCTTGGGTTCCTGAGGCAGTATCTCTACGGAAGTAGATTGCCCAACTTTCCTTCCGAGGAGTGGCTGGTGGGTTTGAACCGCCAGCCTTCTGGTTAGCAGTCAAGTGTCTTAGGCACTAAGCTACCAGAGCTCCTCATTTAATAATAGTTTGGAACATTTGTTTCCAGTTCTTTGTGCCCATATAACTATGTTTGACAAATATTTGCAAGTACCCAATATGCAAATATGTTGGAATATGATGTGGGTACAATGTTGAACAAAACAAATCAAACAACTGCCTTACTGGAATTTGCAGCTTAGCAAAATAAGCTTCTAAAATGCAGGCACCTTATTTTATTTACCTTTGTGTCACAGCTGCTTTGCACAGAACCTGCCATACAGTAGATTCCCAGTACGTAAGATTACAGTATTTACAGAGATTGTTTGCCAAAAATAACTTGAGAATCAGATTACCATAGGCCTTTTTCAGTTGAATGACATTATTAAATGACAACAACACTATTAAATGACATAAAGTAGTACGTACAAAGAACTAAGAAAACAAATAATTAATTTTGTCTAGGAAAGAAGTTCCTTTGTTGTTGTTGTTATGTGCCGTCGAGTCGGACCCGACTCATAGCGACCCTTCCTTGGGTTTCCAAGGCAGTATCACTACAGATGTAGATTGTCCCATCTTCCTTCCGAGGAGTGGCTGGTGGGTTTGAACCGCCAGCCTTCTGATTAGCAGTCAAGTGCCTTAGAGAAGTTCCTTAGAGAAAGAAAATTGTAAGCAAAGATCAAAAGTACGGAAGCATAAAAAAAGATCATAAATTGTTTAGGAGAGCTAGATACAGTGTTGGGACAGGGGAGAAGAGAAGAGATGGAAGCTGAGGCTGGAAAGGAAGGTTGGAACTGATTATTAAAGATCTTTTATGATTTGCTAATCAGCTTAGATTTTATTCTGCAGGCAACAGAGAACAGATTAAAGAAAGGAAAGACTAGAAGAAGAAATTAGAAAGCTACTGTAAAAGTTTAGACAGGAAAGAAAGATCTCATTAAGAATAGCTGCAGTGAATATACAGAAGGAAGGACAGATTTCAAAGATACTCCTCAACTGAGGGATCTTTTTGGAAAAATAAAAGATAATGGGTCAGAAAAATATGATTAGTAGAAAAAGAATGACTTTGTGGTCAAGCACTTGGGTTCCAGTTCTAGGTTTTCCATTTAATTACGACTCATGAGTAAGTCACCTAAAAGGGGAAGGGTGGCTCAGAAAAGCTTGTAGCATGGATACATACATGACAGTGTTCTCATGAAGATTTAAAAAGATAATAATAAACTTTTAAAACTATTATAAGGCTCTATATTAATATAAAATATTACTATTATACATATAACTAACCTTTTCCATTCAAGCTAAAAACCTAAAATATACATATAAAATATACATAGAAATCCAAACCAAACTCACTGCCATCAAGTCAATCCTAACTCATAGCCACCCCCATTGGGTTTCCATGGCTGTACATCTTTATGGAAGCAGACTGCTTCATCTTCCTTCTGTGGAGCAGCTGATGAGTTCAAACATCCAATCTTTTTGGTTAGCAGCCAAATGCCTTAATCACTGCACCATCAGAGCTCCTTATACACAGAAGCAGTACTATTTTATTAACTCCAATCTATGTGTTTATGAAGAATGTGTACTTGTTACAACAATCTAGCCTACCTCTAACAATTTACCACCCTACTGAAGCCAGTCTCTGAAACAAAACAAAATAATAAGATTGTTAACTATATAGAAAAATGCCCTTATATTTTAGAGATGCATGCTAAGGTATTATAATTTATCTTCAAATTCTTCAGCAAAGAATGTAAACTACTTCATGCTAAACCTGCATGACAAGTATATTATACCATCCTCTTTACTTTTTCAACATATTTAAATTTTTCATAATGAAGAGAAGAGAGTGGGGTACAAAAAAGTAGGGTAGAATAAGGCTTCATGTAAAGTGTCATTAGGTTATAACTTTATCTGCCTTAGATGACTTGAGTTGAAATTGTTTTTAAAAAAACCTGTTTTTTACAGAATTACTGTATGACTCAGAAATTTTACTCCTACATATATACTCAAAAGAAAGGAAAAGATAATGTTCACACAAAAACTTGTACACAAATGTTTACAGCAGTATTATTCATAATAGCCAAAAAGTGGAACCCAAATGTCCATCAACTGATGAATGGATAAGCAAAATATAGTACAGCCATACAACAGAATATCATTCACCAGGAAAAAAGAAATGAAGTACTGTTACAACCTAAGTGAAACTTGAAAACATTATGCTAAGTGAAGACATTAGTCACAAAAGACCACGTATTATATAATTCCATTTAAATGAAATTATCTAGAATAACCAAATCTATAGAGGCAGAAAGTAGATTAGTGGTTGACTGTAGTTGGGGGAAAAACTCTGGTGGTATAGTGGCTAAAGCATTTGGCTGTTAACCAAAAGGTCAGTGGTTCAAAACTCCCAGCCACTGAGTGGAAGAAAGATAAGGCAGTCTGCTTCCATAAAGATATACAGGCTTGGAAAGCCAACGTAGGTCACTATGAGTAGGAATCAACTTGATGGCTGTAAGTTTGTGGCTGGGGGAGGAGAAAATGGGAACTATTAATGGGTATAGGATTTCATTTTGAGGTAATGAAAATATTCTGAACTTACTTATGGTGATGGTTATACAACTCTGAATACACTAAAAATACAGAATTGTACACTTTACATGGGTGAATTGTATGGTATATGAATATGTATCTCCGTAAAGCTGTGATAAAAAAAAAAACAGGTCAGCAGGAATCTAGCCATCAAACCCACTGATCTTTCTCAGTCGTGATCTTCTCTAAATTTTGTAACACCCAGCACTACCAAATAACTCTTCTTTGAAATAGTTCTGCTTTCTGTAAAACTTTATTTTCCAATTCTCTATCCACTGGACTGATTGCTCTAGAGTGTTGTTCATCATTCTATGCCACCCCCGTCCTCACTCCCCACCTCCATCTCTGTAATGATCCAAAAGTTCTGTTGTTTTTCTTTTATCTTTTCCTTTTATACAGCCTCATGTAACAATGTCTTAACTTCAACTAGTACCCCACATCCACCACCCCAGCCCCAACCACAGCCCAAGCCGTTTCCCAATTGTTTTTTACCATCCACTAAATATACTTCAGAAACACATACAGAAATTTCATTATTTTCTCAAATTTAAGTCATAAAAGTAATAGTGTCTGTTTACTGAAAGCTCACCATGTACCAGGTCCTGGGCTAAGCACTTTACATTGTCCTGTCTAATACCCACACTCTATAAAGTAGTTTTATCTATTTTACTGATGAGGAAGTTAAAGCTTAGAGAAATTTAGTGGTAACTCATGTTTTTAACTATCAGATTATTTTACCCTTTTTAACTGATGAGTTTTCTTCCTTCTGTGTCTCTTTTCTGTTAATATTATCACTAGACTGTACATTTAAAACATTACATATGATTATTTCCTCTCTCTTACCCTTCACATTCCATAGTTGCTAAGTTTGGCCAATTCTATTTATTCTCCATTCCTATTGCCATTATGATAGTTTAGAAGAGTTCCTCATTACCCCTAGATGACTGTACTAATCTTTTGGGACCTAAAGATACCTTCTGAATCTTTTCTAGTTCAACTAACCTTTTTAAAAATCTTCATCATGTAACTTCTATTGAAATACCTTAAGTTTTTTCATCATGTAACTCCTATTGAAAAACCTTAAGTTTTAACCTCATTAGTGTGTTTAAAGTTCTGACTCAAAGATTATGTTTGTCATTAAGTGAAAACTGGCTTTTAACAGAAGTATCTTATGAAATTAACTAAACCTTACTTCATCTTGTGAAAGATCGTTTTTTCTTTAAAGACTTACCTTTAGCTGGATCACCAAGAGTGGTGATTGCACTGCTGCCAACACAGAGTCCACGCTGACATACCAACTTTGCCTTTAAACAAAAGATATTACTTTGCTTGTCATTATCACTCTTTGGAAAGACAATGAAATAATACTCTAAAGGAAATACAGAATCTGTACATTTTTATGTTTTCATGGCATAAAACAAATTTATATAAAAGAATCATGTTTTGGTTAATACTTTAAAGTTTTCATTAAATTTTACCATTTCTGTTACAAAAATGTCACCAGCAAAACCAAGTTACATAAGCTCACAAGTAAGTCATCTTTTGAAGATTTCTTTTCCATATGTAATAAGCTTTGTAACCAACAAGTCTGAAAAGGTCTTACCTTCAGACATCTTTAGTGAGAACCCATAGTGTACCTTGTTTGGATTTAGATGACTAAATAAATATTAAAGAAAGAAAACTCTTCTGGTATTACCTATATAACCCTCATATTATAATTTTGTTATGTTAATTATTCTTAAGCAAACCTATCCCTGTTCTTTATAAACCATTAACCCAACCAAAATATTACCTCTGAATTATTTTAAGTTTCAATCACAGATTTCTAGTACTGTTAAAATTGCACCTAAGAAGCCACACATGTCTTTGGAGACATACCATGCATGTAACAGTTTCACTTTCTTTCTCTCACAATTAAGTACAAGCAACAGAAGAGATGTTCAATCTTCAAAGACAGGCATGAAAAAATTCTAAGCTACTAGGATATAAAAAGGAGCTCTGGTGGCATAATGCCTAAGGCATTTGACTACTAACCAGAAGGCTGGCGGTTCAAACCCACTAGCCAAAAACTGTTCATCCTATCCCCAAAAACCATTATGATCTAAAATTAAAAAATATCCACAGGAAACTGGAACTAACTATATAAACAATGATCTAAAATGGAAAAATAGCCATTCACTCCATTAAAAAATCAAGTATTATCAACACTGAAGAAATCAGATTAATTCAAATCATACCATCAGCTTACAAATGTATTTAGGATAAAATTAAAGAGGAAAAAAAATGTAAAAATCTAATCTCTTTCAATGATGAGCTTTCAATGTCATTTACACTGCCACCATACTAGGTAACAAAAGCTTACAAATTGCATAGAACTAAAATTCAAATATTTAAGACTAATGATAGCATTAATTTTGTACATTAATACCACAAAATTAATTTTCAACAACCTAATTCCCTTACCTGATTTTCAGTTTCAAACAGAAGAAACCCGTAAGTTTCTTGAAGTTCTTCCTGAGAATAGTTACTTGCTTTTTTTTGTTGATAAAATGTTTCGTACTGTATAAAGAGAGAAGGACCAAATGCTATAAACATGCTATTTGCCTTGCAAATTAATTTTTTAAAGTATCACCTGATTTCCTTCTGCTGAAAAAAACTAATGAAATGTATGATTTTGGCTGCAACAATGGGCTCAGGTCTAGCAAATATTGTGAGGCTGGCCCAAGACCAGTCAGTGATTTTGTTCTGCTGTACACAGGGTCGCTATGAGTCGGAGCCAACTCAACGGCACATAACAACAACAACAGGCCATATTATTATCTTCCAAATGACTACTTCCAAGGATCTTCTGTCTCATCTGAAAAGCAGTAACTAAAAAGAGCTAGACTTATATACTAAAATGATGGGCCTATTTCTTTTAAAACTGAAATAAACCTAACATACAGACACAGCGTGTACCAAGTACCTCACCTCATTTAAGAAAATGTGATTTTTCACCAAAGTCACTTGACTGTACTGAAAACCATGCTCAGATGCAGAATCCAAGTAAGAAGTATGGAGAATTGAAACTGCTCTCTGGAAGACAGAGTCTGAACTCAAGGACACTGTCTCAAAAACTGTAAAACACAAACAAAAATAATGCAACTGTTTAAGATAACCAAAAAGTGGGGTTAAAAACGGCACACTAAATATCACTTAATACTTTCTTAACCTATTTCCCTCTTATATAACCAAAAAGTGTTATGACTACCATTTCGGTACTATCTTGACTAAGCTTAAAAGACACCTCATTTGAAGAAAATAACCTAAATGAATTATAACTGACAGAGAATTACTTTTAATACAAGAGTAAGATATACCCTGCCAGATACCACATGCCTCAAACATAACAAAATAGATTGGAGTTGATAATAAAATGGTAATATGCCTGTGAAATGTACAGTGTCACTAAACTCACTGCCACCAAGTCAGACCCAACTCGTAACGACCCCTCCTTGGGTTTCCGAGGCGGTGTCACTATGGAAGTAGATTGTCCAACCTTCCTTTCAAGGAGTGGCTGGTGGGTTTGAACCACCAGCCTTCTGGTTAGCAGTCAAATGCCTTAGGCACTACGCCACCAAGCTCCCTCCTTAGAACTTAAGGGATCAATAAAGAGCGTATGGAGAAGTTTAAGTTCAATCACAGTGGTTCTGGAAAGCAAGTTAATATTTTCTCCTATGGCCACCTGGTTCTTGGCACATTTCTCCCCTATTTGTGGATTCAGTCTTAAAAGTTAAGTCAAGCTTGATGCCAGTTAGATTCTGCTCAAATTGCCCTGCATTTATATCCACTTCTTCTTAAAATCCATCTCAAAGATACTGAGTTATCTGGTTTTGGACACTTCTTTCTCTTCTTAGAGGAGCCCTGGTTCCACAGCGGTTAAAGTGCTCATCTGCTAACCAAAAGGTCAGCAATTTCAATCAATCAGCCACATCCATGGGAGAAAAATGTGGCAGTCTGCTTCTATAAAGATCTACAGCCTTGGAAACCCTATGGGGGCAGTTCTACTCTGTCCTGTTAGGGTCACTATGAGTTGGAATCGACTTGACAGCACACAGTTTTGTTTTGTTGTTTTAAATCTCTTCTTAATTTCTAAAAAAAAGAGTTAATAAAATTATAAACCAACTTTCAATGCTACGCCACAGGTACTTTTTTCCTATTTCATAAACATCTTGCTTGAAAACAGATGGTGAGATGAACTAATCCAACAAGTTAGGTGTCAAACTCAAGTAGGCAAATAATTCCAACAAAAACTGGTGACGTAGTGCCTAAGGCACTTGACTGCTAACCAGAAGGCTGGCGGTTCAAACCCACCAGCAAATCCTCGGAAGGAAGGTTGGGGAATCTACTTCCATAGTGACACCACCTCGGAAACCCAAGGAGGGGGTCACTGAGTTGGATCCGACTCTAAGGCAGTGGGTTCTATATCTTCTACAGAATTTTCATGACCATGTGTCCTGTTTGAGTATTAAGCAATAGCACTCATCAAAGATAGAAACACCCAGAACTCAATAATACCTGCCATTAAGAGCCTTATTAGTATTCTCCATAAAAGTATTATAAGCCACATCTATTAATACCAACAATGTTAACATATTTTATCTAAGTGGGTCACTTGTTAGATATTGAAGAAGGGCCCACTCCTCAATTCTAAAATGTAATATTTTTATTTTGAAGATATTAAAGAATTGCCAGTATAAGATAAATAAAACTTTTCTAGAGCACAGTTTGGCAAGACCTAACAAAAACTTAAATGTGCAGACCTTATGCCCTATAACCATTCTATTTCTGTTGTTGTTGTTGTTGTTATGTGCCGTCGAGTCAGCCCCGACTCATAGCGACCCCTCCTTGGGTTTCCGAGGCAGTATCACTACGGAAGTAGGATTGCCCAACCTTCCTTCCGAGGAGTGGCTGGTGGGTTTGAACTGCCAGCCGTCTGGTTAGCAGGCAAGTGTCTTAGCCACTATGCTACCAGAGGTCTCCTTCTATTTCTAAGAATCCATTAATCAGAAATAACTGCATAAGTGTACAGGATACATAAAGGATGTTCATGCATCAATATCAATAATAGCAAAAACAGTGGTGATAATTTAATTTGTATCAACACCTTGCAACTATTACATAAACACAAGGGCAAATCCTATATGCTGATGGGAGCGCTGGTAGCATAGTGCCTAAGGCATGTGATTGCTAACCAGAAAGGGGTAGCTATGAATCAACTCAATAGCAATGTTTTCTGGTTTTTAATGTTACGTATTACTGAGTAAACAACATGCATTATATAACATAACATATTTTTGATGAAAAAATATAAAATGTGTTTGAAAATGTATAGGAAAAGATCTAGGAGGACAGGAAACCAAACTTTTAGCAGAAGTTACACCAATAATTATTGAGATTGGGAAGTGGATAAAAGGGGAACTTCTATTTTTTCCTTACACATTTCACTACAATTTATATTTCTTTTTACACAAGCATACGTTACTTTCATAATTTAAAATACTGCAATTCAAAACAAAAATGAATCATAATTTCAAAGAAATACAAATAGAGGAATCTGATCATTTGCCTTGAACATACACCTTTTGTGCATTTTGAAAGTCTAATCATCTATCAATTTTAGATCAAAGATTATAAAAAGTATATATTAGAAATTATTTTTGTAAAAGTCCTTTCATCTCATATAATCTAAATTAAAATTTAAAAATTTTTATAACTTATAGTATGTAGTTTAATACCCACTCTTTTCTGATATGAGCCCTGTCTTGATCTTCTCTAAGAGAGAATGTAGCTGGGAGGGTGGTCTTAATTCATTTTCACCAAGTATACCCCCAGAATTCTTGTCACAGTCCTGTTTTCTGTCAATGTCATAAATGCTAAAATGAAAAAAAGAAAAAAAAATAAATCATAAAGTGAGTAAGTCTATTTATAGTATATGTAATACTAAGCAAATGTTCACTTAAGACCTAATTGACATTAGGGATGAATCTGCAATATTTATTTACCTCCTTTTGACAAGTCACCATACCTAAGGGTTAAATTTCTCTTTGAGCAGTAACACACATAATTTGAAATGTTTTTCCTTATCTTCTAAAGAAAATTTTGTTCACAGAAATAAACTATGCTTACAGGAATCACTTTTGCCTCACTTAAAAAAAAAAACTTTGCAAAATGAAGAATAGCAATTATAGAGTCACATCTATATGCCTCTGGCTGGCAATAACAAAACCAAGTAGAACACAAAATCTCTCTAACTCCAATTTAGTAGTATATGATTAATTTATCCATTAAACAAAACTATTAGTAATGACTATTATATATCTAGTACTATGCTGTATCCTGGATTTAGCAAGACAAAAAAAAAAAAAAGCTCTACAATAAAAGAGCTCCTAGACTAGAAAAGGAAGACAACTTTGTAAAGAAACCAGTACTACAAATGTGTAGGACTATCTAGCACATGGTATAGTGGGGACATAAGGTAGAACCAACTTCACGGAGATGGGCTGTATCAAGAAAGGTTTCACAAAGGCACTGACACTTGAAATCTGAGTTGGTATCCCCAAACAATAAGCTGAAAAAATGGCACTAGCATGTATGATATAAAAAGATGTGTTTTGTCTTGTAGACTACGATTTCTAGGAAGTAGAAATATTATGAGCAAAGGCACAGAGTTATATCCATAATATACCTAAGGAATTGCAGCTAGTTTAACATGACTGTTGATCAAGGTAGGAAGAGGGAGAAAAATAAAATAATAGCAAAGAAAGAGATAAAAAGATGGTAAAATTTTCAATTTTTATCATGAGCCTCGTAACACTGTGCTCTGTTGTCGTTGTTATGTGCCATCGAGTCAGACCTGACTCATAGCGACCCCTCCTTGGGTTTCCGAGGCGGTATCTCTATGGAAGTAGATCACCCAACCTTCCTTCCGAGGAGTGGCTGGTGGATTTGAACCACCAGCCTTCTGGTTAGCAGTCATGTGCCTCAGGCACTACGCTACCAGAGCTCCTGGTAATACTGTGCTCTAGACAAGGATTATATGAGGATTTCAATATATTTTACAAAAAATAGCATATACAGTTTAAGAAACACCTTTTTAAGAAACAACTATTGATCCTGTGTGGAGCAAGAGAGAGCAGAGGAAACCAAAGACTCAAGGAAGAAATCAGTCCACAGTACTAATGGCCCACACAAATCATAGCCTCTTCTAGTCTGAGACCAGATAGTTACCCTATCAACGTTCCAGACCAGGGACACAACAGAAAGCCCTAGAGAGAATGGTAGAAAACTGTAAAACAAAACTGAAATGCATAAAAAGAGACCAGACCTACTGGACTGAGAGAGACTAGAGGAACCCCCAAGACTATCGCCCTTAGATACCCTTTAACTTGGAACTGAAGCCACTCCTGGAGATCACCTTTCAGTGAAACAATAGATTGGCCTGTAAAATAAACAATAATACCCTTGATGAACGTGCTCCTTTAAACAATCAACTATATGAGACCAAACCAAATGGCCAACATTTACCCAAAAGCAAAGATAAGAAGCTAATCTCTGGATTGATAGAAGTTAGGCAGGTGGGGTGGAAATGGTGAGAGTGCTGACTCACTATGGGAACTATAACCAACGTCACAAAACAATTTATGTATTAATTGTTGAATGGGAATCTAATTTGCTATGTCAACTTTCACCAAAAGCATAGTAACATTTTTAAAAAGTTAGAAAATGAAGTAATAATAATAATAAAGGATTTGAAGTAAAATTGTGTGAACACAATTTTTTTTTTTAAGAAAAAGTAGCTATAGTTTTTTTAAAGAGAATATTGTTGTTGTTGTTGTTAGGTGTGTCGAGTTGTTTCTGACTCATAGCAATCCCATGAACAGCAGAACGAAACACCACCCGATCCTGCACCAGCTCCATGATCCTTGCTATCTATACCTGAGCCCACTGTTGCGGCCACCGTGTCAATCCATCTTGTTGAAGG
>NW_006921615.1:18800883-18806879 GCF_000298275.1 Orycteropus afer afer
TTATTAAGGAAGTAACAGGCTACAACTCAGGATCAGGATCAACAGACTACAGTTTGGGAAGCAGGAAGCATGTAGGCAAAGTCTGGAAGGCTCTTCATAGTGGAGACTAATCCCTCCCTTCTTTAGGGCAGGAGAGCTCTCAGCCATGCACGTAAGCAGGCCCTTCTCTCTAGATGGCACTACTCTTAAGTCCATTATGGTAATTTCACTTCCTTCGATTAGTGATAGTTTTAGGAATAAAAATGGAAACTAATTTGGCAATGAGATGTGAATGGAAGTCTGTACAGAATTCTGGGAAAGCTTTTTTTACAAAAGGATAGGAGAAAAAGATACACCTTCCCGCCTCCATCTTTTTCTACTCTTAAGACCTTGTCTGAGGATGTATTGCCTAGAACGCTTTGTGTAATCAATTGAACGTGGACGAACAGATGGAAAGAAAGATCCTTGGTGAAGCCCTTGAAGTGCTCAATCAACTAACCTGGAGCTACTCTACCTCTAAACTTTTTGATAAATGAACTTACGTTCATTATTTGTCTGTTTATTCACTCACTCATTCATTCCTTTATTTATGTTTCTTACTGTTTAAACAATGTTTACTGGCAGATGAAAACATACTAACTGATGGAATTTAATTGTTTATAGTAAGGCCTCATTTAGTTGTACTTACCTTTCTAAGGTTCCTTTCAGTTCTAACGCCGTGACTCTACAAACCACTTCACTGAGGTTTGTTATGTATGAGGCATTGTGCACTGGCGGAAATTTATCAATTTTTTAAAAAATTTATTGTCATGTACAGAGACATTTATCCTAAAAGTATTTACTAACAAGCAAACACAAAAGTCTGTGAAAACTGAAGCTTACAATATAAGATATTTAAAGCCTTTGATTCCCCATGGTATAAACTGTACCTCTACTAAGGCAAAATAGGAGCTCTGGTAGCATAGTGCTTAAGGCACTTGACTGCTAACCAGAAGGCTGGTGGTTCAAGCCCACCAGCCACTCCTCGGAAGGAAGGTTGGGCAATTTACTTCCGTAGTGATACTGCCTCGGCAACCCAAGGAGGAGTCACTGTGAGCCGGGTCCGACTCGACGGCGCATAACAACAACAACTAAGGCAAAATACCTTTACTAGTTGAGATCATTTCATTTCCCCCAGTAGTCACATATATTCTAATTTTCATGTCCCCTTCTCATCCTTCATGTCTAATGTTTTCTCATATTTAAAGCCACCCAGAATCAAACTTCTCTGATTTTTCCCAGCTCTCATTCTTCACGTGCATTCCACATATATTTACCATGGTCCTGTTATACATACAGTTCTGGACAGGAGTTACAGTTCTCAGGAGGAGAGTATGAAAACCAGATACCTACTTATAATAGTCATTAACATTTAGGCACAATTTCAGAATTATGCAGGAAACAATTGTGCTCAGGACAATTTCCTCCTCAGAATGAAGGGTGGGAGTACAACAACTGGCAAAGCCAAGTTTGACACTTGGTCCTAGTTTTGTGAGCTTGAGCAAGTTACCCGATCTTTCTTCCTTTTGTTTTTCCTTCTTTTCAAAAGTAAGTTTCAACAAGACAAATAAACTAAATAAAAAGCCAAATACAACTAAACTTATCAGGCCTCTACTACCATCCTCCCACGGAGCCCCTACTTCCATTCCTCTGAGGTAACCACTTCCAATTTAAGCTGTTTGTTCTGGTATAACTCCATGTTTCCAAACAAAATAGTGTACAAGTTCTAGACATCCATTTAATGATAAACATCTCCCTCAACATACACATATTTAAAAAAAAAAAAAACACTTTTTCCATACTCTTATAAACCAAAAACAAAATCAAACTCACTGCCATCAAGTCAGATCTGACTACTAGTGACCCCTCCTTGGGTTTCCGAGGCAGTGTATCTAATAAAGTAGATTGCCCAATCTTCTTTTCGAGATAGCACTACTTTTATTATATCAACAATCAGTGTTTCACTACTTACATATGAATTAATCATGGCTGAGCCACATTGGGTAGTCAATTTCCTTTCTTGCATGATGCTTTATTTTCCCCAATTTAAAATTGTTGTTGTTATTGGTGTTATTTGCCATTGAGTTGGCCCCGACTCTTAGCAACCCCTCCTTGGGTTTCCGAGGCAGTTATCACTACGGAAGTAGAATTGCCCAACCTTCCTTCCGAGGAGTGGCTGGTGGGTTTGAACCGCCAGCCTCCTGGTTAGCAGTCAAGTGCCTTGGCACTATGCTACCAGAGCTCCTAATTTAATTTAAAATGGTCTCTGCTTAATTTCAGTTACCAATCACTAATTCAGCCTGATTATTTTTCTAGAAAATTAAAAATCTCCTCTGAATATATTCAAACATATCAAGTTTCTTATTTTTTTTAGCAGGTTCTTTTCTTTAAGGAATATGCTTTCTGAAGTACTAGGTCCTCAGGCTTCAATCTGGAATTGTGCTCCCTAAAACTATTGCCCAAATGTGTGACCTCAGGCAAATCACTTAAGCCTATTCCAACTGTTTTCTTACTCCTTGGAGTTTTTTGGTTAATGTTTCAGTAGAATGGCTTCCTAAATAACAACCATGCCAGGTGAGTTGTTTTTATTTAACTCTTACATTTCATTGATAGTTTGGCTAGAAATAAAATTCTGTTGAAGATAATTTTCATCAGAATTTTAAAAGCATTATTCTATTATTTTCCAGCTTCTAATATTCATCCTTTGTATGTAATCTTTTCCTTTTACTTTATTTAAAATAAATTTGTTAATAAGGAGAAATATTTATTACATCATGACTAAATTTAAGCCCACTGAGTGGGATTTAAATATTTCAAGGATGAATACACTGAATAATACAGCTAAAACATAAATAACACAGGAATTCCGTAATTATAGTGGAAGACTTTAATTAAAAAAAAAGTTAATTATGAAATTAAGACAAACCACAAAATATTTTAAAAGTTTTATATTTAGAACTCTGCCCAGCAATTAAAGAATATACATTCCTTTCAAACATACAAAGGGCATTTAAGATATTTGGTCAGCTATATTGGTAACTAGTACCTTCCTGATGTAAACAACCATAAAACAAGACAAAATATATGAGGCAAATGTTTTCAATCACTGGAAATCAAGTGCAAGATTGTGATCCCTTAGAGAAGGAAACTCATGAGATGAGTACCAATATCACTCTAGCTCGTTCTCTGTGACAATTTTCTGACCTCAGTGCAGTGAACTGGATATCAAGCAAAGCACAGTAGTTCTATTGAACTGAGAAAAGAAATCAGTTTGGGGTAGCTAAAGCAGGGCACTATAACGGAGGGAAGTATGCAGAGCAGGGGGCTCAATAAATCTGTATGGATCCTTCCCTGCAAGTCTTCAGTTATAATTGGGCTGAGTGTATCAATATAATACTAATAAGGAAGATTATATGGGGCTTACTAGAGTGATACCACTATGATGTTAAAGACCGAATAGATACCCTAGAGGAAAAGTAATGCTGGGGGATGTTAAGATATCAAATTAATCTATTGATTCAACACAATCCCTGTTTGCAGAATTGTACTTGATTTTAAAACTTATATAGAAATTAAAAGGATTAGAATGACCAAAACAATTCTGAAAAAGAAGAACAAAGTTGGAAACTAACATTACCTGATTTTAAGAAATACTACAAAGCTACAGTAGATAAGACAGTGTGTTACTGATGTAAAGACAATACATATACAATCAATGGAATATATTGATTCCAAATACTGATTTTCATCAGGATTGCCAATATAATTCAATAGGGAAAGAATCATCTTTATAACAAATGGTGATAGAATAACTAAAATTGGGAAAAAAGTAAACCCTGACCCTTACCTCAAATCATTCCTGTTTGTTTTGTTATTGTTGTGTGCTCTAAAATCAATTCCCACTCATAGCAACCCTATAGGACTGAGAAGAACAGCCATAGGGTCTCCTAGGCTGAAATCTTTGTGGGAACAGACCATCAAATCTTTTCTCCTGTGGAGCCTCTAGTGGGTTCACCTATGCAACCAATAATTTACTTTCTGTCTCTAAAGCTACCAGTCTGGACATTTCATAGAAAGGAAATCATGTATGTGATCCTTTGTGATTGTTGTTGTTATCAGGTACCATTGAGTTGTTTCCGACTCATAGCTACCCCATGCACAGCAGAACAAAACACTGCCCAATCCCGCGCCAGCTCCATGATCCTTGCTATACTTGAGCCCATTGTCACTACCACCATGTCAATCCATCTTGTTGAACACCTTCCCCTCTTTCGTCGACCCTCCGCCTTACCAAGCATGACATCCTTCTCCAGGGAATGGTCCCTTCTCACGTGACCAAAATAGGTGAGATGAAGTCTGGCCATTCTTGCTTCTAAGGAGCATTCGGCTGCACTTCCTCCAGGACACATCTGTTAGCTCTTTTAGCAGTCCATGGTACTTTCAGCATTCTTCGCCAGCACAACTCAAAAGTATCAACTATTCTTCGGTCTTCCTTATTCATTGCCCAGCTCTCTCATGCATATGAAGCGACTGGAAGTATCATGGCTGTGTCAGGTGTACCTTAGTCCTCAAGGAGACATCCTTGCTCCTCAGCACCTGAAAGAGTTCCTTCGCAGCCGACCTGCCCAGTGCTACACATCGTCTAATGTCCTGACTGCTGCTTCCATTGGCATTAATTGTAGAACCAAGCAATGTGAATTGTTTGACAACCTCAATCTTTTCTCCATTTATCGTGATGCTGCTTACTGGTCCAGTTGTGAAAATTTTTGTTTTCTTTATATTGAGACGTAATCCATACTGTACTTTGTATTCTTCAACCCTCATCAGTAAGTGCCTCAAGTCATCCTCACTTTCAGCAAGCAAAGGTGTATCATCTGCGTATCTCAGGTTGTTAATGATTCTTCCTCCAATCCTGATGCCACGTTTTTCTTCATATACTCCACTTCTCAGATTATTTGCTAAGCATATAGATTAAGTGTGGGGAAAGGACACAACCCTGACACACTCCCTTCTTGATTTTAGAACATGTAGTGTCCCCTTGTTCCCGTAGAACAACAGCCTCCTTGTCGATGTACAAGTTCCTCATGAGTACAATCAAGTGTTCAGGAATTCTCATTCTTCTCAATGTTATCCATAATTTGTCATGATCCACACAATCAAATGCCTTTGCATAGTCAATAAAACACAAGTAAACATCTTTCTGGTATTCTTTGCCTTCAGCCAAGATCCATCTGACAGCCGCTATGATATCCCTTGTTCCATGTCCTCTTCTGAATCCAGCTTGCACCTCTAAAAGTTCTCCATCAATATACTGCTGCAACTGTTTTTGAATTGTCTTCAGTAAGATCTTACTTGCGTGCAGTATTAATGATATTATTTGATAATTTCCACATTCCGTGGGATCACCTTTCTTTGGAATGGGTACAAATATGGATCTCTTCCAGTCAGTTGGCCAGGTAGCCGTCTTCCAAATCTCTTGGCATAACCAAGTGAGTGCCTCCAGTGGGGCATCCGTTTGTTGAAATATCCCAATGGGTATTCCGTCAATTCCCAGAGCCTTGTTCTTCACCTATTCCTTCATTGCAGTTTTGACTTCCTCCTTCAATACCATTGGTCCTAGATCATATGCCACCTCCTGAAATGAAGATTGACCAATTCTTGTTGGTACAGTGACTCTGTGTATTCTTTCCATCTTCTTTGGATGTTTCCTGCATCATCACCTTTGTGAACTGGCTTCTTTCATTTAGCATATACTTTCATGGTTCATCTTTGTTGTAGCATGTATCAGTACTTTTTTTTCTTTAACTGCTGAGTAATTTCCATTGTATGGGCATACTACAATTTCTTTATCCATTCATCAATTAATGGAATTTTGGTTTGTTCTCATTTTTTGGCTATTAATAATAATATTGTTATGAATATTCACAAGCTTTTATGTAGACATATTTTCATTTCTCTTGGTGTACAGTTTTATAGGA
>NW_006921615.1:18807534-18815289 GCF_000298275.1 Orycteropus afer afer
TTGATCTACTTTTTGGCAGTATCCTTTTTTTCACAATAGAAAATGGTGGTTTTCTCTCTAACCTTTTTTTTTCTTTTCCCCAATAATATTAATATTTATACAGTTACACTATTGCTGAGTAACAAACCATTCTAAAATTTAGTGGCTTTTAGACATAAGCATTTATTATTTCTCTGGCACTGGCTGAATTAAGCTTGGCTTAGCTGGGGTGGTCTGACCCACCAGACTTTCATCAAACCAGTGGGCATATTTTTCTCATGGGAATGGCAGAGGTACAGAGGACAAATGGAAGCATTCATAGCCTTTTAAAGCTTAGCCTTGAAACTGACATACTGTATCTTCTACCTTATTTTATTGCCCAAAGCAAGTGACATGGCCAAAATCAAAGTAAAACTGTAGGGAAATATACTCTGTCCCTTTAGTGGGAGGAAAAGCAAACAATCCTGGCTGGGAATACAAGAAATAGGAGAACACTGAGGTCAACAATGCAATCTATAGGTAGGAGCAATGGTTGTACAACTTTGTGAATATACTAAAAGCCAATGAATTACACATTTTAAAATGGTGACTTTTCCATGAATAAAAAAAATGTTTAAAAAATACACTAATGCAATCTACCACAGTATCAATATATAGATGCACAAATTCGTATTTGACCGGAATTATCTTGGAACATCAGCAGAAAAGTTCAGAGCATATGGCCAGGACAGAGTGGTTTTCAGATTCCATAGCTTAAGGTTGCCCTCTTCTTTTCTTGCACTTAGGGATTTAAAAATAAAATAAAATAAAAATAATAGGGCGTCTTTGTTGCCACTCTTAACTTTCTATATGTTTTCAAGAGGGTCTTTACTGCCAGCTCTGGTTTACTCTACGAGACCTTCATCACCAAGACATACAACTCTTGTTTTCCAAGGCTATACAGTCACTTCTCAGGGCGTTTTGCTAGCAAATTCTAAGATCTCTGGGCCCCTCAAGGTTATGCCTCTCTCTCTTTCTGCCTCCTTGGTGAATAATGTATGGTTGTTCAGTCTTAGCCCTGTGCACAGAATTCCCTCTTAGAACTGAGCTCTCTGCTTCTGGGATTGGTTAGTTGCTGGAGATTTCTGAGTTAAACCTCCTCTGCACAATGCTATCTTTCTCATAGAACTGTTAGGATTTCCCTTCAGGGTTTCCTAAAAAACAGTTCCTGGCATACAGTAGGGTTTTAAAGAGCATCTATTTAATGAATTAATCGACTCATTCTTCAGATCACTTCTCTACTTAAAGTACTTCATGGCTTCTGTTTGCACTCAGAATATAGTCCATACTCCATGCCATGATCATGCATAACCTGGTCCCTTATACTACTAAGTTTTGGCTACACTGATCTTTCTGATTCAAGTACTTTCCTGCATTAAGGTCTTCGTACATGCTATTATTTCTGATTGGAATTGTTTCTTTCATTCTTCCCATGGCTTAGTTCCTTGTCTTCCTTTCTAACCACAACCAAACTCACTGCCATGAAGTCGGATCCCACTCACAGCGACCCCTCCTTGGGTTTCCGAAGCAGTATCACTATGGAAGTAGACTGCCCAACCTTCCTTCTGAGGAGTGGCTGGTGGGTTTGAACTGCCAGCCTTTTAGTTAGCAGTCAAATGCCTTAGGCACTATGCCACCAGTGCTCTGTCTTCCTTTAGTGAAACCTAAAAGTTATTTCCTTAGATGATTACAATCACCCCACCTAAAATAAATGTTTCCTTTAAAGCACTCATTACAATATACAACAATTTTATCAATTTACTTTTTGGGGGTCTATCTTCTCCACTGGAATGTTAGGCCCATAAAGGCAGATACAGGTCCTCCCCCACCCCAACCAAAGGAAAAGCATTCTTATGAAACCTTTCATAGGCCGAAGCAGCCTAAACTGAAGAAGTAATTACCAATAATTTATGTGGGCCAAAATTTTGAGTGTTCCTAGACTCAAAAAACTTCCTACCAAATCATGCCAAATAATACATAAATCCTAAAGTAACACCACCATAGTGTTCACAGACACAGTTCAAAGCTCTGCCAGCTTAATGCTGAGTTCAGGGAAGGAGCTTGGCGATGCCACTCTCGCTGCTACTCCGAGTGCCCACTGCTTCTTTAACGGCTCACTGCAAAACAAATGCTGAAAGACTAGTTTTGTGGGGTTTTTTTCTTTTTTCTTCCATCTTTTTTCATAAAAGCGAAAAAAATCCTCTGCCAGCTAGCGAAAACTAGTACTAACGTAGGTCTTTTGTAAAAGTGAACTTTCAAAAATAAGGGGATATCTGTACTGTGTGTGCTGTCTTGTTCACTGTAATCCCCCAATGTCCAGCAGATCTCCTAGCACCTCAGTAGACAAATACTTGGTTATTTGGTGGGGGAAATTACATGTAATTTTTGCCTTAGATTTTACAGCTAATGCATTCTGAAATTTAAATAAGTATAAATATAATCTGTACGAAATAAAGCTGTATTCATTTGCGAAAAAAGATCTCTCATAACCCTAAGTAAAAGCATAAAGAAGAAGAAAAAGGAAACCAGAAATAGTACTTTCTACAAGCCAAAACAATAACAGACATATAATATAAAATTTCTCTATTTGAAAAAAATATATATACATATATATATATATATATATATATATATATATATATATATATATACACACACACACACTACAGAATGCTAACCAGAAGGCTGGCGGTTCAAACCCACCAGTCACTCCTCAAAAGGAAGGTTGGGCAATCTACTTCCATAGTGATACTGACTTGAAAACCCAAGGAAGGGTCGCTATGAGTCGGGTCCGACTCGAGGGCACATAATACCACCACCACAGAATGAAAAACTTATGATTTACAGAGAAATTAAAAAGAACTTAGATTTTACTATGTACAAAAGTTGAAATATTTTCTAAAGTCAAGATAATCATGCACAAATACAATAAAAACCAAGGTACCACTTATATTATTTGAATTTCAAAGTCCATATGCAATCAGTTTTTCATTTCAAAAGATGACGAAAAAACTTGCAAGTCTACACACAAAAAAAGGTGCCATAGAAAGTAATGTCATTTCGCTAGCAGTTCTGCAAGAGTTCACCAATGTTATACATTTATTTTAACTCCTCTGATAATCCAATGAGGTACTGTAAGTAAAGGCTGTCCGACAACTTTGAGGTACCATACAAATTTGTCTGTCATCACCTGCTCCTAGCAACGGAAATCTAATTTTGCCCGACCAAAGCTTTCACTCCTAACTTAAGGTAAGAAACTCTACGGTCTCCTTCCAGTTTCTCTCAGTCTCTTTCCCACCCAGTGCTGTAGAGAAAAGCCACCTCTGGTAGGAAGGCTCAGCCTGCAACCAGGGAAATCAGACCCAAGCAGCAAGTGATTAAGGTGTCCCACAAACACCAGCCCAAAGTCGCGACAGCTAGTCTAAATTAGATTCTTGAAAGTCAAAGAAACCCTCTCTCCATGTTCAACCCCTCGCTCCGTTACCTCATGATTCATTGGGGAGGGGGGGGGCCTCTGTCTTTGCAGAGCCAGCTCGGCCCGCCCCTCCCGCCTCGGCAGAGGCCAGTGCAGGCTGCGAGGGGCTAAGCACGCGGTGCGCTAGTGTGGCGCCTTTTGAAAGTAAACATCCGAGGGAGGTGGAGCGAGCCAAGGGCACGCACAGCCCTATCGCAATCCGTAGTATAATGAATAAAGAAGGCTTTGCTTTGATGTAGTCTTCTCTAGAATTTGGGAAGAAACAAGTCTTTGATCCTTTGTTCTTTCAAGTCTCACAATAACCCTGTTAGGTGCATGGTTTTTTATTTTACAAATAATCTCCAAATTTCAGTTTCCCTAAGTATCTAGCCTACAGGCACCCAGTAACGGGCTTCAAACTGGCTCACTTCAATTCAATCCCCTGATGAGGCTGTGCTTTTCCACCCCAGATATACTGAATCAAAATCTACATTTTAACAAGATCCCCAGGTGATTCTTAACATCTTTAGGTGATTCTTATAATCACCTGGGGAATCTTATGAAAATTCTCAGCAGGGGGGATGAACAGCAATGACCCAGTTAGAAGCCCTGTCTACAAAGTCATGTTCTTTTGACTACAGTAACCTCCAATTACGCCAGCTCATTGCCCCTATTTTTTTTCCCACTTAGAGTAGTGCCTAAGGCACTTGACTGCTAACCAGAAGACTGACGGTTCAAACCCACTAGCCCTCCTCGCCCTTGGAAACCCAAGGAGAGGTCGCTATGAGTCGGGTCCGACTCAACGGCACATAACAACAACATAGTCTATCTAAATAGCCTCGCTGGCCAAGGTTTCACGGGACTTTAAGGTTTTATTTTTATTTTTTTAATTTACAGCAATTAAGAATTCTATTGAATATGCTGTTGGATATTCAAAACGATAAAACGCTGACAGAATAGGGATAAGCCCTGGAATACGGATCGGACCTAGAATAGTGATCATCATGATTGTCCTTTGCACTAAGCCATGCAGCCTTTACAACCAAACAAAATACAGCAAACCAAATCCACTGTCATCAAGTCAATTCTGACTCATGGTGACCATACAGAGCAGAGTAGAACTGCCCCATAGGGTTTCCAAGGGTGTAAATCTTTACCGAAGCTGACTGCCCCATCTTTCTTCTGAGGTGCAGCTGGCAGGTTGAAACTGCTGACCTGTTTTTTTGGTTTGTGGGCAAATGCTTTAACCACTAAGCCACCAGAGCTCCAATCGATCAAGACACCAAAAATAATTGAAAGGAAGAGGTAGTGGTGATGAAATATCTGTGTGACCTAAGGATATCTTTACTTTATACTCATTATCCTTAAATCAACTAACCTAGGGTATCTAGCTGCATTTCCCATACTGTATCTGTATTGGGAAGAGCTCTGGTAGTACAATGTTTAAGTACTGGGCCGTTCTAACCCAATGCACCAACCCTCCACAGCAGAAAGAAGGGGCCTGACTGCTTCCATAAAGACTGAGTCTTGGAAACCCTATGAGGCAGTTCTACTCTATCCTACAAGGTCACTGTGAGTCCTAATGTACTCCACCTCCAGGGGTATCTATCTGCATTTGCAAAAGGAAAACCTAATTAGTAGATCTCAGATACTGTACTGTACATACAGAAAACATAGGAAAATCTGAACTCACAAAGCAAATTACTTACATAAGTAATTATAAAGATTAAATGACTACTTAAAATAGCAAACTCATTTAATATATATAATGAGGGAAAAAAGTTGCCTTTACTTTTACAAATTTTTGAGGACTTACATTTAGTATGTAAAATGAATTATACTATTTACTAAAAGTTTTTTATTTACTGGCTTGTACACTTTTGGATTTAATATTAAATTTTCAAAGATTGTTTTAACATTTTCAAAATCCACTCTGACTGCAAAAAGTACTTTGTATAGCAAACAGATTTTTATATTATACACCTATCAAATTTGTTTTCTGTCAAGCTATGTTGTGTAAAAAGCCTAGAGATTTCTTGGAGACCATTATTTTATATACAAGATTATGTATCTTTTACTTTTTCATGTTAGAATTGTTCCTTTCTATGGTCACTTTTTTAAGCCTTTAAAACTGAGCTTACTATTTGTAAATTTACTATTTGCACTGAATTAGTAATTAGAATGGCTACATCAAATTCATTACTATATGCATTACAGGGTAATGTTAAGTAGTTTTGTCCCTCTTACACAAAAATCCAAGGAATATATTCTCTTAAGAACAATCACATTTTTAAGTCCTTCCCTTGGATTTTCTTGAATACTACATGACAAAAGAGAGTGACATCTCATCCATGCCAGAACAAAAATAATTTTTATTGCTACCACCACCAAATCTAGATATATCCCATCACAAATCTCCCTGGCAAAAAAACAGACCTATTCAAGAGAGATGGCTCACAGCAAAGTAGGGGATTATCCACAGGGTGACAAAGATGCCACCTCTACTTGACAAAGTAGGTTTCAGAAATTAGTGTCCTGAATATTCTTTCTCTTAATGAGGGAGCAGGTGTACATCACAAGTTCTAAACAGGGTCTATTTTACCATGCCAAGGAGGATGGTAAGTCTTTAAACAGAGTATCAGCAAGGGACTTAGTTTTCCAATTAAATGTTAGCAAAATCTTATTTGGAGAAAATAGAAAGTATACCCCAGACACATTTCTAAAGATAAAAGTAGTAACTGAAAAAAGAGAAACAAAATTTAAAAACAAAAAGCCCAAAGATTTAATCAATTAAAGCAAAAGCTGGTCTTTGAAAAGACTAACAGATGATCTCTTAGCAAATACAATAACAATAAAAATTTAAAAAATCTAGTATCAGGAACACTGTCGAGTATCATGCCGGAAGATAAGCCCCTAAGGTAGGAAGGCACTCAAAATACAACTGGGGAAGAGCTGCCTCCTCAGAGTAGAGTCAATCTTAATCATGTGCATGGAGTACAGCTTTTGGGACCTCCATTTGCTGATGTGGCACTACTCAAACTGAGCAGAAAGAGCTGCAAACACGCATTGATAATTGGAACAAGGAATATACTAAATATGAATCTAGGAAAGTTGAAATGCATAAAGATTGATATCCTAGACATTAGTGAGCTGAAATGGACTGGTTTTGGCCATTTTGAGTCAGACAACCATATGATCTACTATGCTGGAAATGACAAACTGAAGAGGAATGATGTGGCATTCAATGTCACAAAGAATGTTTCAAGATATATCCTGAAGTACAATGCTGTCAGTGATAGGATAATATCCATGTGCCTCCAAGGAAGACGCTGGTGGTGTAGTGCCTAAGGCATTTGACTGCTAACCTGAAGGCTGGTGGGTTTGAACCACCTCAGAAGTAAGACTGGTCAATCTACTTCTGTAGAGATACTGCCTCGGAAACCCAAGGAGGGGTCATTATGAGTCGGGAACAACTGGATGGCAGTGAATTTGAGATTATTCAAATTTACATACCAACCACGAAAGCCAAAGACAAGGAAGTTGACAATTTTTTTTTACCAACTTCTGAAGTCTGAAATTGACCAAATATGTAGTCAAGATGTGTTCATTATCACTGGGACTGGAATGCAAAAGTTGGAAACAAAGAAGTATCACTAATAGTTGGAAAATATGGCATTGGTGATTGAAATAACACTGGAGATCACATGATAGAATTTTGCAAGACTTACAATTTATTCATTGCAAATACCTTTTCTCAACAACACAAACGACAGCTATACGCGTGGGCTTCACCAGGTGGAGTACACAGGCATCAGATTGACTATTGACTCCATCTGTGGCAAGAGGATTTGGAAAAGTTCAATATCTTTAGCCAAAACAAGGCCAGGAACTGATTGTAGAACAGAGCATCAACTGCTCACATGCAAGTTCAACTTGAAGTTGAAGACAATTAAAACAAGTCCATGAAAGCCAAAATATGACCTTGATTATATCCCTCCTAAATTTAGAGACCATCTGAATAACAGATTTGATGTACTGAACACCAGTGACAGAAAACCAGAGGAATTGTGGGATGATATCAAAAACAATATCCATGAAGAAAACAAAAAGTCATTAAAAAGACAGGAAAGGAGAGTTCCAGCAAGACAGCGGACTAGGCACAAGGACTGCACAGACGCTCTTCAACAAAGAAAAGGAAAACCAATTAACACAGACACAGAAGATAATCTTGGACCCCTGAGCCTTGAAGGGAAGGATACAAAAGTGGACTACACCCCAACTAG
>NW_006921615.1:18821314-18826547 GCF_000298275.1 Orycteropus afer afer
TGCAAAGACCTTGAGTTAGAAAACCAAAAGGGAAGAACTCACTTGGCATTTCTCAAGCTGGAAGAATCAAAGAAAAAAAATTTAAGCCTTGAGTTGCATTATTGAAAGATTCTATGGACAAAATATTCACTGATGCAGGAAAACATCAAAAGAAGATGGAAAGAATACACAGAGTCACTGTACCAAAAAGAATTGGTCGATGTTCATCCTTTTCAGGAGGTGGCATGTGATCAAGAACCAATGGTACTGAAGGAAGAAGTCAAAGTTGCACTGAAGGAATTGGCAAAGAAAAAGGCTCCAGGAATTGATGGAATACCCATTACAATGTTTCAACAAATGGATGCCGCACCGGAGGCACTCACTTGTCTATGCCAAGAAATTTGGAAGACAGCTACCAGGCCAACTGACTGGAAAAGATACATATATTTGTACCCATTCCAAAGAAAGCTGATCCCACAGAACGTGGAAATTATTGAACAATATCATTAATATCACATGTAAGTAAAATGTTGCTGAAGATAATTCAAAATTAATTATATGCAGCAGTATATTGACAGAGAACTTCCAGAAATGCAAGCTGGATTCAGAAGAGGATGTGGAATGAAGGATACCATTGCTGATGTCAGATGGATCTTGGCTAAAAGCAAAGAATACCAGAAATATGTTTACTTGTGTTTTATTAACTATGCAAAAGCATTTGATTGATCGTGTGGATCAAAACAAATTATAGATAACATTGAGAAGAAGAGGAATTCCAGAACACTTGATTGTGCTCATCAGGAACCTATACATAGACCAGGAAGCTGTCATTTGAATAGAACAAGGGGATACTGCATAGTTTAAAATCAGAAAGGGAGTGAGTCATCAGGTTGTATCGCTTCACCTGCATTCTGAACAAATAATCTGAGATTCTGGACTTTATGAAGAAGAACATGGCTTCAAGACTGGAGGAAGACTCATTAACTACCTGAGATATACAGGCAACAGAACTTTGCTTGCTGAAAGTGAGGATGACTTGAAGCACTTATTGATGAAAATTAATGACTACAGTTGACAGTATGGATTACATCTTAACATAAAGAAAATAAAAATCCTCACAACTGGACCACTAAGCAGCATCACAATAAATGGAGAAAAGACTGAAGTTGTAAAAAATTTCAAATTACTTGGTTCCACAATCAACACCAATGGAAGCAGCAGTCAAGACATCAGATGATGCATCACACTGGGCAAATCTGCTGCAAAAGACCTCTTGAAAGTGCTGCTGTGTAGTAAATTACCTGGTATGGCTTCTCTAGCCATAAGTCTTTGTAAGCTCCATGGTGGAATTTGCTGTGAGAAACTGAATAGCTTCTCATTGTTTAAAATCATCCACCTGGGGTATTTCTGTTGTGAGCAGCACAAAGTGATGTTCTGGGAAGTTCACTCTCTCTCATTGTTGTTATGTGCCATCGAGTCAGACCTGACTCACAGTGAACCCTCCTTGGGTTTCTGAGGCAGTATCACTACGGAAGTAGATTGCCCCATCTTCTTTCTGAGGAGTGGCTGGTGGGTTTGAACTGCCAGCCTTCTGGTTAGCAGTCAAGTGCCTTAGGCACTATGCTACCAGAGCTCCTTCGTTCTCTCTCAGGTGCTTAGAATTCTAATGTTATGATTCGTTAGTTTGGCCACTCTGCCAGGCTCAAAAGGAGGGCTCCTAGAGGCAGAAGAGGTCTCTCTGACTGCTGGCTAAGGAGAACATGCTCCCAAGAGAAACACGTTCCCGAGAGAAACACGCTCCTGAGAGACACACACCCAAGAGACACTCACTGCTGGGGAAGAGACACAAGAGACACACATTGCTGAGAGAGACACTGAGGGACATGCACTGCTGGGAGAGAGACTGTGAGAGACTGTTGGCTGAAAGACGGTGGGCGGAGAGAGACTGAGAGTTTTTCCTGAACTTGAACTCATAATCTGTGAGTTCTGTGTGGCCACTGCAGTGAATTATCGAACCCAGCAGAAAGGTAGTGAGTGCTGCGGGAGGAACGGTTGGTATCAGGTTTGTGAAAGGGCTGGAGAGAGGCAGCATGTCTGGCCTTGCAGGAATAGGCCTTGGGCTACTGATGGTGATTCTGTCTTCCTCTTGTGGGGTTAGAGGGGGTCAGAAGATGTGGCCTCCCTGCCCCTTTAGCAAGTGCTGAAAAGCAAAGATGTATTCTTGAAGACTAAGGTGTGCCAAACTCAAACCATGGTATTTTCAATCACCTCATATGCATGTGAGAGCTGGAGAATGAACAAGGATGACAGGAGAAGAGTTGATGCCTTTGAGTTTTGGTGTTGGCAAAGAATACTGAAGGTACCATGGACTGCCAAAAGAATGAACAAATCTGTCCTAGAAGAAATGCAGCTGGAATGCTCCTTGGATGTGAGAATGGCCGGACTTCGTCTCACTTTGGTCATGTTAGAAGGGACCATTCCCTGGAAAAGGATATCATGCTTGGTAAAGTGGAGGGTCAATGAAAAAGGGGAAGGCCCTCAACAAGATGCAATGACACTGTGGGTCAAACAATGGGCTCAGGTTTAGCAAGGATTGTGGGGCTGGCACAGGATTGGGCAGTGTCTCATTCTGTTGTACATAGGGTAGCTATGAGTCGAAGCCAACCTGAAGAACCTAACAACAACATCAAGAACAACAAAAAAAGTACATAGCCACAAATACAAGGGCAAAAAATATTAAAAGCAGCCAGAGTAAAAGGAATTGACAGAAAAAAGAACTGATACCTACCTAAACATCTATACTCAGCAAAAATATCTTTGAAGAATAAGAGTGAAATAAAGACATTTTCATGTCAGATTGAAAGAGTTCATCATCAATGTGCTTCAAAACAGAAGGAAAATAATCTCAGGCTGATGGTCTAAGATAAAAGAAGTAATTAAAAATGGGGAAAGTTGTAAAATTGTGAGAAATGTAAACAAGCAGTGACTGTAAGACATACTAATACTTCTAAACAGGTTCCCCGTCTGGTAAAAATTTTTAAAAGTAAAGAGTGAAAACATATGATAATAACACATAAGTCATGAAGGGGTTAAATGAAGTTAACGTTCTAAGGTTCTTGCATTATCTGAGAGGAAAGTAAGGTATTGGTTAATCTCAGATCGCACAAAGTCAAGGGTACATGCATGATATTTCTAGGACAATAATCAAAAGAAAAGAAAAGAAGTAACTTCCAAACTAGTATATGAGAAAAATAGAATGATAAGGATAAAGAAAAGTAATACACAGTAGCCAGGACAAACAACAAAATAAGAGTAATTGCATTAAACATAAACGTTCTGTATATTCCAGCTGAAAAAAATATATATTTTTTAATTGTATTAAAAAAAAAAATAAATCTCAATAGATAATCTTCAAGAGACACATGTGAATAACTATAGATAACCATGTGAATGTATAGTTATCTCAAAGTTTAATAAGTGAGAAACAAACATAAAAAGAAATACATGATAGAGATAATCACAAAACACAAAAAAGCATTCAATGAAAAAACTAACTGATAAACTATGGACAAAAAGGATTAAAAGAAAGGGGTGGGGAGATACAAATAGTCCTTCTAAGAAGTGAAAAAGGAGCCATGATTACACATGCTTCAGACATTAAAGATAGTAAGAGAACATTTTTAATAACCCAGTAGAAATAAATATTAAAGTGTGGACAACACAGACAGACTCTTAGGAAAATCTAACTCACCAAAAGTGATATTCAAAAATAAATCTGTAGACTTCCGGTAAGATGGAAGAATAGGCAGACAAGCGACACAGACCTTCTTCAACAAAGAAAAGAAAAACCGATTGACAGAGATACAGAAGACAATCCTGGAGCCCTGAGCTTTGAAAGGAACTATACAGAGGTGAATTAGGCACCAACTAATGGAAAAACCTGAAGGAAAAGAGTGAGTACAGAGATGGTCAGAGCTGTGGACTGTCAGCTACTCTGAGGGGACCAACAGCCTGAATATTTCTAAGTGGTGTTGGGTCCTGAAAATTGACCTAAAGACCAGCCCTGGTCACCAAGGGCTGCAGGGATGACTGTGCTGATGGCCTATGACTAGGAAGGGAAACAGCAAGGTGGGAAACAACCTGAGCTGCTGACTTTCTGCTGTCCAGAGGGTGCAGCCATTTTGATTGTTTACACATGGCAGTCATTTTGGATATTTAAAGTGACCGAGGGAGCAGCCATTTTGAATGTTTACAAGAGGTGGCCATTTTGGATATTTAAAGCGACTGAGGTTGCAACCATTTTGAATCTTTATAAGTGGCAACCATTTTGGATTTTAAAGTGATAGCATTCTCATTCGAACTCCAGGGACCTAAGACTAGGCTCTGTTTGCCAAGGTTGGCAGGGACACACTAGAGGCTGACAATAGTAAAGGAGACAGGTGATGAGTGTATAAGTGCTGCCCACTAGCAAATAGAGGAGCACAGCACACTACCCTGCTTGCATAGATGACATATAAACAAAACAAAGAAAATGAAAATCGTGGGCAAGTCACTCCAACATACAATCACCAATTAAATATAAACACAAAAACGTCACAATGCCTCAGAGACAACAGAGCATCACAGTCCACACAAAGAAGAAAGGTAAAGCAGGAGAAACAAGGGAACAGGATACAGACCCAAAACACATCCCTGAGGAAGACACAGCACTGGATCTCCCTGATAAGGAATTCAAAAGAATTATATTTAGGTATCTTCAATGAATTAAGAGATAGATCAAGGAAAACACAGAGAAACCCCTAGAACAATTTCAAAAGACAATACAAGAACACAATGACAAAATAAATGAAAAATCAGAAATGATACAAAATCTACAGAAAGAAATCCAGAATATTAATATTAAATTTTCAGAAATAGGTAAGACATTGAATGGGCAAAGGAGCAGAATTCAATCAATGAAAGACAGAATTAGGGAGATTGAAGGCAAATACCTGAACACTTCTTTGGAAAGGGATAAATCAGAAAAAAGAGCAAAACAAAGCAAAGAAAGCCAAAGGTTCATGTGGGATACCATCAAAAGGAATAAACTACATGTAATAGGAATTCCAGAACAGGAAGAAGACAAATAAACCACAGAGAAAACTGTCAAAGATTTGCTGGAAGATAATTTTCCTAGTATGATAAAAGATGAAAATATATCCATTCAGGAAGTCCAACGAACCCCAAACAGGATAGACCCCAAAAGAAAATCACC
>NW_006921615.1:18826647-18829987 GCF_000298275.1 Orycteropus afer afer
CAAAGACAAAGAAAGAATCATGAGAGCAGCACGGGAAAAGCAAAAAGTTACCTACAAGGGGCAACCAATAAGACTAAGCTCGGATTTCTCGAGAGAAACCATGCAGGCAAGAAGACAATGGGATGGTATATATAAAACAATGAAAGAAAAAAACTTCCAACCAAGAATTATATAGCCAGCAAAACTGTCCCTCAAATATGATGGTGAAATTAGGGTATTTCCAGATAAGCAGAAATTAAGAGAATTTGTTAAAACCAGACCAGCCTTACAAGACATGCTAAAGGGAGCCCTTTGGACAGAGAAGCAGTAACAGCCAACAATAACTGACCATTAACACACATGATGATATAACCCAGAAACCAACCCAGCTATGGAAGTATCCAAAGTAAAGAAGCCTACAAGACTGTAAACAGGTAACCAGAGACATCAATTGACAAATGAGGACAACTACAAACCAAAAAGAGGGGAAAAACTGTGTCTTTACAGAACTTCTAGATGGTAGGGAAGTCAAGACAACTACAAGATAGAACAGATTGTTCTAAACTTGGGAAAAAACTATAAATCACAGGGTAGCCTCAAAGAAAAATGATAAACCTTCACATCAAAAAAGAGGACCAGCATAAATAGTTAGCAAATATTAAAACAATAGCAATGAAGGAAGTGATAACATGATTCATAAACAAAACGAGCTCAGCATAGAAAATTATATGCAACAAAGAAATTGACACCACGAAAAAGCACAAATGACAGCAACAAATTCATATTTGCCAATAATTACATATCTGGCAAGGGACTTATCTCTAAGATTTATAGCAGAAGAGTGGATGAGCAAACTATGGTACATACATACAATGGAATGCTATGCAGCACTAAAGAAGAATATAAAGTCTGTAAAACATTGTATAATATGAATGAACTTGGAGGACATTATGCTGAGTGAAATAAGTCAATCACAGAAGGACAGATATAGTATTAGTTCATTGTTGTGGAGGGTCAAGGAAAGGTTTATATACGGAGGGAAACTTTCTTTGTGGGTTGGAGGGGAGGGGAGCAGAGGGAACACCGAAAAAAAAAAAAAAATGCATTGACCCATCTCACTTTAGTTTTGTGTATTTCACTGTACATAAATTATATTTCAATAAAATGCATTTTAAAAATAAATAAATAATAAACCTGTAACCATTAAAGAAATTAAATCACCAGTCAAAAATGTTCTACCAACAAAACTTTAGGCCCCAGGGGATTTACTTGCAAATTTTACCACAACTGGTTATCTACATGAAAATAACAACTGCATCTATACTCCACATTATACATAAATATCAATTTCAAGTATGTTGTTGTTGTTACGTGCTGTCGAGTCAGACACAGCGATCCCTCCTTGGGTTTCCGAGGCAGTATCACTATGGAAGTAGATTGCCCAACCTTCCTTCTGAGGAGTGGCCGGCTGGTGGGTTTGAACCACCAGCCTTCTGGTTAGCAGTCAAGTGCTTTAGGCACTATGCTACCAGAGCTCCTAATTCCAAGTATACAAACATGAAATGAAAATCTAAAACTTTTTGAAGAAAATAGAGAAGAATTTCATTATAATATTAAGGTAGAAGAGAATTTCTTAGATCACAAAAAATACAAACTATCAAGGGAAAAGACTGATAAATTCAACTGTATTAAAATTAAAAATTTCTCCTCATCAAAAACCACCACAGAAAAACAAGGTATTTGCAACACATTTAACTATCAAAGGGTCAGTATCTAGAGTACATAAAGAAGTCCTATAGTCCAACAACCCAATAAAAAACAGACGAAGGACAAAGGGGAAAGAAAATGAATGTTCAATTTCAGACATAATAAAATATAAATTTAAATTAAACTGAGATAATACTTTTCATTTATCAGATTATAAAAAATCCACAAGTTTGGATTCATTCTGTTGTGGAAGCTGTAGTAGACATTCCAGGTAAGAATGCAAAATCCCTATGGAGATATTTGTCAAAATTTCAAAAATTATCTTTTGACCCAGCAATTCCAGTTCTGAAAATTTATCCTACAGATATACTGGCTCACATGAAAAATGACAACTATTCAAGGTTATTCAATGCATCATTGTTTATAACAGCAAAATACTGGAAACAGCCAAATAATCCATCTACTATAGTTAAATAAACTGACACAGCCACACAGTGGAAAACTATGTACAAAAACAAACAGAGAATGCATGTTATTTACAGATTTAGGAAGATTTCCAGGATATACTGCTAAGTGGAGAAGAAAAATGCTACCTTTAGTTTAAGAAGGGGGAAGATAAAAACATTTATTTATATAATCAAATAAAGCACAGAAAGGCAAAATGGGATACTAACAGGAGTCCCTGGGTGGTGCAAATGGTTACTGCACTCAGCTACTAACTAAAAGGCTGGTGACTGGATCCACCCAGAGACACCTTAGAAGAAATCCCTTGTTGATCTACAAAATCAGCCACTGAAAATTCTATGTAGCACAGTTCAGCTCTCAACACACGGAACTGCCATGAAACAATGTCATCTTGGGAGAAACTGGTTTACCGGTTTCAACGGGAGACAAGATGGTTTGGTGGTAGAATTCTCTTCTTTCATGCAGGCAACCTGGGTTTTATTCCCAGCCAATGCACCTCACACACAGCCACCATCAGTCTGTCAGTGGTGTCTTGCAGTTTGCTATGGTGCTGAACAGGTCTCAGCTGAGGTTCCAACTCAAGACGAAGTAAGAAGAAAAGCCTGGCGACCTACCTCCAAAAATCAGCCATGAAAACCCTACGGATCACAATGGTACAATCTACAACCAATTACAGGGGATGGCACAAGACTAGGCAGCATTTAGCTCCACTGTGAACGTACTTGCCATGAGTCAGGGGCTGACTCATGAATAGCTAACAAGAGATAGGGAAGTGGGGATTGGGTTGGATAGGTACAGGGAAGAAAGAGAGCCATTACCGTTATATACTTTTGAATTGCTTAAATTAAGAAACAAATTTAATATATTTTTTAGCAACAGGAAAAGTTTATCAATTTGTATATACAGTAAAACTTGTGAAAGCCAGAAACTGTTTAAGGTGGAAACCCATCAAAGAAGAAAAACTCATTATCTTCCACTAAAATGAGTGACCTGAAAGTGGTTAAGACTGTACCCTATCAAAGCTGGAAAACAAGGCAGTCCTGTCAAGTTCCATCTCTTACAGGTTTCACCATACACACACACATCAAAACAGAAGAGCCAAATCAACACTTTAAACCAACATCTCCAACAATTAGAAAAAGAACAGCAAGAAAAGCCTACAGTCACCAGAAGAAAGGAAATAATAAAG
>NW_006921615.1:18830388-18835386 GCF_000298275.1 Orycteropus afer afer
ATTCAGAGAAGAACTGACACCATTCCTACTCAAACTATTCCAAAACATAGAAAAGGATGGAATCCTCCCTAACTCATTTTATGAAGCAAGCACAACCATGATACCCAAACCAGGCAAAGACATCACTCAAAACGAAAACTATAGACCAATACCCCTCATGAATATAGATGCAAAAACCTTCAACAAAATCCTAGCCAATAGACTCCAACAACATATCAAGAAAATCATTCATTATGACCAAGTGGGCTTTGTATCAGGTATGCAAGGATGGTTCAAGGATGGTTTTTCATTAGAAAAACAATAACATCACCCACCACATAAATTTTAAAAAAGGAGAACCACATGATCGTATCAGCTGATGCAGGAAAGGCATTTGATAAAATCCAACACCTATTTCTGATCAAAATTCTCAGCAAAATAGGAATAGAAGGGACATTCCTCAACATAATTA
Organism: Orycteropus afer afer; assembly: GCF_000298275.1. Classification (NCBI taxonomy): domain Eukaryota; kingdom Metazoa; phylum Chordata; class Mammalia; order Tubulidentata; family Orycteropodidae; genus Orycteropus; species Orycteropus afer. The sequence goes on from NW_006921615.1 coordinate 18,830,840, forward strand.
AGGGCATCTACGCAAAAAACAACAGCCAACATTATACTCAATGAAGAGAGACTAAAACCATTCCTTTTGCGAACAGGAACCAGACAAGGATGCCCTCTATCACCACTTCTATTCAAAGAGACATCATTGCTCTTCAGCACTTTAAAGAGGTCTTTTGCAGCAGCTTTGGCCAGTGCAATCTGTCACCTGATGTCTTAACTACTGCTTCCATTGGTGTTGATTTTCGAACCAAGTGATATGAAGTTCTTGACAACTTCAATCTTTCCTCCATTTATCATAAACTGCCTACAGGCCCAGTTGTGAGGATTTTCATTTTCTTTATATTGAGATGTAATCCATACTGCAGGCTGTAGTCTTTAATCTTCATCAGTAGGTACTTCACATCATCCTCACTTTCAACAAGCAAAGTTGTATCATCTGCATATCGCAGGTGGTTAATGAGTCTTCCTCCAATAATGACACCATGCTCTTCTTCATATATTCCAGCTTCTTGGACTACATGCTCAGCACACGATTGAATAAGTATGATGGAAAGGACACAACCCTGACACACTCCCTTCTTGATTTTAAACCATGCAGTGTTCTCTTGTTCTGTTCGAACAACAGCATCCTGGTCTATGTATAGATTCCTCATGAGCACAATTAAATGTTCTGGAATTCTCATTCTTCTCAATGTTATCCATCATTTATTAGCATCCACACAATCAAATGCTTTTTTATAATCAATAAAACACAAGTGAAAAACTAGGCTTTTCTTGCTGTTCTTTTTCTAATTGCTAGAGATGTTGGTTTAAAGTGTTGATTTTGGCTTTTTCTTCTTTTTTGATGGTATTCTTTGCTTTCAGCCAAGATCTTCTGGCATCAGTGATGATCTCCCTTATTCCATGTCCTCTTCTGAATCCAGCTTGCAGTTCTAGGAGTGCTCTGTCGATATACTGCTGCAACCATTTTTTAATTATCTTCATCAAGATAATTAAAAAATTATCTTGTCTGGTTCCTGTTCACAAAAGGAACGGTTTTAGTCTCTCTTCATTGAGTATGTTGGCTGTTGTTTTTTGCGTAGATGCCCTTAATTATGTTGAGGAATGTCCCTTCTATTCCTATTTTGCTGAGAGTTTTGATCAGAAATAGGTGTTGGATTTTATGTGTTATATGCGTGTTATATTAATGGTATGGTTCGATCATTTCCACATTCTGTGGGATTACCTTTCTTTGGAATAGGTACAAGCATGGATCTCTTCCAGTCAGTTGGCCAGGTGGCTGTCTTCCAAATATCTTAGCATAAATGAGTGAGTGACTCCAGAGCGGCATCCTTTTGCTAAAACATCTCAATGGGTACTCCTGGAGCCTTGTTCTTTGCCAATTCCTTCATGCAGCTTCAACTTCTTCCTTCAATACCACTGGCTGTTGATCATATGCCACCTCCTGAAGTGGATGAAGATCCACTTTTTTTTTTTGGTATAGTGACTCTGTGTACTCCTTCCATCTTCTTTTCATGTTTCCTCCATCATTCAATATTTTGCCTATAGAATCTTTCAATACTGCAACTCGAGGCTTGAGTTTTTTCCTCAGTTCTTTCAGCTTGAGAAATGCTGAGTATGTTCTTCCCTTTTGGTTTTCTAACTCCAGGTTTCTGCACATTTCATTATAATAATTGACTTTGTCTTCTCGAACTACTCTTTGAAATCTTCTGTTCAGCTCTTTTATCTTGTCATTTCTTCCATTTGCTTCAGCTACTACGCCATTCAAGGGCAAGTTTCAAAGTCTCTTCTTACATCCATTTTGGTCTTTTCTTCCTTTTCCTGTCTTCTCAAGGACCTTTAGCTTTCTTCATGGATGATGCTCTTGATGTCATCCCACAATTCTTCTGGTTTTCAGTCACTGGTGTTCAATGTACCAAATTTATCCTTTAGATGGTCTCTAAATTCAGGAGTGTGAACATATGGATATATATATATATCCATATATGTATATACTTATATGTATATATACCCTGTATATATACATTCTATATACATATATGTACGTATATCCTGTATATATATAACATACACACACATACTTATGTAGATACACATACATACATATGTATCTTACAATTTAATAAGGAAAAGCAATCACCCAATTGAAAAAGTAGGAAAAACATGATTAAACATCACAAAGAAAACATTCAATGGACAACTGACATATGAAAAGATAACCAACTTCTTTTAAGTAATCCAAGCATTTGAAAATGCAGTTTAAAACTATAATAGTATATTATTTCACTTCCACCAGACTGGCAAAAATTTTAAGGTTGGAAACCTTCTATGGAAAGGAGGGGGAGCAAAGGTAGGTTACATTCACTATTGGTAGAGTAAAAATTAGAACAACCATTTTTGAAATGTTACATTATCTAATAAAGTTGAACATGCACATACCCTTCCTGGGGCCAAGCAATTCCACTACAAATTTGCCCTATAAAAAGCACTATATACTGTGAATCCTGTGAAAGCCTGAACTCAACAGGACTACCTTGATTTTCCTAGTCCCCAGTTTTCTGCCTTTGACAGGGTGCAGTCACTACTTTTCTATAGCTCACTTTAGTGGAAAATATTTTAGTTTTCTTTCTTTGACAGGTTTCTGCCTTATACAGGTTCCAGCTTTCATATATGTTCTTAGAGACACGAATATTACAGTAGCAATAATTAATTCTAAGAGGCCAAACATTGCTATTTATATAGAATAAAATACAGCAGTGGTTTCCAAACTGGTGGTGATGTTAATAATGTATGTTGTTGTTATGTGCCATCAAGTCAGACCCAACTCATAGAGACCCCTCCCCGGGTTTCCAAGGCAGTATCACTACGGAAGTAGATTGCCCAACCTTCCTTCTGAGGAGTGGCTGGCGGGTTTGAACTGCCAGCCTTCTGGTTAGCAGTCAAGTGCCTTAGGCACTACGCTACCAAAACTCCTTTAATAATGTATATGACTTGTTTAATATTGTACAATGAAATGTGTCTTCACTTAAATCTGCCTAATTCAGTAAACCATTATTTTCCAAACGACCAATGTATGCGTGAAAGATTCTTTCGAAGAGCCAGACAGATCAATGGGTTTTAATGTCACAGAGTATGAAAAGTCCACTGATACGGTTTGAAAATCTACATTGCAGCTAATCTTCAAGAACTGTTAGGTTTTGGTAAGTATCAAAGAAAAATATCTATAATTACCTAAAAATGTTATTAAAATATTCTTTCCTTTTCCAATTACATATTAAGTGAGGATAGATTTTCTTCAAACACTTCAACCAAAACCACATATTAGAAGAGATTGAATACAGAAACACACAAGACTATAGTCATTAACCAAAGAAAAATATTGCCATCAATTCAATTCTGATTCACAGTGACCCTACAGGACAGTGTAGAGCAACCCCGTAAGGTTTCCAAGGCTGTAAATCTTTATGGAAATAAATTGCCACATCTTTCTTTCACAGAGCATCTGGTAGATTCAAACCACCAACCTTCTGGTTGGCAGTTGAGTGCTTTAACCACTGTGCCACCAGTGTGCCTTCTAGTCATTAAGAGATATGAAAGATATTTGCAAAAAACATAAAAAATGCCACTTTTCTCATTGTTAACATTTTTATGTTTGGGAAAATAGTCGTTTTTCATTAAAATGTTATTTATGTTAAGATGCAATAAGTTTATTATTATTTTTAAATGTACCAATATATTCTTTAAAATTTTATCACTTTTAATATCTAATATGGTTTTAAAAAGAGCTCTGGTGGCATAATGCCTAAGGCACTTGACTGCTAGCCATAAGGCTGGTGGTTCAAACCCACCAGCCACTCCTCGAAAGGAAGGTTGGGCAATCTACTTCCGTAGTGATACTGCCTCAGAAACCCAAGGAGAGGTTGCTATGAGTCTGAGTTTTATGGCTTTAAAAGTGCAAAAGAATCCCGAGACCAAAAAGTATCTGAATTACTAAATTACATGCTTCAATATGGACGAATCTCAGAAACATAAGGTTAAACAAAAGCAACTCACAGAATACATGGTATGATTGTAAATAAAGCTCACATATAGGCAAAAGTTAACAAAACATATTGGTTAAGGGCACATACATAGGTGATAGAGGTATTGTCTTGTTTCTCTAGTGCTGCTATAACAGACATACCAATAATAGATGGCTTTAACAGGAATTTATTCTCTCACAGTTTACAAGGCTAAAAGTCGAAATTCAGAGTGCTGGCTCTAGGAACTGGGTGAAGGCTCCTCAAGATATACCTCTGCCTCTTATTTCAGGCCCACTGGAGCTGGAGGCTTCTTTCTGACTCACGTAGCTACCAGCTGCTAAAGCTGACAAACTCAAGGTCAAAAGTTAAATGGTATGATAGTTGGAGCTGTGTATCAACTTGGCTGGACCATAATTGTTTGGTTTAAGCAGTTGTGATGTGATTATTCCCATGATGGGATCAGATGAAGATGTTTTGAGTAGCCAATCCGTTGAAAGGGAGTTGCCCTAGGGGTGTGAAATACTTCTAGTATATTTATGGACAT
>NW_006921615.1:18836065-18849110 GCF_000298275.1 Orycteropus afer afer
CTGACTCGATGGCACATAACAACAACAGCAGATTACACCATGGAGTTGATTACACCACGTTCAATCTCATCATGGGGAATAACTGCAACTAACTGCCAAGCTACTCAATGTCACGGCCCAGCCAAGTTGACATACAACTTTAACTACCACAGGTATAAAGAAAAACAAAAAATAATCAAGACAAAATTCAAGATGATCATTATGATGGAGGCAGGAAATATTTTGCTTCAAGGGAGAGACAAACAAAAGGCTTCTAAGGAACTTGTGATTTTCTATTAAGTAGGGTACACAGATTTTTTTTTTTCCAATTGTGTATCTCAGTGGCATATTCCACAACAAAACTTTTAAGAGAAGAAACAGGAAGATATACCCACTCCCCTGTAAGTAGAAACTCCAAAGAATCTCTCTTCTCAAATTAATCTATAAATTCAATGCAATCATAAATTATATCCCAACAAAATTTTCTATAGACCTCCTTTGTAAAAAGATCCTAAATTTTACCTGAAAGAGAAAATGCAAATGAAGCCCATAACTTTACCATAATATATTATAAAGCTACAATAATTAAAACAGTGTGGTAATATCAAATTGAGTCAAAGAAGCATGTTCAGAACCCAATAAAAAAGGTGAGCAAAGCATATTAACCTGCCAAAATGCTCAATTTTCTTATTCACCAAGGAACATATCAAATTAAAACAAGACACTCTTTTCAGTTATTAGTTGACAAGATATTTTTAAAAATATATTTTACATCCAGTGCTGGTTAACAAGAAGACAGAAACACACTTTTTGAGAGACTGAATATAAAAAGATATGATCATTTGAGGACAATTTAAAAGCATATTATCCAGTGTTCTCATAAGGAATCAATTCTACCAGATACAGGACACATTTCAAACACTTTCTTAATTGTGGAGAAACATATTTTTTCTCTGACCTGCATTAGTTATTTATTGAAGATATTGTATACAGCTATCCAATTCTACAAGGCAGTTTTTCAACAAGAGTACCCAATAAGGAACATTTGCTTTGTTAAAAACCTGGTGGGTAGGGTTACTACCAGTCTCATATGCTATAATATTAAATACCACAACCTTTCCAATTTTCCATGTTAATGATTTTTTTTGGAACACCACAGACCCTGAGGTCTCTAAATATTACTGCAATAACACCATATATCAATCGGTACAGTACTATTTCATCAATGTTATCACTCTAATTTTATATCGTAGGTATAATAAGGAAGGGTAAGAAGGGCTTAAATTTTTAGATTTTAAATAAATAAGTGGTCATTAAGAGAAATTTGAGGATTTTCAAAATATCTTCCTCAAATTTTTAAGTTAATCTGCCACATTTTCCCACAAAATGCTGCTTAGTGCCACCTTCAGACAAAATGCTGAGCTGCATGGACCAATACATTATGACATTCTTTACACATTGCTTAAATTTTCTACTAATAATCTTCCGTGTGAATAGACCTCCTCCTTTTATACCCACTTTAAAAAAAAAGAAAAAGGCAAGCCCTGCCCTGACGTCTTTTCAGCAAGAAACATGAGCGGTAGACTTTCATAAAGAACCGGTAGGTGACGAATATAATGAATGTCATTGAAAAACACATGTAGAAATTGTTGAATTTGCGAATGTTTTGTTATGTACATTTTCACCACAATTAAAGAGACACCCGGAGAAAATCTTCTAGCCAGTTCAAACTAAATTTGAGAGAAATCAGCCAAGTAATTAATATGTAACTATAACACGCATGAGGATGCTGTCCTTCGAAGCTGTCCAGTAACTCAAACGAAGTGCTTAAACTTAAAAGTTGTAGACTTTTGGTCTCAAAAAGGTGACAGATGAATTGTGAAACTCTGTAAGACTTGTAAAATGGTGACTTCCTAGAAACAATTAAGATCTGTATGCTGTGAGTACTGAGAATGGCTACAGGTTGCAAAACGCCGAGTTATTTAAAAAGCAGAGATGATCCAGAAAAGCACCGACCCCTCCTACCCCACCACAGGGCAAACATGTAACGCATTAATCACTCAACCAAGAAATACATGCAAAATCAATCATAATTTTTAAAAAGTGTAACAGCAAAGCCCCCAAGAGCAACCACGAAAGTCCCAAGTAGCTATACTGTGCACCTAACCTTGGAGGACTGGAGCTTCTCCTTCTTTCCAGTCGTCTACACAGGTGCACAAATCAGTGAGCCCAAAACAGATGAAATTTTACCTGTACTTAGGGCTGCCGCCGCCCCTGAAAACTTCACATAATTGTTCAATTTCTTTCCCATGCTTTTAGATTCTGTCTTCTCTTTTCACACATGTGCTTCCTTTCTCTCGGTCCCTTGTGGTCAAATGTGACATATATAACCTAAACTATCGAATTTTTCTTTTAAAACGGTGACGTCTCTTTCTTCTTAACGATGAAGACCTCGACTAGCTTCTGTAATTTCCTCTCCTCCCCAATTTCCAATAGGCGAACTCAACCCCAAGTTTTTAAAATCTCTCCAAAATTCTACCTCAAAAGAACCCAAACCTATTCACCTAACAGTTCGTCCGCAAGATGGCCAATCTTCCTTTTTCCCTGACGTTCTGCCAAGAATGCAGGGAGTAGACGACTAAGAGTAGAAGGGGGAACGACTCAAGAGAGAGGGAAGCCCCGAGTCCGGGTTTTGGCATAGGCGTCTGCGCCACTGTGTAGCTCTCAAGTCCACGCCGCTCCAAGGTGCTGAAAGGACGAAGGGATGGTGGGCCAAGGAATCGAGCCTCGAAGCCGTCAGGACCGCCGCACTTCTCAGCAAAGCCTCCGGTTCTTCCCAAAAAAAAAGTCACCGAAAAGAAAGAACTCTGTGACGCTACACTGCCTGAGGTAACATGTCGACTTTCTTACAGACGGTCGCAAGCAACCGGAAGTAAAACCTCCCGGCAGAAAAGGAGAAAAAAAAAAAGAGAAAGTGAAAACTGAACTGAGGCATCATCCTGAAGTAGGAACGAATCACTGCGAAGATACCCAAGCGCAGGCGCGGGTCTCCTTCGGCGTACACGCGGCACTTGCTTCTTCTGTTTGCGCAGGCGCGAGGGGCCAGCGTTTGTCCCGGCATGAGAATGGTGTCTGGGAGTAGCTGCAGACCGGAAGGGCGGGACCCAGGGAGTACTGTGTCCTCTGTCTGACGCATCCATAGACACAGAAAGCGCACACCGCAAGAGCCCTACGGACGCAAAAGGTGGACGGCCTACGCTTGCTGTGGGGTGGCTGGTTCATACTAGAGTCCTGCTTCTTGGTTTCCAGTGAGTCCCAGTGCACCTGCCGCGACACTTGTATTTTCTTGTTAAAATGCAGTAGTTACCAAATCTCGTCCTTGTTTCAATTTAATGTGTTAAACTGACGTAGCATTTGTGTAAGTGCTACTTCCCGGGATAAACGTTTCTAGAAGTTTATAATTTATGCAGAGAAAGCTAAGGTTACCATAAATAACATTAATTCAGCTCTCTCCTAATCTGCACCAATGAGAATTATGAAGTGCTACGGAGCTCTGGTAGCATAGTGCCTAAGGCACTTGACTGCTAACCAGAAGGCTGGCGGTTCAAACCCACCAGCCACTCCTCGGAAGGAAGGTTGGGCAATCCTACTTCCGTAGTGATACTGCCTCGGAAACCCAAGGAGGGGTCGCTATGAGTCGGGCCGACTCGAAGGCAAATAACAACAACAACAACAACGGATACCCTGATCCAGGACACTATGCCATGCGATGGAAATACGAAGAGATTTATTAATTCGATTGAATAGTGTTTACTGTGTGGCAAATACTGCATTAGGCTCCAAGATTATAAAGCCTTTGCATATAATGGAATTTAATTGTAGAGCTGAGTGACAAACAGTAAATGGATAAACAACAACAAAATAGAATTTCAGATAAGGATGTGTGCTGGGAAAACATTGGAAATGCTGGAGGCTAGGGGCAGAAGAGGCAGAGCTGAATAAGGTACGTAAGGTCAAACCTGAATAACAGAAACCAACTTTGGAAGATCTGGAGGGAAAACTTTCCAAGCAGAAGGCAAAGCAGTGCATATAGGCCCTGAGAAGAAGTCAAATTAAGCATGATCAAGAACTGAAGACGTATGGCTGGAGAAGCAGAGAATAAAATACAACACAAAAAAGTGCACAAAATCACAATGTACAATTTATCACAAAGCATATATTCATGAAATCATTTCCTGGGTCAAGAAATACAGCATGCCAAGCCAAACCTGTTTTCGTCCAGTAGATTCAAGTTCATACAGACCCTAGAAGAAAGAATAGAACTGCCCCATAGGGTTTCTGGGACTGTAAATCTTTACAGAAGCAGACTACCATATCTACTGTGCAGCAGCTGGTGAGTTCAAACCACCGATCTCTAGGTAATCACTATTGTAACATCTGTGGTAATATCTTCCTAATTTTTCTTCATAGATTTGCCACTTAAGTATATATCCTTAAAAGTTTTACAATTTAGTTTTGCTTATATATTGAATTTTATCTGATTGAATTATGTCTGGTTACGTCGGAGGAATATTAGGGTTTGTGAGATTCATCATGTTTTGTGTGTTCTTTCATTTTCATTGCTGTTTATGTAGGAAGACTGGAAAAGAATTGATGCATTTGTAATATGGTGTTGGTGAAGACTACTGAATATATCATGGACTATCAGAAGATCAAACAAATCTTGCTTGGAAGAAGTACAGCTAGAATGCCCCTTAGAAGTGAGGATGGCCAGACTTCATCTCATTTCTTTGGAGATGTTATCAGGAGGGACCAATCCCTGGAGAAGGACATCATGCTTGGTAAAGTAGAAGGTCAGTGAAAGAGAGAAAGACACTGAACAAAATGGATTGACAGTCAGTGGCTACAATAATGGGCTTAACAATAGCGACAATTGTGAGGATGGCACAGGATGGGGCAGTTCTGTTATATGTTAGGTTGCTGTGGGTTGGAACCAACTTGATAGCACCTAACAACAATATATGTAGGTGTGGGTATTGCACATTTTCTTTATCCATTAATGCAATGGAGAAAGATGGACATTTGGATTATGTCTACTTCTTGGCTATTAAGAATAATTGGCTATGACTATTCTTATCCATGTTTCGCTCATATGTATACGCATTTCTGTTGGGTGTATACCCAGGAGTGGAAGATGAGATGCTGAACATAATAATTTGGAGTTTTCTTTCAGTAAATATTCCCTTTCCTCTCTGGTGCAATGAGTTCCTTTGTGTGGCCTTTTGCTTTTTTTTTTTTTTTGAAAAACTGCTTGGGAGATTGTCTCCCTAAGTTTTAAAGAGTCCTTACTTTGGTCTAGTTCATTGGAGAAGCAATTTGGGGGGAGGGGGTGATGCCCTTGGGTGGTTTTTACCCTACAGGGTTTATTACTTTTGCTCAAGGGATCTGCTCGTTGATTGACATTTCCTGAGTAAATTGTAAACAACTTGATGTTTTGATACTTTTGTCTGGTAATAAGACCTGAGTTGATTGACATCTCATGGGTAATTGAGAATTGGTTAAATTCTGGTCGGTGAGGGAGGCCTCACCTTGTAACTGATGAGAATCAGATTTTATAAACAGCTGAAACAAGTAGTGGCTAAGGCACTTGACTGCTAACCAGAAGGCTGGCGGTTCAAACCCACCAGCCACTCCTCGGAAGGAAGGTTGGGCATTCCTACTTCCGTAATGATACTGCCTCGGAAACCCAAGGAGGGGTCGCTATGAGTCGGGGCCGACTCGATGGCAAAACAACAACAACAAGTTGAGAAAGAGATGCTGGCTAACAGCTGGGCTGGCAGAGAAGCAGAGCCACATGGAAGCCAAGTGGTCCTGAAGCTACTACACTGGTTATGAGCTAAGCCATTTAGTAGCAGAGAGGCCTGACAGAAACAGCTAAGAGAGTTGAGCAAGCTGCTGCACTGGCTGTGAGATGGACCAGTTAGTGGCCTGATGGTGGAGGGGTCTGATAATGGAGAGCTGCATAGGCTGCTACACTGGCTGTGAACTGGGCCCATTAACAGAAAAGCTGACAGTGGAGAGACTCACAGTGGGGAGTCTGCACAGCAGACAAGGCAGCTGCTCAGCAGATAAGCCACTCCTGCTGATCACTGGTGGAGGGTAGTAGTGCTGGCCAAGAACAGTCCTAGAGCTGTTCCAGTAAGGAGCATATGTGCTCCATGAGCCTTTTACTCTGACAGCTGTCCTGGTCAGAATCTGTCCTGAACTGAAGAAGGGAGGGATGTGCTCTCCACTTTGGGGATCCTTCCATATCTTGCCTGTGTGCATCCTGACCTGATCCTGAGTTGTTTTGTTGGGGGCTTTTTACCCATTAGGGGTTACCCCGTCAGGTTCTTGCTTTCTACTGACTGAGAATTACCAGGAGACGCTCAGGCTTCTCATATGAACAAAGCTTTACTGAGAAAAAGTAGCTTGTAAGTGGAGACAAAGAGGGACAAGGCAGCACTAGCCTTTGTCTGCCTGAACAGAGGTTTTGCTGTCTACCTGAACAGAGGCTTTGCTGGGCTTTATAAAGGGTTTTGAGTAGGAAAGGGCATTATCTTTGTTCATGAAGTAATAGGGATTTCTGCTAGAGGGAAAGTGTTACAAACATTAGGTTTACGCACAGGAGGTGGCCAAGATGGAGCCCATCACAAAGACTTATGGTCACAAGATGGAGTCTGTTGCAAAGGCTGTTGGATCCACTTGACATTACTTATTCTGGGATATTTTACTTGCACTGTTCTCTGGGGGATTGGTTCAGTTCTGCCAGTGCTTTTGCCTCAATACCCAGGAAGGTCAGATAGTGGTCATTCTGTGACTTTGTGCACATACCTGGAGTACTGGATCAAACTGGTTTACCTGCAAAAACATCTTACAAGATAGTAAAGTACAAAAGTGGGTGGGTTGGTGGTTATTTTCTTGTCTCATGTTCCAGGATGTAGGTTAATCTCCAGCTATACCAGTTAGGCTTGGTTAACCTTTTAGTTTTGTAACTTAGATTTTTTTTTTTTAAATTTTAACTTATTGGGTCCTGCTGCTCCCTACCTGTCTCATTCCCTTGAGAGATTTCACACTCATAAATCTTTATGGGGAACATGGGTGGAAGTCTCTTCTTCTGTAACTTCTTCATGTTTACACAGGGGTGTCGATCTCTGCCTAACAGTAGAAACCTCTCACTGTGTGCTCAGAAGATCTGTATGTGCCGGTAGGCTCCTCTCCAGATATTGGTTGAAAGCCTTGCATCATTATTAGTTTAACTTAAAATTGTTGTAACCTCGGGGACACAAACTACTTAAAGCTTAAACAGGCAGGGACCAAATAAAAGTAGAAGTAAAATGACCATTGCAGGCCCTAAGAAGGGTGAAAACCAGGTAAGGGAAGGCAAGTATCCTTTGATTTGATTCCAAATGGTATTGCTCTTTCATGTATGAGCTATTTTCAACCATTCAGCTTGTTTAAGGATCCTTTGGACCCTAGGTTCCACTTCGCCAGTTGTATTGATATGCATACAACAGGAGGTGTTTGCTACTGCACATACTCCACCTTGTTCAGCTAGAAGGTAGTCCAGGGAAAGCCTGTTATCTAAGACCATGTTGGCCAGTGAATCTCGAGATTTCTGAAGTGTGAGCAAACTGTCCAGACTCAACACAAACTGGACAGTGTTGGATATGTTTTGGACTTGGGCATTGGTATATACAACACTGATGGTAAGCCCAGCAAGGGCTCCAGTTGAGGCAGTGACTCCTAATACTATGAGGGTAATTGATTCCCTTTTTCTGCAGACAAGGCCAGCACATTTAGGCCTGGGACCATTCTAGAACAGGGAAACTGATTGGTTGTTTGGGATAATAACTACTGTAAGAAAGCAGCAGGTATTAAGAGTTTAAATCTAAACAGCTGAAACTCCAAGTTCAATTCAAAAACCAAACTCACTGCCATCAAGTCATTTCTGACTCCTAGTGATCTCCATTGGGTTTCCAAGGTGGTAAAACCTTATGGAAATAGATTGCCCCCAACTTCCTTCTGAGCATCTGGTGGGTTTGAACTGCCAACCTTCTGGTAGCAGTTAAATGCCTTAGGCAGTGAGCCACCAAGTTCAATTAGCAGGGTCTAAACATGAGATTCAAAACCCTTCGGGGGTGCAAAGAAGTGGGATTCAAGGCGGTTGGCCCAGCAGAGGTGCTGAGGTGTCGAACTTAATAGCCAGCTCCACAAAGAGGAACTATTTTGGGTACTGGCATAAATAGTGGGGTATGACTAAGGGGTCCCCATACTCTGGGGTCAGAAGGGTTGAAGGTATGGGAAAGGATCATCTTGGGGAGGAATTAGAATGTTGAGGACTGAGAGATGCATTAAAATTAGCATCTTGGGCATGGGTATGCAGGTTAGGCTGAAGTTGCCTGTTGAGTAGAATGACAGTACCTATGCTGGTCCTCTGGTAGCATAGTGGCTAAGACACTTGCCTGCTAACCAGACGGCTGGCGATTCAAACCCACCAGCCACTCCTCGGAAGGAAGGTTGGGCAATCCTACTTCCGTAGTGATACTGCCTCGGAAACCCAAGGAGGGGTCGCTATGAGTCGGGGCCGACTCAACGGCACATAACAACAACAACAACAATGCTGGTTTGGCTTCAACTTTGCTGGCTGCCATGATGAACTACCTGGCAGCCTACATCTTCTTGGCCCCTATGGGTTACGTCAAGTGGCCCCTGCAGGACTGCTGTGAACATTTGGACATTTGCAGTGGCCATCAACCGGGACTGCTTACCCATCTTTTTCTCCTCCTTCTCTTCCTCTGTCCAGTGCCTATTATTAAAACTTTAAAAGTCTTCTCCACTAGCTGTGAGGGCAGGGGTTTAGGTCCTACCACTAGCTTTTGTAGCTTTCTCCTGATACTAGGAGCTGACTGCATGATCAAGTGCATTGCTATTAGATGCTGCCCTACTGGTGAATCTGGGTCATTTATTCGTATGTTTTCTAACTGCCTCAGCTAACCGTTTAAGAAACACTGCTGGGTTTTCTTCTTTCCCTTGTATTACCTCCTTTACCTTATCATAATTAACTGGTTTAACAATGTATTTTATCATCCCTTCTGAGAGGCAAGTTAGCATATACCTCAGTTTAGCCTGGTTAATGTGACTTTCATAGTCCCAGTGAGGATCTGCCTCAGGGATAGCTTCCCTCACTGGTCTATAAATGTCATGGTGTGGGTTAATGGGGGTTAGCAAGTCTGTATGTTTCTTGGCCTTAGTCAGGATCCTAGATTTCTTGTCTGGGGTACAACAAGGAGTTCACATTGCCCTGGGTCATATAAAAAGTTAAAGTAAGCTTGATAAATTCATCTCTGAATTTATCAGGGTCCTCAGAAAAGTTACCAAATTTCTCCTTACATAATCCCAAGTTGGAGACAGAAAAGGGGACTTATACACAGGTGATTCCCCCATTTCCATCTATCACCTGCCTCAAAGGGAGAAACTTTCTGGCGCTGGAGGGTTATAACCTGCTTCCAGACCTAAGTTCCATAGGGAAAGAGGAAACGGAGTAGTGGGTTAGGTCCAGCAGGTACAGGAGTTAGGGTGGGAGGTGGAGAGGTACACTTGTCTGAGCTAGTGAGCGTCCCACCTGTTCCTCTACAAGAAGTGGCAGCGTTGTCCCCAGAGGATTTTAAGGTGGGGGATCTGGCCACCCTATTCTTGGGGAGTCTGTGGGTGATACCTCAGGTACTGAAGGTGGTTTTGGGCAAGGTGGAGCCTGGAACAAAGGATCAATGAGTATATCCACCCCCTCCTCGGGTTTCAAGACAAAAACCTTAAAGAGATATCTTTGGGGTCTTTAAATTTGTATTTAGTTCTTAAATCAGAGTCTTGATACAAGGCATTGAAGGCTCAGACATAAGAAATTTCCCCTTATATTTCTTGTCTTTTGCAAAAAAGATCTAACTGTAGACTGGTGTTATAAGAAAGACTACTACTGTTCTCTGGCCATTTTTCTTGATCTCCCAAAGTGAATTGTGGCCAGGCAGTATTGCAAAAAAAAAATATGCTGCTGCTTTTTCACTCCATCAAGGGTGAAGGAGGACCAATGATTTAGTAGACACCCCAGAGGGGAATTTTTAGGAATACAAGCCCAGCTCCCATATCAGTACCTTTTGTGACCTACAATCAAAGGTCCCAGACTCATATGGAGACTGCAGGAGCAGGTGTCAGTATGGAATTCAGATCTCAATTTGCCCCACCGTCCTCTCTGAAGGAGGTTGCAGAGAAGAGTTAGGCCACTTCAGTCTCGTAAAGATTGGGGTGTGGAGCCAGGTATAGGTAATTGATGGCCAGAGTCAAGTGCAAAAAGAATGTCCTCAAACTTAAGTCAGGTACACGTCCTGGACACCTCTAGCCCCTGAATTCTAATGGTGCTGTGGCACAGGCAGAAGTTTCTAATCAGACAACAAAAGAAGGAAAAGAAGTTGTCCTTATTTGTAGCTCTCAAGATGGTTGCCCCAAATTCTCACAAAAACAGCAAGATGGGCTAGTTGGGGACAGGAGGCCTGGGAGCCTCTAAAAAGGTACTCATGGAAAGAATTTCCCTAAAGGCTGGGACAAAGAAAGGAGAAATAAGACTCTGTAGAAGAAGTGCTGGCCGGACAGATGACCAGACTGATATCTCCTGTGGACACCAAAACCAAAAAACACTCACTGCCACTGAGTTGGTTCTGACTCAGAGCGACCCCTCCTCAGGTTTCTGAGGCAGTATCTTTACGGAAGTAGATTGCCCCGTCTTCCTTCCAAGGAGTGGCTGATGGGTTTGAACTGCCAGACTTCTGGTTAGCAGTCAAATGCCTTAGGTACTATGCCACCAGAACTCCTGAAAGGTGTGTGTGGGAGGGTAGGTAACAGAACAGAGAGGTTTCAGGGCCTGGACATATTTTGGGTCCCCCCCTCCCCATTTCTTAAGGACTCCAAGTAGTTGAGGTAAAATTCAAAAACAGAAAAATCTTGAAAGCAGCAAGAGAAAAATGACTTACAAGTGAATTCCAGTAAGATTAACAGCTGACTCCTCAGCAGAAATCATGGAGGTCAGAAGGAAGTAAGGTAACATATTCAAAGTATTCAAAGAAAAAAAAATGTCAACCAAGAATCATCCAGCAAAGCTATCTCTCAAAATGAAGGTGACTAATAGGATTGTAAAATGGTGTAGCTTTTTTGGAAAACCATCTGGAAGATCCTCAAATGATTAAACATACAGTTAACATATGACTCAGGAACTCCACTTCTAGATATATATCCAAGAGTAATGAAAACATATGCCCCCACAAAAAATTGTTCATGATATTTATAGGAGCACTATTTATACATCCAAAAGGTAGAAACAACCCAACTGTTCATGAGATAAAGAAAATGTGGTATTCCCATATAATATATTTTATTCAGTCATAAAAAGAAAAGTCTACTGATACATGCTGCAAAATGGGTAAGCCCTGAAAACATTATGCTAAGTGAAGGGAGTCAATTACAAAAGACCACATATTATATGATTCCATTCATATGAAATGAAATCTATAGAGACATAGATTAGTGGTTGCTTAGAACAGGGGTGCAGGGGGAGATAATTACAGGGTTGATAGCTAAAGAGTAACAGGTTTCTTTCTGAGGTGATTAAAATATTCTAAAATTGACTGTTGTGATGGATGCAAATCTCTGAATATAATACACATTGAATTGTACACTTTAAGTGGGTGAAGTGTATAATACGTGAATTATATCTCAATAAAGCTGTTTTTTTTTCCCCCACTAAAGAATTTTCCTGAATGAACTTTCGTGGTTCTGTCATTCAGTTAAGTTCTCCGTATCATTTAAGTTGTCATATTTATTGGCATAAAGTTGTTCATAATATTTTTTCATTATTGTTTTAATGGCTGTATAATCTGTAGTGATATCCCCTCTCTCCTTCCTGAGATTAGTAATTTTCATCCTTTTTTTCCTGCCTAATCTGGAAAGGAGATCTGGTGGCAGTGCCTAAGGCATTTGACTGCTAACCTTCGGATGGTGGTTCAAACTCACCAGCCACTCCACAGAAGGAAAATGGGGCAGTCTACTTGCATAAATATTTACCAACTCAGAAACCCAGTGAGGGTTGCTATGTGTCAGAATCAACTTGATGGCAGTGGGTTAATCCATCTGGAAAGAGATTTATCAATTCTATTGATCTCAAAGAATCACCTTTTGGCTTCATTGCTTTTCTGTTTTCTCTCTCATTTATTATTATGTTTCTCTTTATTACTTCTTCTATGATGTGTTTTCATTTGCTTTTCTTTTTCTATTTAAGGCATTTGACTGCTAACCAGGAGGCTGGCAGTTCAAACCCACCAGCCACTCCTCAGAAGGAAGATTAGGCAATCTACTTCCATAGTGATACTGCCTCAAAAACCCAGGGAGAGGTCGCTGTGAGTCGGATCTGACTTGACAGCAGTGAGTTTTTCTGTTTGTTTGTTTGTTTTCTTCTTTTCTAATAAAAGCCTCTGATCGTATAAATGACCCTTGAAACTCTGCTTCCGATAGAGTCCACCCATTTTAATAAGTT
Organism: Orycteropus afer afer; assembly: GCF_000298275.1. NCBI lineage: Eukaryota > Metazoa > Chordata > Mammalia > Tubulidentata > Orycteropodidae > Orycteropus > Orycteropus afer. The sequence goes on from NW_006921615.1 coordinate 18,848,661, forward strand.
GTGTTTTGTTTTCATTTAGTTCAAAGTATGTTCTGATGTCACATGTGATTTCTTCTTTAACATCTGGGTTATTTTAAATTACGCTATTTAATTTTAAATATTTGAAGATTTTCTAGGATCACTCTTGTTGATTATTAATTCCATTTTGGTCAGAGAACATACTTTTAATGTTTTACTCTGTGTAAATTTATTGAGAGTAGTTTTATGGCTCAGAATATTATCTCTCTCAGTGACTGTTCTTGTGCATGGAAAAGAATATGTATTTTACTGTTCTCAGTATTCTACAAATGTTAATTAGCTTAAGCTGATCAATAATTTGTTCAAGTCTTCTATTCGTGCCTGGTTTTCTGTCTATCACTTATTAAAAGGAATGCTGAATCTTCAACTCTGTTGGATTTGACTGTTTTTGACTGTTTTTTTTTCAGTTGTATTAATTTTTGCTACATATAT
>NW_006921615.1:18851974-18853255 GCF_000298275.1 Orycteropus afer afer
AGCTGCCAGACCGCAGCTCCTTGTGTCTCCTTTTTTGTATTTTCACGCAAATTCTTCTGCTAGTTGGGGTTTAGTCCACTTTTGTATCCTTCCCTTCAAGGCTCAGGGGTCCAAGATTATCTTCTGTGTGTTAATTGGTTTCCCTTTTCTTTGTTTAAGAGGGTCTGTGCAGTCCTTCTGCCTAGTCTGCCATCTTGCTGGAACTCGATTGCCACATATATTTTGAAATTCTGTTGCTGAGTGCTAGAATTAGGATTGTTATATCCTGTTCATTAATTGATTCCTTTATTATGAAATATTACTCTTTCTCTCTAGTAATTTCTTCTTCTGAAGTCTACTTTATCTGATATAATATAGCCACTTCACCTCTACTTTGATTATTTGCATTGTCTGTTTTTTCCATCATTTTAATTTTAACCTAACCATATCATTATAGTTAAAATATGTTTCTTTTATACAGCATATAGTCATATCTTGATTTCAAGGAGCATCTCAAGAAGACAAAGCCAATTACTATAATGAAATATGCAAAGACCTGGAGTTAGAAAATCAACAGGGGAGAACATTCTCAGCATTTCTCAAGCTGAGAGAATTGAGGAAAAAATTTAAGCCTCAGGTTGCAATATTGAAAGATTTTATGGGCAAAATATTGAATGATGCAGGAAACATCAAAAGAAGATGGAAGGAATACACAGGGTCACTGTACCAAAAAGAACTGGTCAATCTTCATCCATTTCGGAGGTGGCATATGATCTAGAACCAATGGAATTGAAGGAGGAAGTTGAAGCTGCAATGAAGGAATTGGGAATTGACGGAATACTCATTGAGATATTTCAACAAACAGATGCCCTACTGGAGGCATTCACTCTGTTATGCCAAGAGATTTGGAAGACAGCTACCTGGCCAACTGACTGGAAGAGATACATATTTGTACCCATTCCAAAGAAAGGTGATCCTACAAAATGTGGAAATTATCAAACAATATCATTACTATCACACGCAAGTAAGATCTTACTGAAAATAATTCAAAACATTTTGCAGCAGTATTTTGACAGAAAACTTCTAGAGGTGCAAGCTGGATTCAGAAGAGGACGTGGAATAAGGGATATTATAGCTGTTAGATGGATCTTGGCTTAAGGCAAAGAATACCAGAAAGATGGTTACTTGTGTTTTATTGACTATGCAAAGGCATTTGATTGTGTGGATCATGACAAATTACGGATAACATTGAGAAGAATGGGAATTCCTGAACACTTGATTGTACTCATGAGGAACCTGTAC
>NW_006921615.1:18854489-18858114 GCF_000298275.1 Orycteropus afer afer
ATGATATGTCTTGGTGATTTTCTTTTGGGGTCTGTCCTGATTGGGGTTTGTTGGACTTCTTGAGTGGATATATTCTTATCTTTCATCATACCAGGAAAATTCTCTTCCAACAAATCTTTGACAATTTTTTCTCTGGTTTCATTTATCTCTTCCTGTTCTGGAATTCCAGTAACATGTAGGTTATTCCTTTTGATGGTATCCCATGTGAACCTTAGACTTTCTTCATTTTGTTTTGATCTTTTTTCTGATTGATCCCTTTCCAAAGAAGTATTGAGGTATTTGCCTTCAGTCTTACTAATTCTGTCTTCCATTGATTCAAGTCTACTCCTTTGCCCATTAAATGTGTTATCTATTTCTGCAAATTTAGCAGTAATCTTCTGGATTTCTGACTGTAGATTTTGTATCATTTCTAATTTTTAATTTGTTTTGTCATTTTGTTGTTGTATTGTCTTTCGAACTTGTTCTAGGGTTTTCTCTCTGTTTTCCTCAGTTTTGTCAGTGTTTTCCTTGATGTGTCTCGTAATTCATTGACGGTACCTAAATATAATTCTTTTGAATTCATTATCGGGGAGTCCCAATGCTGCATCCTCCTCAGGGATGTACTTTGGGTCTATATCCTGTTCCTTTGTTCCTCCTGTTTTATCTTGCTTCTTTGGGTGGACTGTGATGCTCTGTTGTTTCCAAGGCATTGTGACGATTTATATTTATATTTAATTGGTTGATTGTATGTTAGAGTGACTTGCCTACAATTTTCATTTTTTTTGTTTTGTTCTATGTTATTTACCTAAGCAAGGTACTGTCCTGTGCTCATCTATTCTCTAGTTGGCAGCACTTACACACTCATCACCTGTCTCCTTTCCTGTTGTCAGCCTCCCATATGTCTCTGCTGCCCTAGGCAGATAGACTCTATTCTTAGGTCCTGTTTTCCTTCATGTTTTTCCACTACTTGGTGCCTAGTCCACTTCTATATACTTCTTTTCAAAGCTCAGGGCTCCAGGATTATCTTCTGTATCTCTATTAATTGGTTTCTCTTTTCTATGTTGAAGAGGGTCTGTGTAGCTTATCTGCCTACTCCACCATCTTACCAGAAGTCCAAAATTCAGTTATCTTTTAAAGAGAAATAAAATTAACCAGATAGTTACAATATCCTGCATCGTTCATTCCTTTATATACATACAGATACTAGTCTGAAATAATGTTCCTTCTCAGTAAAACATTTTTGTTAGTATTTCTTGATGTGTAGGTCTATTGACAGTGATTTCTCACAGATTTTGTTTTACTAAGTTTTATTTTCCCTTCATTTTTGAAAGATATTTTCACTAGTGATCAAATTCTAGATTTACAGTTTTTTTCCTTTCAGTGTTTTAAAGATACTACTCTTGTATTATGGCTTGCATAGTTTCTGACAGTAAGTTTTCTGAGACTGAGAAGAACCAACAGGAGAGTAGAGTGAGGGGAACCAACAAAGTTCTGGAAAGAAAAGAGGAAATGGTTAAAAAAAATCAGTATTTTAGAACTTTCCAGACTTTTAGAAGACCCTTCAAATCATAAACTAAAATTAATTTTGGTGGGACTAGAGTTTAGTAGGATTAGCATTTAGTAGGATTAAATGTTAAAAGCAAAACAAAAATAAGAGTTAATTTGTATAAAAATAATAGCACATAAATAGGGAAGGGACTGGAACTCTATTAGAGTAAGGTTTTTGTCTACTGCTACAATTAAGTTGGTGTTAACCTGAAATAGATTGCTTTAAGTTAAGATGTTAATTGAAATTACTTGCACAACACTAAAAACAAATAACCTCAAAAAATACAGTAAATAAAAACAGAATTTTAAATACTAGACTAGAAAACACCTATTTAACATAAAAAGACAGTAATGGAAAACTAGAGGAACAAAAACTAAATAAGACATAGAAAACAACAAAATGGCAGATGTAAATATTTGATCAGTAATTTCATTAAAAGTGGACTAAATGCTCAGATCAAATGGCAGAGAGTGGCAGAATGGATAAAAAACATGATCCACCATATGCTGTCTACAAAAGATATACTTCATATTAAAAACAAATAGGTTGAAAATGAAAAGGTGAAAAAGTTATACCATGCCAATAGCAACCAAAAGAGACCTGGAATGGCTATACTAATATCAGAAAGAAAAAAAAAAATTGCTTTAAAACAATTGTTACTAAGAAAAAGAATGACATTTTTTAATAATCAAGATATAACATTTAAAAACATACATGCACCTAATAAAAGAATACCAAAATGATATGTGAATAAATGAGAGACTTGAAAATAATATTTGGAGACTTTAATACCTTATTTCAATAATGGTAGAAGTAGACAGAAAATTGTAAAGAAAGTAGATGATTTAAACAAGACTGTAAACTAGCTGGATCTAACAGACATTTATAGAACATACCACTCAACAACATCAAATGCACACATTCCTCTAAGTGCATATGAAACATTCTCCAGGATAAATATATCATATGCTAGGTCATAAAAGAAGCCTCTATACATTTAAAAGGATTGAAATCATACAAAGTATTTCTCCAAGTGTAGTAGAATCAAACTAGCAAACAGTAACAGAAGGAAATTTGGGAAACTCACAAATTGATGGAAATCAGACAATGCATGCCTAAATAACCAATGGGTCAAGGAAGAAATCACAAGGGAAATTATAAAAATACTTTGAATTAATAAAAACAAAACAATATGCCAAAATTTACAAGATGGAAGTAAAGCTGTACTTAGAGGAAAATTATAGCTAGAATCACCTATACTAAGAAAGAAGATCTCAAGTCAATATCTTAATCTTAAAAAACTAAAAGAATAAGGTCAAACCAAACCCAAAGAAAGCTGAAGGAAAGAAATAATAAGATTGTAGCAGAAATAGAAGGTAGAAAGTAGAAAGGCAATAGAGAAAATTAACAAAACCAATGTTTGATTTCTTTGAAACTATTAACAAAAATGAGAAACCATTAGTTAGACTGACAAAGGAGAAAAAAAATATTTATATTACAAAAACCAGGAATTATAGACAAGTAACTTTATAGAAATAAAAGAGATAAGAACTGCATACTGACAGATAACCTAGATGAAGTGGACCTTTTTTTAGAAAGACACAAATTATCAAAATTGACTCAAAAAATAATAGAAAGTCATCCATGGATAAGTTTATAGCTAGTAAAAAGATTAAATAAGTAATTTAAAAACTTCCCACAAAGAAAGGTTCAAGCCCAAATGGCATCACTGGTGAAGCCTTCAACCAAATATTTAAATAAGAATATCAGTTCACAAAGTCTTCCAAAACAGAAGACAAGGAAACACTTCCAAATTCTGAGTCCAATATCACCCTGATATCAAAATCAGAAAAACATAACACTACAGATCAATATTCCTTATTAATAGAGACACAAAAACATCAATAAAATATTAACCAACTGAATCTGTTGTTGTTGTTGTTGTTAAGTGCCATCGAGTTGTTTCTGACTCATAGCGACCCCATGCACAGCAGAACAAAACACTGCCCAATCCTGGGCCAGCCCCACAATCCCTGCTATACTTGAGCCCATCATCGCAGCCACCATATCAATCCATCTTGTTGAAGGCCTCCCCCT
>NW_006921615.1:18859709-18872570 GCF_000298275.1 Orycteropus afer afer
GTCCTGAAGTACAATGCTGTCAGTGATAGGATAATATCCATACGGCTACAAGGAAGACCCGTTAATATGACTGTTATTCAAATTTATGCCCCAACCACCAAAGCCAAAGATGAGGAACTGAATCTAGCAATATATAAAGAAGGATTAAACACCATGCTTCTGAAAATCAATCAATATAATGTACTATATTAATGGAATAAAGGACAAAAACTAAAAGCTCATAACATTTGACACATAAAAAGCATTTGACAAAATCCAATACCCTTTTATGACAAAAAATACTCAGTATACTAGGAATAGAAGGTAACTTCAACCTAATACAAGGCATCTATGAAAAAAAAGCATAATTGTATGCTTTTTCCCTAAGATCAAGAACAAGACAGGGATATCTGCTCTTGCCATTTCTCTAAAGTACTGCACCCACCAGAGATTCCAGTAAGGACAATTCAGCAAGAAAATTAAATGAAAGGCATCTATCTATCTAGGTTGGAAAGGCAGTAAAACTATTTCTGCAGATAACAGGATTTTGTACATAGAAAATCCTAAGGAATACACCCACAAAAAAGATTAGAAGTAATAAATGAATTCAGCAGGTTTGCAGGTTGTATGATCAATATACAAAAATCAGTTGTATGTCTAAACCCTAGCAATGAACAATCCAAAAGTGAAATTAGTAAAGCAATTTTTTTATTGTGATTTGGGTAAAACTTTATGGACAAATTGGTTTTCCATTCAACAATCCATACACATTCTGTTTTGTGACATTTGCTACAATCCCCACATTGTAACAGTATTCTTCCCACTTCCTCCCTACCCTTTCCCTTCATTCTTCCTTCCCATCCCCTTCCACTTTCCTACCTCTGTCCCTGGACACGTGCTGTCTTCTTTATTTGCTATGCTCGATTGTTAATGATGATACCCTTTTGATGTTACTGTTCATCACCTTATAGGTCTAGCTGGCTGGCTGACAGTTGAGTCATGGGGGTTAAGTTCAGTTCCTAGCTTGATGAATGTCTGCGAGCCATTGTCTTAATGATTCCACAAGTCCTCATCAGACCTGTAAGCCTTGTATTTTTTAATTATTTTAAGTTTTGTTCCATATTTTCCCCTACTTTATCCAGGACTTTTTATTGTGACCCATTTCAGCACAGTCAGCAATGATAGCTGGGCACCATCTAGTTCTTTTGGTCTCAGGGTCATGGAAGCTCTAGGATTCAAGTGCTCCATTAGTCTTTGGACTGATTGTTTCCTGAATCTCTGACTTTCTTCACTCTTCTTTGCTCCAGAGGGGGAGAGACAAATAGTTGTACCTTAATAATAAAGAAATTTCATTTATAATAACAGCAAAAAGAATAAATACTTAGGAATGATTTTAACAAAAGAAGTAGAAGACTTGTATATGGAAAACTATAAAACATTTTTGAAAGAAATTAAAGATATAAAGAAATTGAAAGGTATCTCATGTTCATGGATCAGAAAATTTAATGTCATTTAAGGTAGCAGTACTACCCCACATTAATCTGCAGATTCACTACATTCTTTATGGTGCTTCAAATTTACAAGCCATTCTGCAGGAGAAAGATGTGGCAGTTTGGCTTCATAAAATTACAGCCTTTGAAATATCATGGGGCAGATATACTCTGTCTTATAGGGTTGCTATGAGTTGGAATCAAAATATTAGCAACTTTTTTTTTTTTTTTGCAGAAATTGACAAGCTGATCTCAAAATTCATATGGAAATGCAAAGGGCCCAGATTAACCAGACTATCTTGAAACAGAACAACAAAGTTGGAAAACTCACATTTCCTGATTTCAAAACTTTCTCAAAGTTACAGTAATCAAGAGAATGTGGTACTGGTATATGGATAGGCATAGATCTTTGGAAAAGAATTGAGAATCCAGAAATAGACCCTTAACATTTATTGTCAGTTGATTTTTTACAAGGTGCCAAGACAGTTTGGGGAAAAAGGATCTATTCACCCAGTGATAGTGAGACAACTGGATATACACATGCAAAAGAATAAATTTGGACCATTACCTCACACCTTACAAAAAAATTAACTAATAATAGATCATAGAACTAAATGTAAGAGTTAATAATATAAACTTCTTAGAAGAAAATGTAGTGGTAAATCTTCATGACCTTCAGTTAGACAATGGTATCTTAGATACAACACCAAAAGTACAAATGACAAGGGAAAAAAAAAATACATCAAAATTAAGAACTTTTGCACTGTAACACCATCAGGAAAGTGAAAAGACAACCCACAGACTAGGAGAAATATTTCCAAATCATATATCTGATACAGACTTACATCCAGAATATATAAAGAACTCTCCAACCAACAATAACATTAATAACTCAATTTAAAAACGGGCAAAGAGTTTGCATAGACATTTATCCCAAAAAGTTATAGAAATGTCCCATAAGCACATGTAAATATGCTCAAAAAGCATTAGTCATACCTCCCATACTCACTTTGTTGTTAGGTGTCATAAAGTTGGCTCCTGCTCATAGCAACCCTGTGTACAACAGAACAAAACACTGCCCAGTCCTGCACCATCCTCACCATCCTTGCTGTGCTTGAGCCCATTATTGCAGCCACTCTGTCATTCCATCTCATTGAGGGTCTACCCCTTCTGTGCTCACCTACTTTACCAAGCATGAGATCCTTCTCCAGGGAGTGGTCCTTTCTGACAACATGACCAAAGTAAGTGCGACGAAGTCCAGCCATTCTTGTTTCCAAACAGTATTCCAGCTGCACTTTTTCCAGGATGGATCTGTTCATTCTTCTGGTAGTCCATGGTATTGTCAGTATTCACCAACATCACAATTCAAAGGCATGAACTCTTCTTCGGTCTTCCTTATTCATTGTCCAGCTTTCACATGTGTATGAGGTGATTGGGTAAGGCACACCTTTGTCTTCAAAGTGACATCTTTGCTTCTTAATACTTTAAAGTGGTCTTGTGTAGCAGATTTGCCAAGTGTGATGTGACATCTCATTTCTTGACTGCTGCTTTCATGGATGTTGATTGTGAGCCAAGTAAAATGAAATCCCTGACAACTTCAGTCTTTCTTCATTTATCATGTTGCTTATTGGTCCCATTGTGACAATTTTTGTTTTCTTTATTTTGCAGTGTAATCCATACTGAAGACTCTAGTTTTTGATCTTCATCAGCAAGAGCTTCAAGTCATTTTAACTTTTAGCAAGCAAGGTTGTGTTATCTGCATATCACAGGTTGTTAATGATTCTTCCTCCAATCGTGATGATGCATTCTTCTTCTTATAGTCCAGCTTCTTGGATTATTTGCTCAGCATACAGACTGAATAATAACTATGGTGAGAGGATACAACCCTAACTTACGCCCTTCCTGATTTTAAACCATGGAGTATCCCCTTGTTCTATTTGAACAACAGCTTCTTGGTCTCTGTACAAGTTCTTTATGAAAAAAAATGAAGTGTTCTGGAATTTCCATTCTTTGCAGTGTTACCCATACTTTGTTATGATCCACACAGTCGAATGCCTTTGCATAGTCAATAAAATACAAGTAGACGTCCCATGGCTTCCAGCCAAACAAAAGACAGGCATATGAGCTGAACATTTACATTAGGTATATATACTCCTTGGGGAGAAAAATCATGGGAGAATAGAAGGGTTGTGTATGCACAGGGAGACAGCTCAGGGGGCAGGAATGCATGGGAGGGAAGGATACAAGGAAGAGGTAACTGTGAGGAGGAAGTGGGTGGGGAGCTGTTACATTGTGGGAAATTGCAGTCAATGTCATGAGACAAAGTATATGTCAGCTGCTGTATGGAAAATGAATTTGTTCTGTAAACTTTCACCCAAATCACAATAAAAATTTTAGAAATACATAAGTAAACATCTTTCTGGTATTCTTTGCTTATAGCTAAGATCCATCTGACATCATATCCCTTGTCCCATGCCCTCTTCTGAATCCAGCCTGCATTTCTGGAAGTTCTCTGTCAATATACTGCTGCAACTGGTTTTGAATTATCTTCAGCAAAATTTTACTTGCATGTGATACTAACGATACTGTTTGATAATTTCCACACTCTCATACCCAGTAGGATGACTAAGGTAAAAAAGACTTAATAACAAGAGTTGGTGCAGCTCTGGGGAAGTTTGAACCCTCATACATTCCTCATGGGAATGTAAAATTATGTAGCCACGTTGCAAAACAATTTGGCGGTTCCTCATTACTTTAAAACCAAAGGAAATAAAAGCATATATCCACACAAATACTTGTACATGAATATTCACAGCAGCATTTCTCGTAATAGCCAAAAGGTAGAAATTGCCAAAATTTCCAGTTATTGATGAATGGATAAACAAAATATATCCATACAATAGAATATTATTCAGCAATAAAAAGGAATGAAGTACTGATACACTATACAACTTGGATGAACCTCATAAACATTATGCAAAGTAGAAGCAGCCAGTCACAGGTGACCACATACTTCTATGATTCTGTTTATGTGGAATGTCTGGAACAGACAAATCCATAGAGACAAAAAGTTGAACAGTAGTTTCTTAGGTCTGGAGTTGGGGTGGGAGGTTTCTTGTTTGCTGATAAAAAATGAAGGTATATTGTTGTAAGGTTCTCATATATGAAGTGGTATAATATTGTTTGAAAGTAGGCTGTTACACATTCAATATGCATTAGCATAGTGGCTAAGGCACTTGACTGATAACCAGCAGCCACTCCTCAGAAGGAAGATGGGGCAATCTACTTCCATAGTGATACTGCCTCAGAAACCCAAGGAGGGGTCGCTATGAGTCAGGTCCCACTTGATGGCACAGAACAAGAACAACAACAGCCACCTCTAAAAAATAAAGAGGTATTGCTAAGCCAGTGAAGTAGATAAAATAGATTACCAAAGGGGGAAAAAAAAGGCCCTTTACTCAAAAGAAAACAGAAAAGAGGAAAAAACAACAAATGGAAGAAATACCCACATTGCTAACTACATTGAATATAAATGTACTAAACACATTACTTAAAAGGTAGAGCTTGTCTGACTATATAAAAAATTAAGACCTGAGTACATGCTAAATACAAGGAATGTACTTTAAAGATATAGATGTGTTAAAAGGATGGAAAAATACATACTTGTAAACACTAATCAAAAGGAATCTGGAGTGGCTATGTTTGTATCAGACACTTTAAACTTAATGGCAGAAAATATTATCAGAGATAAAGAGAGACATTTAATAAAGAGTCAAGTCATCAAGAAGACATAATGGTCTTAACTGCATATGTATCTAATGACAACTACAATAAACAGGCAAAATCTGACAGCTAAAAAGGAAAGAAATCCATATTTATAGTTGGGAATTGACCCCATCCTCACAAGAATTAATAGAAAAAGTAGATTAAAAAGTCAGTAGGAATGCAGAAGTCTTGAACGCAATTGTCAACCAATTTGACCTAATTGACATTTATAGAAACTTCACTCAAGGACTGCTAAAAACTATTAATGTGTATTTGGTACACATTATTTGGTATACTATACCATATGCTGCACCATAATATAAATCTAAACACATTTTAAAAGATTGAAATACTAAAAAGTATATTATGCATATATTCTATGTTAAATTAGAAATCAATGACAAAAAGCAATCTAGAAAATTCCCAAATAATTTGGAAACTAAACCACACACTTCTGAATATGCCATAGGATTATAAGAGTGTAATGTTAGAAAATATTTTGTACTGAATGAAAATGAACACATACTGGAATTTGTTGAATGCAGCTAAAGCAATGATTAGAAGGAAATGTGTAGTTTTATCATTTTTTAAAATCTTTTCAAAGAAACAACTTTTGGTTTCATTTCTTTTTCTCTCCTATTTCAGTGATGCTCTTTGTTATTCCCTTCCTTTTACTTTGGGTTTAATTTGCTCTTTTTTTCTAGTTTCTTAAGGAAGAAGCTTAAGTCATCATTTTTATACTTTGAAATTCATTGTAAGGTACCAGACACATATACTGTGCATGCCACACACATATATTGTTGATCTGCTGCCTCATCTTGTAGGCATGGGGGAATTCTTTGACCTACCGTGCCATCATTTACTGAGTAACTGAAAAAGCTGCCAATGGGGCCCAGAGTAAGAGAAGGCTGATCTGTAGTGACCAGATCCAACACCAAATGACAGGCACCTGGAGTTGATACAAAAACAACAACAAAAAAATGGACTTGATGTTAAGAGAAAAAGGTCAGTTGCTGAGTATATCTACTCAAATTATGCATTCCAAAATGGGGGAAATAACCATAGGATGACTTAGGGACCCATTGGGCCCTCTATGAAATTGTTGTTGTTGTTGTTATATGCCATTGAGTCGGACCCAACTCATAGCAACCCCTCCTTGGGTTTCTGAGGCAGTATCACTAGGGAAGTAGATTGCCCAACCTTCCTTGCGTGGAGTGGCTGGTGGGTTTGAACCGCCAGCCTTCTGGGTAGCAGTCAAGTGCCTTAGGCACTATGCTACCAGAGCTAGAGGTGAGCCCAAACTCCATGGATCACTTTCTCCATAAACCCCTATTCTGACTGATGGACATAGTGGTACTTTGTTGTTGTTGTTGTTATGTGACATCGAGTTGGACCCAACTCATAGCGACCTCTCCTTGGGTTTCCGAGGCAGTATCACTAGGGAAGTAGATTGCCCAACCTTCCTTGCGAGGAGGGAAAGTGATGGTGGGTTTGAACCGTCAGCCTTCTGGGTAGCAGTCAAATGCCTTAGGCACTATGCTACCAGAGCTCCCAGTGGTACTTTAGCTCTCCAGGAATCTTAGTTCAGAGTCAGTGGTCAGAAATTCTTGAATAGTCTGATATTTCTTCTCCTTGAGTATATAGTCACCCTAGTAAATACCCGTACAACTCTTTGGTGAAGGCTAGGAGGATTGTTTGCAGTATAAACTCTGTGTAGCAGAGGCCTTCCTCAAGTGGTCCTGGCCACCCGTTCATTCAAGGAACTCTGGTCCTGTGAACTGATTTAAATCTAATACTTGCCTGAGAGGCTGAAATTATCTATTTTGGTGATTCACAAGTCACACTACTGTTCACTAGACCTCGAGTTTTACATTTGTACCAATCAAGAAGACTTTAGTAGACTGCCTGTGTATTTCAGTTCTAGGAACACTGATCAGTTGTCCAGTGTCAGAGATCTCTGAGGACAGACCATTCTGATTATTGTTATAATTCTCCTGCTCATTACAGTAACTAGCCCCACATTGTCTTTGGCAATTGTGTGTCACCACCTGGTCTCTGTCAACTTGAGATTCTGTCATTTTCAGTAAATTCAGTGAGTACAGTTTGATAACATTTTCCACTATCATTACTAGCCTGAAGATAATAGCCACCAGAGAGTTGTTGAAAGATTCAAGGGCTTACCCGTGAACGTATTGTTGTTGTTGTTATTTGCCTTCAAGTCAGCCCCGACTCATAGCGACCCCTCCTTGGGTTTCCAAGGCAGTATCACTACGGAAGTAGGATTGCCCAACCTTCCTTCCGAGGAGTGGCTGGATGAACGTATTACTCATGTCTAAAGTATACCAAGGACGTTCTGGCAGTTCAACTGTAGAGCCACAGTAAGTCATTTGAGATTGTGTTGTATCTAGAATCACTGTGTAGTGAACCCATATAAAAATTTTGACCTGAGTTTATATTATATTGTTTTCCTTCTACCCTAATCCAGTATTCCATGATTCATTCTCATATATGTTCTCCAAATTTCAGTTGATGTAAATTGGCAAAAGTCCTGCACTTCTTTCGGTATGTCCTATACCTCTTTGTGCCTCAAATGTCAAAATGTTCTTTACCTTCTAGGGTCTGGCAGGTTGAATCTGATTATAGATCTAGAAGTTACATGTGGTACAGGTAGGTTCTGAAGAGGATCAGCAGTCACTTGTAAACCAATTACCTCAGATGAGGACACTGTTGAGAACCTTAGGTATGTGTATCTTCAACTTTACTAGGTTTTGTAAAATTAGTTACCATGGAAATTAAACAACATCCTATTAAATAACTATCAGGTCAAAGAAGAAATCAAAAGTAAAATTTAAAAATACCTGGAGAGAAATAAAAATGACAACACATCATATAAAAAATAAGATGCAGTAAAGGCAGTCATCAGAGGAAAATTTATAGAAACAAATACCTACATTGAAAAAGAAGAAATATCTCAAATAATAGTATAGCTACAGCTTGAGGAACTAGAAAAAGAAGAGTAAATTTAACCTAAAGCTACTAGAAGAAAAGAAATAATAAAGATCAGAGCAGAAATAAATAGAGAATAGGAAAAATAGTAGAGAGAATCAACAAGTCCAGAAATTGGTTCTTAGAAAAGATCAATAAAATTGCAAACCACTTGCTAGGTTGACAAAGAGAAGATGCAAATAACCAAAATAATGAAAGTGGAGACATTAAAACCTGATCTAAGTAAAGTAAAAGGATCATAACAAAATACTATGAACAACTGTACTTCATCATAATCAGTCACTTTGATGAAATGGACAGATTCCTCAAGGCACGTAACCTATCTAAACTGACTCAAAGCAAGTAGAAAACCACAACAGACCCATAGCAACTGAAGAGATTGAATCAGTAATAAAAAGCCTTCCAAAAAAGAAAAGTCCAGGTCCAGATGGCTTCAGTGGGGAATTCTACCAAACATTTAGACAACTGATACCAGTCTTCCAAAAAATATAGGAAGGAGGAATACTCCCTAACTCTATGAAGCCAGCATTAACCTGGCACCAAAACCAGATTAAAAGCCATCATATTCTTTATGAACACAAATGCCAAAAATTTAAAACAAAACAAAACAAAAATACTAGTAAACAGAATCCAACAACATATTAAAAGAATTATATATTATGATCAAGTGGGATTAATTCCAGAAATGCAAGGTTGGTTCAACATGAGAAAATCAGTTGATGTAATATACTACATTAATCAAACAAAGGAAAAGAATCATATGATCATCTCAATTGATGCAGAAAAGTTATTTGATAAAATCCAGCACCTTTTCTTGATAAAAAAAAAAAAACAGTGCAGTGAATTACTTAATATGGCCCTTTTGCCATGGTCTTTGTAACTCCCATCAAGTGGCTGGGTGGGACTATGCAAATGCGATGTACTTGTGGCCCATCAGGGGGATTGGATAATTTGTTAATAATGTAAATAATGTAATATTTGGGGTGGGACCATGCAAGTGTGTATGGAACCCTAACGTGGGAATAGGTCAGTTTTGCCATCCTGCTACACTTAAAATGAACTATCACAAAGGCAGAAAGGGGGATCTCACTACCAGCATAAAAGAAGAGCCAGGAGTGCAGTGTGCTCTTTGAACTCTAGATCCCTGTGCTGAGCCTCCTTGACCCAGGAGACAGAGGGAGAGCTGTAACACTTTGCTGAGATGATGAGAAGCAGTGGCAGAGAAACTGAGGCAGCAGAGCCAAGAGACTGGGATGAGACAGAGCAGTGGACTTTCCGGCCTTTGGAGTGAGAAAGCTTGGTGACTTCAGGCAGGAGGCTTGCTGGCAGAATGGGGTAGCTCTCTTGGCACCTACTGGCAAAGGTAAAAGAGCTTTTCAATACTTGCTTGAGCAAGGCAGAGGCCAAGGGGCTGCAGGGCTGAGTTTGAGGCCAGAGAGAAGCATGGCTGCAGCACAGCTAAGACAAGGTTGTCCTGACTGAAGAACTTTATCCAGATTTGTTTCTGATCCTGATCTGTAACATGTTACTTCCCTAATAAAAACCAAAACCAAACCCACTGCCATGGAGACTTATCCTACTCATAGCGACGCCTCCTTTTGTTTCTGAGGTGGTATCACTACAGAAGTAGATTGCCCAATCTTCCTTCTGAGGAGTGGCTGGTGGGTTTGAACTGCCAGCCTTCTGGTTAGCAGTCAAATGCCTTAGGGACTATGCCACCAGAGCTCCCACTTCCCTAATAAATCTCATAATTGTGAGTATTGTCTATGAGTTCTGTGTGACCATTATAACAAATTACTGAACGCAGCAAAGAAGTAGGTAGTGCTATTGAGTGGGATGGTTGGTGTCAGAATTGGTAAAAAGGTTGGAGGGTGGCAACACATCTGACCACTGCCTCATAGGAATCAGCCTCGGGTTGATTTTGATCCTTCAATCACCTTGTGAAGTAAGGGGGGGTCAGATGACTGCACCTCCATGCCCTTTTTGCAAGAAAATAGGAATAAAAGGAAAGTTCTTCAGCATGATTAAGGACATTTGTGAAAAACTAACAGTGAACAAACTCATTGGAGAAAAATTGAGAACTTTCCCCTCGATGACAGGAACTAGACAAGGATGCCTAGTTTCTCCACTTCTACTCAATATTGTACTAGAAGTCCTACCCAGACAATAAGGCAAGAAAAAGAAATAGATATTTAAATTACAAATGAAGAGGTAAAACTATCATTATTCAGAGATCCTATATATGGAAATCTCAAAGAATCTACTAAAAAGCTTCTAGAAGTAATAGACAAATTTAGCAAAGTTGCAGAATACAAGGTCAGCAGACAAAAATCAGTTAGATTTTGCCCTAGTTAGTTAGTGCTAACAGGAAACAAACAGTCCCTTCAGCAAATAATGTTGGCAAAACTGGATTTTCATATGCAGAAAATGAAACAAGATCCATACCTCACACCATACGCAAAAAATTAATTAAAAATGGACCAAGGACCTAAAAGTTAAATCTAAAACCGTAAATTTCTTGGAAGAAAATACAAAAGCAAAGCTTTGGGACCTAATTCTTTTCGATAGATCATTGTTCTGGTTACCTAGTACCACTCTGACAATAATAAACCACAAATGGGATGGTCTTAACAAACAGGAGTTTATCCTCTCACAATCTGGAGGCTAAAAGTCCAACTTCAAAGTGCCAGGCTCTAGGAGCTGGGTGAAAGCCCCTCAACCTTGGGCTTCTTTGCCTCTTGTTCCCGGCCCACTGAAGCTAGAGGCATCTCTTCACTCAGGCAGCTACTGGCTGTGGAGGCTAACAAGCCCAAGGTCTACAAATAAAAAGGCACAGTCCTGATTTTACCAAACCACACAGCAGGCCATTAATTTTAGTCCATTGTAAGTCCCAAGGTTGGCAGAGCATGGCAGGCTGCTGAACAACAACTCGGCTACATGCAGGGTCCAAGCATGCCATAGGCTAGAGACCATTGCCAAAGCTGCTGTTTATATATGGAAAGAAGATCACATACCCAAAGAAGCTACTCAGCTGCTTGTGGTAGATCCCACCATGGAGTTGACTGCCAGTCTCATCATGGGGAATAACTACCACCAGCTGCCCAGCCACTCAACCAGGCCCAGCCATGTTGACACACAAACATAACCACCACAGTCATCGAACACAACAAATGCACAAGCAACAGAAAACAAAATAGATAGCAGTTAATACTTATGTTCATCAAAGGACAATTTAAAAAGTAAAGAGACAACCTGTAGACTAAGAAAAAAAATTCAAGAAGAATATAACTGATAAGAGTCAAACATACAGAAAACCTCTACAATTTAACAATAAAAAGACAACACAATAAAAAAAATTGTGCAAAGGACATGAACAGACACTTCACCAAAGAGGATATTCAAATGGCCAACAGACATATGAAAAGATGGTGAAGGTCATCAGCCATCAGAGACATGCAAATAAAGACCACAGTGAGATACCATTTCCCTGTCATTAGGATGGCTAAGATAAAAAACAACGAACCAACCAACCAGCAAACGAAAAGAAAATAACAAGTGTTGGAGGAGATATGGAGAAATTGGAACTCTTATCCATTGCTGATGGGAATGCAAAACGAGACCAAAATGAGCCATTGTGGAAAACATTGTAGAGGTCCCTCATAAAACTAGAGATAGAGCTACCATATGATCCAGCAATTTCACTACTACCTATGTATCCTAGGGATCTAGTAGAAGTGACATAAACAGACTTATGCACACTAAAGTTCATCACAGCACTATTCACAATAGCAAAAACATAGAAACAACCTAAGTGCCCATCAATGGATGAATGGATAAGTAAAATATGGTACATACGTACAAGGGAATATCACAACGTGATAAAGATAAATGAGATCCCAAAACATCTCACGACATGGATAAAACTGAAAGACATTATGTTAAGCAAAATAAGTCAATCATAAAAACAAATATTGTTATGTTCTCACTTTATTAAATGATATGAACAAGTAAATATACAAAGACAAATGTTCATTCGTGACTACCAGGGATTGTTGGGGGTAAGGAAGTCACTCTCTGGATAGTAAACACTTATTTTTTGGTGATGGGAAAGGTAACATCAAATGAAAGTAAAGTGTATACAGCTTGATGAAGTAAATGATGTCACTAAAATGTACACAAGAAAAAAAGGACCTGTTGGTAATTGCTATGCCATATATAAAAGCAAGAACCACCAAAAAAATATACATGCAGGTATATATGTATGTATGTAGGCATGTATGTGTATGAGAAAAAAAAAAAACCCTGACTGCCATCAAGTCAATTCTGACTCATAGTGATCCTAAAGGACAGAATAGAACTGCCCCATAGGGTTTCCAAGGCTGTAAATCTTTACACAAAGAAGACTGCCACATCTTTCTTCTGCAGAGCAGCTGATAGGTTCAAATCACTGACCTTATGGTTAGCAACAGAACATTTTAACTACTGTGCAACCAGGGCTCCCTATATATATGCATATGTATATGTAGTTCAGGAGCTCTGGTAGCATAGTGGCCAAAGCACTTGACTGCTAACCAGAAGGCTGGTGGTTCAAACCCACCAGCCACTCCTCGGAAGGAAGGTT
>NW_006921615.1:18874069-18877634 GCF_000298275.1 Orycteropus afer afer
GCATAGTATTCCATTGTGTGTATGTACCATAGTTTGGTTATCTATTCCTCAGTTGATGGACACCTAGGTTCTTTCCATCTTTTGGCTATTGTAAATAGTGCTGCGATGAACATGGGTGTGCATGTGTCTGTTCTTGAGTGACCCCTTTCTTGAGTTTCTGAGGCAGTATCTCTATGGAAGTAGATTGCCTAGTCTTCCTTCCGAGGAGTGGCTAGTGGGTTTGAACCACTAGCCTTCTGGTTAGCAGTCAAATGGCTTAGGCACTATGCTACCAGAGCTCCCACTGTATGCATACATATTCATATATATAGTAGAGTACACAAAGGGCACAGTTCAGATACTTCTTAGACATAACCAAACAACTGACAGGATTGATTTTCTGGGTGTGAAGGATTAGGACCACAGTTTCGTGGAACATCTCAGTCAATTGGCATAATATAGTTCATAAAGTTATGTTCTGTATCCTACTTTGGTGAGTAGTGTCTGAGGTCTTAAAGTTTGTGAATGGCCATCTAAGATACAACTATTGGTCTCTACTAATCTGGAGCAAAAGAGAAAGAAGGAAACTAAAGACTGAAAGAAGAAACTAGTCTACACAACAGGTAGTCTACATGAACCATTGCCTCATCTACCCTGAGACCAGAAAAGCTAGATGATACCTGGCTACCACTGCCAACAATTTTAACCAGGGCCGCATTAGATGGACTCTGATAGAATGGGGGAAAACTGTGGACCAGAATCTC
Source organism: Orycteropus afer afer (assembly GCF_000298275.1). Classification (NCBI taxonomy): domain Eukaryota; kingdom Metazoa; phylum Chordata; class Mammalia; order Tubulidentata; family Orycteropodidae; genus Orycteropus; species Orycteropus afer. The sequence goes on from NW_006921615.1 coordinate 18,874,813, forward strand.
AAATTTCTAAAACAAACAAACGTACTAGACTTGTGAGTGAGGTACTCTCTGAGACAATTGCCCTGAGATACTCTTCAAACCTTGAACTGAAACTAAGCTGAGGTTACCGTGTAGCTAGATAACAGATTGTTCACAAAATAATTAATATCACCTTAAGAACTGTGTTCTTCTCACCAGCCACTCCTCTGAAGGAAGACTAGGCAATCTACTTCTGTAGTGATACTGCCTCAGAAACCCAAGGAGGGGTCGCTATGAGTCGGAGTTGACTCGACAGCAGTGAGTTTACTGTGTTCCTTTAAAAAAAAAATCACCTATATGAGACTAAATGGTCATCAATTACTTTAAAATAAAATGAGAATGTAAGGGAGCAGGGGAAACTAGATGAATGGAAAGAGAGCAACAAGAATGGGAATGAGAATGCTCACACATGAAAAAAATGTAACCAATGTCACTGAACAATTGGTGTAGAAATTGAATGGGAGTCTAAACTGCTGTTTAGATTCTTTCACCAAAACCTTCACCAAAACCACAATAACATATTATTTAAAAAAACTCATTATCAATTTGGCCTTCCATTAGTAATATATGAGTTGTCATTTTCTTGCATCCTCACCAAACCTTGTTATTGTCAACTTTAAATCTGATGGTATTAAATGGCATTTTCTTGGCATATCAAGTGTTTATTAACCATTTCTAACTGTGTGAATTGCCAATTCATATCATTTGCCGGTGGCTGTTTGGAACAGCCAAGGGAGATCAGGAAGTGAGCCAGTGGTGGTTTGGAACAGCCAAAGGAGACCAGGAAGCAAGCTGGCGACTGTTTGGAACAACTAAGGGAGACCAGGAAGTGAGCCAGCAGCAATTTGGAACAGCTGAGGGAGACCAGGAAGTGAATGGAATGGTTTGGAACAACTAAGAGAGACAAACTTGTTTGTCAGTTTGTCTTACTGTAGTGGCTTGCATAGTGCTGTGAGGCTGGAGGCTATGCCACTGGTGTTTCAAATGCCAGCAGGGTTACCCAAGGTGGACAGGTTTCAGCAGAGCTTCCAGTTGTCCTCAGAAGAAGGAAGAGGCCATCCGCTTCTCAAATAATTGGCCAATGAAAACCTTATGAATAGCAGTGAAACACTGTCTGATACATTACTGGAAAACTTTATGAATAGCCTGAAAACATTGTCTGATATACTGCCAGAAGACAAGCCCCTTGGTTGTAGAGCACTCAGGATATGACCGGGGAAGAGATGCCTCCTCAGAGTAGAGCCGACCTTAATGATGTGGTTAGAGTAAAACTTTTGGGAGCTCCATTTGCTGGTATGGCACAACTCAAAATGAAAGAAACAGCTGCAAACATCCATTAATAATCAGAACATGGGATGTATGAAGTATGAATCTAGAAAAATTGTAAGTTGTCAAAAAATAAAACGGAATGCATAAAGATCGATATCCTAGGCATTAGTGAGCTGAAATGGACTGGTTTTGGCCATTTTGAATCAGACAACCATAAGATCAACTATGACGGGAATGACAAATTGAAGAGGAATGGCATGGCATTCATCATCACAAAGAATGTTTCAAGATCTATCCTGAAGTACAGTGCTGTCAGTGATAAGATATTATCCATATCCCTACAAGGAAGACCAATTAATATTACTATGATTCAAATTTATGCACCAACCACCAAAGCCAAAGATAAGGAAGTTGAAGATTTTTACCAACTTCTGTAGCCTGAAATTGACCAAATATGCAATCAAGTGTGTTAATTATCACTGGTGACTGGAAGGCAAAAGTTGGAAACAAGAATCACCAGTATTTGGAAAATATAGCATTGGTGATAGAAATAATGGTGGAGATCGCATGATAGAATTTTGCAAGACCAATGACTTATTCATTGCAACCATTTTTCAACAACTCAGACGGTGGCTATACACATTGACTTCACCAAATGGAGTACACAGGGATCAGACTGACTACACCTGTGCAAAGAGGCAATGGAGAAGCTCAATATCTTCATCCAAAACAAGGCCAGGAGCTGACTGTGGAACGGACCATCAACTGCTTGTATGTAAGTTCAGCTTGAAGCTGAAGACAATGAAAACAAGTCCACAAGAATCAATGACCTTGATTGTATCCCTCCTGAATTTAGAGACCATCTAAAGAGTAGATTTGATGCATTGAACACCAGTGACTGAAAACCAGAGGATTTGTGGGATGACATAAAGAACATCATCCATGAAGTTGCACCTAACCCAAACCATGGTATTTTCAATTGCCTCATATGAATGTGATAGCTGAACAATGAATAAGGAAGACCGAAGAACAGTTGATGCTTTTGAATTGTGGTATGGGCAAAGGATGCTGAGAGTACCATGGACTGCTAAAAGAACTAACAAATATGTCCTGGAAGAAGTGAAGCCAGAATGCTCCTTGGAAGTGAGAATGTCCAGAGTTTGTCTGACATACTTTGGTCATGATATCAGAAGGGACTATTCCCTGGAGAAGGATATCATGCTTGCTAAAGTGGAGAGTCAATGAAAAAGGAGAAGGCCCTCAACAAGATGGATTGACATACTGGCTGCAACAATGGCCTCAGCTATAGCAAGGATCTTGAGGCAGGTACAGGATCGGGCAGTGTTTCTTTCTGTTGTACATAGGGTTGCTATGAGTTGGAGATGACTCAGGGGCACTTAACAACAATGTTGTTGTTGTTGTTGTTGTTAAGTGCCATCAACTCGTTTCCGACTCATAGCGACCCCATGCACAGCAGAACGAAACACTGCCCGATCCCGGGCCATCTCCATGATCCTTGCTATACTTGAGCCCAT
>NW_006921615.1:18892011-18900302 GCF_000298275.1 Orycteropus afer afer
TCTTTTCTCTGGCTTCCTGGCTTTTAAACCCCTTTCTCCTGCTCTTCCCGCTTGCTACTTCGGGCGGGCCTGAGTTGTCTCTCCTCACCTGTAAGCCTGGGCTGACTGCTCTTCTGTCTGGGTTCCTGGCTTTTCATCCCCTTCCTCCTGCTCTTCCGGCCTGCTACTCTGGGCGGGCCTGAGTTGCCCCTCCTCATCTAATCCCTTCGGCTGACTGCTCTACTCTCTGGCTTCCTGGCTTTTAAACCCCTTTCTCCTGCTCTTCCCGCTTGCTACTTCTGGCGGGCCTGAGTTGCCCCTCCTCACCTAATCCCTTTGGCTGACTGCTCTTTCCGCTTCTGTCCGGGTTCCTGGCTTTTTATCCCCTTCCTCCTGCTCTTCCGGTCTGCCACTCTGGGCAGTCCTGAGTTGCCTCTCCTCACCTGAACCCTTCAGCTGACTGCTCTTTTCTCTGGCTTCCTGGCTTTTAACCCTTTCTCCTGATCTTCCTGCTTGCTACTTCGGGCGTCCCTGAGTTGTCTCTCCTCGCCTGTAAGCCTGGGGCTGACTGCTCTTCTGTCTGGGCTCCTGGCTTTTTAACAACATTTAAAAAAAAAAAAATCTTTTTTAATGATTCATAGAACTTCATATTAAACTGGAGACTATTGATGGTTACAAGAGTTGCAACTATCTTCTTCCTATCTGTGGCTATTTTCTTACTTGATGTATAGGGTCCTTTGTCCTATAAGAGCTTTTTATTTTAATGTAGTCATATTGATCAATCTTTTCCTTTATGGTTTGAGCTTTTTGTGTCTTAAGAAATTTTTCTCTATTATGATGTCGTAACAATTTTTTCTTGTTTTGGTCACATTTTTGCTTTATACCCTTAGTTCTTTAACCCATCAGAAACTAGTTTTTACATGTGCTGTGAAGTAGGAAGCAAATGTTTTATTTTTTCATATAGACATTTGACTTGGTGTGATTTATTGATTCTCCTTTCTCCTTGATTTGTAATACCACTTTTGTTCAACACCAGGGTTCCTCATGTAAGTGAATCTGTTTCTGAAGAGCTCTCTTTTATACTCCAGATTATCATGCTATTTTAATTACTGTAGCTTCATAGGAAGCCTTGTTATTTGGTAGTCAATCTGTTCTTACTGTATATCTAATTTTTTAAGATATCTTGCTTCATGATGTCTAACCAAAAAACCAAACACTGCTGTCCAGTCAATTAGACTCATAGTGACACCTCCTTGGGTTTTCGAGGTGGTATCACTACAGAAGTAGATTGCCCAGTCTTCCTTCCGAGGAGTGGCTGGTGAGTTTGAACCACCTGTACAAATCTCTGCTATGTTGAGTAAAAAATGCAAGAACACAGAAGGACAAATATCATATTAGTCTGTTATTGTAAAAAGTCTAGGAAAGGTTTATATATGGAAGGAAACTTTCTTTGTTGGTTACCAGGAGTGGAAGTGGGAGGGAGGGAACGTTGCAAAAATTAAAAAAAAAATAATTTAAAAAAAATGCAAGAAAACTTTTATAGCCAACTATTGGTAGACTGGTGGCAAAGAGTACAAGCACACATTGCTAACAGCCTTGAAATTTCATTCCCAGGTATGGGGCTCTGAATTGCCACGAGTTTTGGATTCCTACAGATAGATTAAAATCCCTCCTAAATACAGTATGGGTAATCGGGTTCAAATCCACAAGCTCAGCGGGAGGAAGATGAAGCCATCTTCCGTAAAGATTTACAGACTTGGAACCCAATGGGGGTTTCTATGAGTCCGAATCCTCTCGATGGCAGTGGATTTGGTTTGGTTTGATTTAATCCGGATTGAAGATTAAAAAAACTTGAGTCGGAGAAGCCATGCAAGGAATGAGAGATGCAACTGCTCTCTGGTTGTTTCTTTCTTTCTTTTCTTTTTCTTACCAATTTCCAGATCATATGATTGTTGATACTTTTAAGTTTGAGCCCAAACTTATGCATTTATGCTACGTACAGATCAAGGTGGGTGAGGAAGCTTGTGACAAGGACGCAGAGAACTTTGTTGTTGTTGTTACGTGCCTGCCAGTCGGCCCGACTCATAGCGACTCCTCCTTGGGTTTCCGAGGCAGTATCACTACTGAAGTAAGATTGCCCAACCTTCCTTCCGAGGAGTGGCTGGTGGGTTTGAACCGCCAGAACTTTAGCAAAGTTGTTTTGTTGTTAGGTGCCTTCCAGTGGATTTCTCACAGGGACTGAATGTGACAGTATAGAACTGCCCCATAGGGTTTTCTAGGCTTGTAATCTTTATGGGAGCAGGTCGTCGGATCAAGTCTTCTGAATTTTGTAAACCGTTTTGTAAATTCTTCATTGTTTACTTGTTCCACGAATTTCTGGCACGCCCTGCTCTCTTTGTAATCTGAAAAGAATTTTGGGGAAAACATTTAATTTTAAACCTATCCCTAAAGACTTGGAGGTGAGTTTTTATAAAGTATACTTCAAGTATTTAAAATTTATTATTTGGAAAGATTAAAGAAACAGGGATAATTACCACCACCTGCGGAAGGAAGTGCTTCTTGAGCGTTTAAAGCATGAAGGAACTCGGGTCCTTTTCTGAGCTCGATAAATGCAAAAGATCAGAAAGAGTTTTCGCACCTGGACATAAGTTACGTACATACAAACATACATACTTCATTGGCGCGTCCAGCAAACTGCGGCCGATAGCTTCCGGCGGAGTCAGGACACGCCTAACAATGACTCGGCGCTTGGCCGCCGGCTGGGAAACGCGCTAGGACTCGCTGGAGAAAACTACATATCCCAGCACCCGCAGGGAGACCTCCCGCCAGGCGCCCAGCCCCGAGCGCGCCGATTGGTCGGCAGTGGCGCCTGGCAGCTGTCCAGCCGGGTCCATCAAGGTGCCTGGCCCAGGTCCGGGACACCGACAGTCCCCCGGTCGCGGAGCTTGGGTTGTTCCCCGCCAGCACGCGGCATGGAGCTACGGGCCTCGGACGGCTATTTCTTGGGCGATGTGGGTACGTGGGGATCTGAGAGGAGGATACAGGAGAGGGGCGAGGGGCACGGGGAACGGAGGAGATGGGAAAAGAACGAGGACTGCCAGAGCCCCAGGTTCATCTGAGACAATGGCGGTTAAAGCAGTTACTAGTTACGGCTCTTTAGGACTGAATAGATGCATCTGATGACGTTCATTCGGGAGATCCATAAGGCTCCCTGCTGAGTTTGTCGTGAAGTGCATTTTGGTGGGCCCAAGTTGGAGGGGCATGTTCTTAGAATCTCAGCACGTGATTCTTGTGTCCAGCACCTTGTCCTGGGTCAGCGCATTGCAGAGATGGCCATCAGTGTGATGATGCGTCAGTCATAGGTTTCAAAACTGCTGAATCCACCAATGAGCCACACACCTTGAGGGAAATTGTGCGGCGTGTGTGCATAATCATTGTCAAATCCTAGGAGAGTACCTAGGAAATGCCCACTATGGGAGCAGAACCGTCTTCCCAGGCATCTTGTGCGAAGGTCGTGGGGTAGTGTTATTTGCATCCTACAGATACATCTAGCTATGATAGAAGGAAATCAAAAAAACAAACCAAAACCAAACTCACTGCTGTGGAGTCGGACCCCTCCTTGGGTTTCAAGGCAGTATCTTTACGGATGTAGATTGCCTTCTTTCCGAGGAGTGGCTGGTGGGTTTGAACCACCAGCCTTCTGGTTAGCAGTCAAATACTTTAGGCACTATGCCACCAGAGCTCCCTGATAGAAGGAAAACACTCCAAAATGAAGGTATGACCTTGTGATACCAAGTTATATTGTGTAAAAAATACGATCTCAGTTCTTCACTGAGTTGATTTTACCATATGGGCAACCGAAGAATAAAAAGAGTTGAAGAGAAAGGGATATTCTTTAGGGAACCAAACTTTTTCCTGTGTATGAAGTACTACTAGAACAAATGAAATGAACTATGAAAAAGTACATTGAAGGCCTGGAAAGAAGGGGAAAAAAAAAAAAAAAACCATAAAGCATTTTCACACTAGTAAAATGGTGCAAATAAAAGTGAAATGTCTTAAGAATAAATTTACCTTTAAAAGAGCAAATTGCAGTTATAGCAAGGCAAAGATATTTTAATCGATTTTTCAAAACAACCATCTTCTACATGATCAAAGGCTTTTAATAAGCATATGTTTTTCCTTGCACCCCAAGCAAACACAAGATTTTGGTTCTGTCAGTGTAATCTGTATTTAATTGTTTCAATTGAATAAACATAACCAGGGAAGCCTATAAACACATATTTTAATATTCATGTAGAGGGTTCAGTAGTATTCCATCACTTCTGATCATGTATTCTGAATAATCTGTTAAGGAATGCTTTAGGAAAAAAACACATTCTAAACTAATGGATTCACAACTTCTGGCATTCAAGAGTATTTTTGACTTTGTCATTGTTTTATTTAATAATGCATTCTCTAGAAATATGTTCTGCTGACATTTTTATTCCCAATACTAATGAATAAGCTGAATATGTTGGATTCCAAGCAATACTGCTATCCTAGCACAGCAGAGGCTGATCATAGGGACTTGAACACATTTTAATTTTCTGACCAAATTCTGAATGTTGTGTGGTATGCTTCACTCAAAACATTTAAACTTTCCATTTGTTTATGTAACACCTCACAGAGGTAAAGATTAAAATCTTATAACATGGCCTTATCAATAAGTACAAAGAACTTAGGGAAAGTGACACCCTAAAATGAATCCAGTTTATAATTTACCATATATAGTGACCTAAAGTAAATGTTTGTTTACAGAGTAGAAGACTTATTCTTATATTCAGCATCCATAGTCAAGAACTGTGACTTGGAATTGAGGGTTGGCAGAAGATGGAAATGGTGACTTAGGGAATTTGAGGTTAAATAAGTTGAACTACTAATGCTCTTCAATTATTCTTAACCAAGAACTCTGAAATATATTTCATTGTCCTGTGGACTATTCAGAAGGTGAAGTGAAGAAAGATTAAGGAGATGCAGTTCCTGGGACTGCAATATAGAGCCACTGAGCTGTAAGATTCTGTGCCTGGCACTGGCTACAAACCCTTCAACAGCTGTAAGATGGACACTGTTACTGACAGTTTAGAAATGAAACCAAGTCACACAGCTAGAAAGTGACAAAGCTGAAGCTTAAACCCAAGTGTTTTGTTGTTTTGGTTTTGGTTTTGAGTTGTTGTTTGTTTTACACTATAAGGCTCACGGCCTTTATTTCAAATAAATTGACAATCAGTTTATAGGGGTACCTGGTATACCTGGTACGCTGGAATGATTTTACAACTGTGATAGATAAGCAATATCTACTGTGAGTTTCCGAGGGGAAGTGGTAACACTTTTACCACATAATTTGCCATCTCTGCGTTATACCATTGTGTTTCCCACTGTGAGAAATGTGTTTGCCTTGAGAGTCCACAGTCAGGATCATGGACTTAACTGTATCCCTGTGCTCAGTGACTTATAGTCACAGGAATGTAAATAAAAGTTCATTCTTCTGTTTAGTATGTTTAATTTGATTTTTTGAACATACAGTTATATTAAAAGTACTTTGAAAGATCAAGATAATCAATATCTTTGCTGAGAGATAAACCTTATTAAAATCTTCTCAAATTATGTTTCTGTCTCAGAGAAAGCTACATTCTTGAAATCTCTAGAAATTTCCTTAAATTGGGAATTTCTGGGCACTGTGTTATAATGTTATTAAAAATGAAGGAAATAAAAAGCAAATCCATTTAAGATGACTTTGAACTGCTTACTTTGCCATGAGACCAGAAGAACTGGATGGTGCCAGCTACTGTTACTGAACATTTTGATCAGAGATTCTATAAAAGGATCCTGATCAAAAGTGGGGAGAATGAAGAAATGGATTTCAAATTTTCTTGTAATCCAGACTTTCTGGAGTCATAAAGGCTGGAAGAACCCCTGAAACTATTGCCTTGAGAGAATCTTTAAGCCTTACACCAAAAAATATCCCTTGAAGTTTTCTTAAAATCAAACAATATATTAGCTTAACTAGAAAAAAGCGTCTCTGCCTTGAGCATTATGGTCTTTTAAGATCTATCTATATGAGATCAAGTTGATAACAGTATCTCAAAAGATCTGATAGGAACCTTAGGGGGCAGTGAGTTTATGTTAACGGGGGAAGGAAAAACTCAGAAAAGGAGGGTGAGAATGGTTGCACATTTAAAAGAACTTAATCAATGCCACTGAATTGTACATGTAGAAACTTGAATTGGTATATGTTTTGCTGCGTATATTAACAAAAATAAATTATGTAAAAAAAAAAAAAAAGGATGACTTTACCACCAGTTCGGATTCAGAAGCAGTAATTGTGCCCAGTAGGAGTTGTTATCTATAACACAACACAATGCAACGCACTGCCATCGAGTCGGTTCCGACTCAGAGCGACCCCTTCTTGGGTTTCCGAGGTGGTATCACTGCAGAAGTAGATTGCCCAACCTTCCTTCCGAGGAGTGGCTGGTGGGTTTGAACCACCAGCTGTCTGGTTAGCAGTCAAATGCCTTAGGCACTACGCTACCAGAGCTTCTGCTATCTATTACAGTACAAATAAATTTTACTGTTTTGGTATAATGATTTTCTTGGAGGCTGGGGAGGGGCTGGGAGTTTATTCAGTTGAAGATTGAGGAATAATAGGTAAGAGTGAGGTGTCTTGGCTAGACTGCAAAGACCCTCCAGGAAGAAAGAAAAAGGGATAGCTGCTTTGAGTAGCTGGTTCTAGATACATTAGGAGGTAAAGACTTGGACAGTGCTTTCCTGTTATTGATAAGTAACTGAATAGTGACTCACAGTGTTGCCTGAACATTGCCATAACCCAAGGATTTTTTTAAAATACTGATGATTGGGTCACATCTATTCCCAGGGATTCTGATTCAATTGTTCTGGGGGCACAGTCTGGGTATCATAAATTTTAAAAGCTTTCTACGTGATTCTAACTTGCAACCAAAGTTGAGAACCACTAAACCAAGATAAAGCCTTGGCTTAGTGTGTCTTGATAAAATGTGAACATATCTGGGTCAGGTCTGTGGAAGTTGAAGAATGGAGTGAAGGTGGAGCAAACCCAAGCACACAAGGACATAAAGAGAGAAATTCTGGGTACAGAATTAATTAAGTAAAATAAGAGTTTTTGCAGTTATTGGGCTGAATGTGATAGCATTGTTAGAGAGGTTTAAGCTTCTTGATGGCTTATAGTCTTTTTATTGACACCCATCTCTGCGCCAGGGACTAAGATGAAGACTATATCCAATAGTTTCCACTCTGTAGGAGTTTTCAATGGACAAGTTTACATTGGTGTCCTAAGGAAACAACCTCATCACCCTAACTATTCTTGGGTTTTCTCCCTTAATCTTTTTAGCCAGGTTCTTTCAGCCCATTTCTTAGCATGAATTGCTTCTACAAATGACTTATCATTCCCATTTCCCTTCATAAGTTTTACTTTCAGAGGATAACCTTATTCCAAGTTCTAAAAGAAGACTATCACGTAGCCCCTCTATACTAAATTTTATGGTGGATTTGGTGTACAAAAGGGCAAATTAATGGGTTTAGGGTATAAAAAGGCAGTATCTATTTAAAGTAACAGACAGAAACAAAAAAAACAAACTCACTGCCATCAAGTTGGATCCGACTCATAGCGACCCCTCCTTGGGTTTCCAAGGCAGTATCACTATGGAAGTAGATCACCCAACCTTCCTTCCAAGGAGTGGCTGGTGAGTTTGAACTGCCAGCCTTCTGCTTAGCAGTCAAATGCCTTAGGCACTATCCTACCAGAGCTCCCAAATTAACAGACGAGATGAGAATAATTTCTATTTTTCCATTCACATGAATTGTATGTTCAGTAAATTCACAACTCTTGAATACCTGGTAAAGTTCCTTTGTGAAGTTATGGTTGAAGAAAGTTATCAGGCATCCTTTTTCTTCTTGCCCATTAGATGGCTTTGCTCCTCAGGTTGAAGGCAGGGCCCCAGGCCTGTGTAGCCTGCCTTCCTTCATGGAACTCATTTTTGGAAATTATTATACATATTTTAGTTTTACTTTCTTATTTATATTAATGAAGTGGAAATGGAGATAAGGGTTAATGTCAACCAGACATTTAATTAGTGTGATTTGATAGAATCAGATGGAAAGAAGGGAAGGAAATGTTTTCCATCTCTTATTTCTACCTTCCTAAAAACTTGCCTGCTAACCAGACGGCTGGCGGTTCAAACCCACCAGCCACTCCTCGGAAGGAAGGTTGGGCAATCCTACTTCCGTAGTGATACTGCCTC
>NW_006921615.1:18901007-18904204 GCF_000298275.1 Orycteropus afer afer
TTACAACATGACCAAAATAGGTGAGACGAAGTCTGGCCATTCTTGCTTCCAAGGAGCATTCTGGCTGCACTTCCTCCAGGACAGATCTGTTAGTTCTTTTTGCAGTCCATGGTACTTTCAGCATTCTTCGCCAGCACCACAACTCAAAAGCATCAACTCTTCTTCGGTCCTCCCTATTCATTGTCCGCCTCTGGTAGCCACTAATAAACTTTGGTTTCTATTTATTTGGTCATTTCACATAAGTGAGAGCATACAGCATTTGTGTTTGTCCTTTGCTCAGCATGGTATTTTCAAGGTTCATCCATAGTCCATGTTGTAGCATGCACCAGGACTTTATTTCTCTTTATGGCTGATAGTATTCTATTGTGTGGCTATACCACATTTTTTAATTATCCATTAATCTGTTGATTCCTGCAACACTTTTATAAATTACTTTCTCTGTTAAATCCTCTCTGTTTGAAAAACCTGAAGCTGTTTCTGTTTTCTTGATTGCACACTTTCTGGCACAAATAGATTGTCATCTTTTGAGCCTCCAGTATCAGTGTTCTTATTGCCTACCACCAGATTGTTAAGTCAATGTCATATACTTTGGTTTTTGTTACAGCAGCACCGCACTTCTCATAGCAATTTCTTGGTTAATTAGGGTTAGAGAGCAGCTGTTTTAAATAACAGAATTTGTGTGATAAGAGAATTTTAATTTTTTGTATCTCCCTTCCAAGGCCAGTCTAGTCCCAGGTGGAGATTGAGTTACTAGTTGGCAAAAGCTGAGAGAACACTTTCAAGTCTATACTCTGAGATCTGCCTGTTTGCTCCTCAGAATCTTATTAAACCTGCAGTTTAAAATGGCCTTTTTTGCCTCTTGAATATAATGGTTTTCAAGAGGTAAAAAAGAGTACTTGTTCTGTCAAGGTTGAGATTGAATCAGTACATCTTAAGCACAAGCACAGACACATGCATCCTGCTAGAAGATAAAGTGAATTCTGTATAAATGTTAATTTTGAACCTTGTTCAAAGGAACTTAAACCAAACCAAACCCACTGCCTCGAGTCAGTTCTGACTCATAGTGACCCCCACTGGGTTTCCAAGTCTGTAAATCTGTATGGAAGTAGATTGCCTCATCTTCCTCTCATTGAGCTGCTGGTAGGTTTGAACTGCCGACCTTCTGGTTGGTAGTGAATGCTTTACAAGGGTACTTCCCACTGCCATATCCACTGCCATTGAGTTGATTCCAACCCATAACGACCCACATTAGGTTTCTAAGGCTGTAAATCTTTATAGGAGTAGATTGCCCCATCTTCCTCCTGCAGAACAGCTGGTGGGTTTGAATCACCGACCTACTGGTTAGCAGCCAAATGCCTTACCCACTACACCACCAAAGTGCCTTACAAAGTTACTTAGAGTGAGTTAAATACCATGAGGGCTTTTTAAATTAGGAATTTCGCTCTGAATTGAGTTTCATTGCATGGTTCCAGAAGATAGAATTATAGGGAGGCACTAATGCTTATGTTAGAGGCTAGTTGTGGTTCACTGATGGATGGTGCAGTGGTTAAAGCAGCTGCTAACTGAAAAGTTGGCAGTTCAAATCCACCAGCCTCTCTGCAGAAGAAAGATGTGGCAGTTTACCTCTGTAAAGATTACAGAAGTAATCTTGAGTACAGTGTGGCGGTAGTTTTACTGTGTCCTGTGGGGTTGCTGGGAGCTCTGGTGGTGTAGTGCCCAAGGCATTTGACTGCTAAGCAGAAGACTGATGGTTCAAACCCACCAACCACTCCTCGGAAGGAAGATTGGGCAATCTCCTTCTGTAGTGATACTGCCTCGGAAGCTCAAGGAGGGGTTGCTATGAGTCAGATCCAACTCAATGGCAGTGAGGTTTTTTTTTTTTTTTTTTTTAATGGAGTCGCTATTAGAATCAATTTCATGGCGATGGGTGGTTCATAGGTAGTTTTCACCTTCCGTATAGGAGACCAGCTTTTGATTCCTGGCCAGTGTACCTCAAGTACAGTGGAGGTGTGTATTGAGGGCTCCCAGTGGAGGCTTGTGTATTGCTAAGATGCTGAAAATGTTTCAGCTGGCTTCTGGACTAAGACTGACTAGGAAGAAAGGCTTAGCAATCTACTTCTGAAAAATCAGCCATTGAAAACCCTGTTCTATTGTTCATGGGGCCGCCATGAGTCAGGTGCTGACTGTAGACACCTGTACCATTCCAGAAATGGTGGCCTGCTGGGGGAAGGGAAGGAGGTAAGCTCTATTCACTTGTGGAACAGTATTAAGAATTACTCAGTACCACAAGAGGTATGTACAACAAAGGTGAACCCTTTTACATATACAATACTGCATTATCAGTGATAACAAACATTAATCTACAGGTAAATAGATGGGTAGACAGGCTGAATTATCAGGTATATCTAGGCATATATAAAGACCATATATAAAACTGGCAGATGATTCTCCTACATATGTATTTGTATGTGCTGTAAGAATGCCCAGATACATAATAGAGAAAAAAGGGCAAACTTCTTGGCCACAGCCAACCCTCCTGAAGGAGTGAATAGTTGGACTTGTGGGCTCGGGCCAGTGGTCTCAGGGGACATCAAGCTCATCGGTGTAACATACTACACAAAAACATTGTTCTACATCCTACTTGTGGGAGAAGAGAAGGGCAGTGTTTGGACATGAAATTAGCTGAGGGGGCAGGAATGTATAGGAAAGAAGGACACAGGGAGGAGGTAACTACAGGGAGGAAGTGGGAAGAGAGCTATTACGTTGTGGGAATTGCAGTCAATGTTATGAAACAAAATGTGTGTGATCTGCTGTATGGAAAATGAATTTCCTCTGTAAACTTCCACCCAGTTCACAATAAAAAAAGAAGAAAAAAAAAAAAAAGAATTAGTACCACTGAGAAAGACAACAGAAAGAAATTCTTTAGGGATGCAAACCAGAAGTTACCTGTGCTTCTTGTATGTACAGTAAAAAACAGTGAAATCCACTAGAAGATGTTTGTAAGTGGTCAAACTCTGAGAATTTGACTTTGATGGGTTGGAAAAGCAATGCCAGAAATAATAGTCCCTCTTTGGCCCAGAGTATATTATTTAACATGTTTATGAGTAACTAGAGCCAAGAATCCTAATGATGCTGAATGGCCCCAAATTGTTTTTGGTTTTGCATTGGGACAGGAAATTTGTCCCATATCCAGATGG
>NW_006921615.1:18904502-18925263 GCF_000298275.1 Orycteropus afer afer
TCCCAGTGTCCATCCCTTCATACTCTTCTGCACCCTGAGCTATCTCCCTGTGCATAAGTAGCCCTTCCTTCTCCCATGATTGTTCTCTCCAGGGCGTGTGTCTACTTGAGGTAAAACATAATATTTTCAATAGCTATAACACTGTACATTGTTTTAAAAATCCAATAGAACTACAAGGTTTATCATGAAAAATGTCTCTCTTCTTTGATTCTCATCCCCAGAGGCAACTTTCAGCTCTTTTAGGTATCATCTGGTTTATCTCTATTGGTCTAAATATGTACTGGTAGCTCAATTTCCTGACTTAAATTTGAATTCTCTACAGATACCACTCCTCGGAAGGAAGATGAGGCAATCTACTTCTGCAGTGATACTGCCTCGGAAACCCAAGGAGGGGTTGCTATGAGTCGAGTCCGACTCAACAGCACATAACAACAACAACAACAACAACAACACAGATATCCTAGCAGGCAGTGGTGGTTCAATGGTAGAATTGTCACCTTCCATGCAGAGACCCAGGTTTGATTCCTGCTAATGCACCTCAAGTGCACCCACCACCTGTCTGTCAGTGGAGGCTTGTGTGTTGCTGTGATGCTCAACAAGTTTCATTGCTGCTTCCAAACTAAGAGAAGATTAGGAGAAAGGCCTGGTGATTGACTTCTGAAAAATCAGCTATTGAAAACCCTGTGGAGCACAGTTCTGTGACACATGGGGTCTGCATGAGTCCAAATCAACTTGATGACAGCTGACGGATAGATATTTTACTAGGGGAGATGAAACTCTAGCCCACCTCATGCTTCCACACTCCCACATCTATTTCCTTCCAGAATCCTCCAATATAATTATGTTAAATTTTGCATTTAAATTAGTATTTAGCATTTACATTATTATGACTGTGAATATCGTCCACAGCTGAGCTGTTTGTTATACTAGGATACATTTCCTTCCTTGTAGAACTTTTTGGTTTTCTTAGAGGTAATAACTGCTTTTGTTTGTTTACCTTTGTATATACACAATTACTAATTCACACCCAGACACACTGTCAGAGCTCTAACAATCCTTTCTGTGTGCTCAGGAAACCAATCTGATCCATTTTCTTTCTTTTCTTGATTCTTTTCTTGCAGGCTTGAGTCTTCCTGCTCTAATCTGAACAAGCTGTCTTTAGGCTTGCTGTCTGCCTGCTATCCTGGAGGCTCCCTTGACCCACATCCTGGGAGAGGTGAATTCATGTCACCTCTCCTGTGGTGTTGATCCTAAGATCCCTTATTTTATACTCTCTCTCCCTCTCTCTATGTGTATTTATATATATATAATTTATTTTTGTTGCTGTTGAGAGTATATACAGCAGAACATACATCGTTTCGACAGTTTCTACATGTATAATTTAATGATGTTGATTACATTTTTTTGAGTTGTGCAGCCATTCTCACCTTCCTTAATATACTCAATGACCCCTAAGGTTCCTATTTAATCTTTGAGTTGCTGTTGTCAATTTGAACCCATATAGATAGATCTTAAAAGAGCATAGTGCCCAAGGCAGACATGTTTTACTAAGTTACGGTACCTATTGTTTGGCTTTAAGAAGACTCCAGGGGATATTTTTGGTTTAAAGTTTAAAGATTATCTCAGGGAAGTAGTTTTGGGGGTCCACCCAGCCCTGTATTTTCTTTCTTGATTTAATGCTCTCATTTTGGTGGAACACATCTTTTAGTAATTACCCAGGAAAGCATGAATAGGAGACAGATTATTTGAGATCTGGCTTTTCTGAAAATATCTTGATTCCATCTTCACACTTTATTGGCAGTTTGGCTGTGTTTAGAATTCTGGGTTGGAAATAATTTTCCCTCTTTTTTATTTTTTTTAATTGTGATTTGAGTGAAAGTTTACAGAGTAAACTGGTTTTCCGTCCAACGATCCATATACCTTCTGCTTTGTGGCATTTACTGCAATCTCCACACTGTAACAGCATTCTTCCCACTTCTTGTGCCCACCCCTTTCCTTTGTCCTTCCTTCCCATCCTTTCCTAGCTTAATCCCTGGGCAGATGTCGTCCTGTTGATCTTATATGTTTGATTGTTCTAATGAGTGCATACCCTTCTGGTATTACTGTTTACCTTATAGACCTGTCTGTTGTTTGGCTGACAGTTGAGTCAAGGGGTTAAGTTCAGTTCTTAGCTTGAAGGGTGTCTAAGAGCAATAGTCTCTGGGATTCCACCAGTCTTCATCAGATCAGTAAGCCTGGTCTTTTTTTATGTTTTTTTTTCCCTCAGAATTTTTAAGGCATTGCTCCTGACATCTAGTTTCCAGAATTGATCTAAGAGGTCTGATCCCTGGTTCTTTGCATGTGATATTTTTTCCTCTCTAGAACCCTTTAGAGCTTTTTATCATTCTTGATGTTCTGAAATTATATAACAACGTGGCTTTGTATGAGTCCTTTATTTGCTATCATATCTTTCATTTTGAAAAGCTCTTATTTTCTGAATTTTCCTTTTTTAAAGCATTCTGCTATTGTTTTGGTATTTCTTTTCTCATTTCTTAGGTATTACTGATAGTTTTAAAGAAGTTTTTACCAGAATTCTTTATTTTCTATTTGTTTTGATATCTTACTCTCTTGTTCTTCTAATACAAACCTTGGCTGTTCATTTATATTTAAGACAGAGGGACTAAAGATTCTGGAAGCTCTGGTGTCCAGTGGCAGGGCTTATTAACTGGTAGGTTTCAAGCAGGGTAATCGGGCAGGGTACTTGCCTTTGCTTTGAAGGTATCTGTAGGTCTTACATGTCAGCATCTATAGGTATTTTCCTTTGGAACTGTTTTCCTGAAGAGGAATTCTTTAGTCTTCTTTCTGGGGAGCTATAGCCAGCTGTCAACTTCTGGGAGCTCAGGGCAGGGAGCAGAATGTAGGTTTTCAGTTTTCCCTGATTCTGGTACAGGGACTCATCTTTCCCACCACCTCCACCTCCATCAGCTTGGTATGTTATTCTGGAGCTTCTCTGATTGAGTCAACTTCCAGTCTTCTGCTGGGGTCCAGAAGTGGTAGTTGCCTAGCTACATGAAGTGTGAGGCTGGGGACAGGTGTCTTGTTCTTTATGAAGATTTGCAAATCTCTCTGTTTTGAAATCTGTCCCAAAACCCCACTCTCAGAGGTACTCATCATCTCTAGTTCTGAAACCTTTCTGGTTCTATAGCTCAGATTTGCCATCTCTTTGCTAGCTTTCACAACCTCATTCTCAGGCACGAAGCTTAGCCTTCTTCATCCTGTCATTCATGTCAGTCTGCTTTCCAGCTTCCAAAACTTTTTTGAAATCATGCTGCAGCTGTTGTTCCTCTTCTTGTTCTCTCTTGTTTGTATGCATTTATAACCCCCATGCCATTACTGTCAGTTTAGTAGGACCTGTAGAATGGGCCAGAGAAGTGTGTTCACATATTTAGCTAAAAAATGTTCCCAGCTCTATTATTCCTTGTTTCTGTGGAGCAAGTTTTGTTTGTCTGTTTGATTTTAAGGAGAATCCAATAGCATAGTGGTCCAGGTTATTTTCTAAGGAGTACAGAGATATTTAGAGTGAGATAATCCTACAATGGGAATTTAAAGAGGACTGTTAACAAGTCCAAAAAGGTTATATAGAGCAAATGAAGAAAATAATAATGTTACATTTATCTAGCACTTTTACATGCAAAAAATTGTACATCATTATCTTATTTTATCTATAAAACAACCCTGTGAAATACTATCTCCAATTATAGGAAAGCCAAGGGTTAAGATGATTTAAAGTTAAAAACTCTCCTTAAAGTCCTTCAGTTAAGAAAAGGATGATCTAGGATTACAGCTCAAAGCCCCAGCTCCTACTCACTGAGCTGTAGGGTTAGGGAATCAGGGACCAGGGGAAGGGGATTACTCTCCTCCCCCAAAATCCTTTGTAGTGAGCATAACCTACTAAAACAAGTGAGCAAGTCAATTCCAATTCATAGTCACCCTGTGGATAGGTAGATCTGCTCCATAGGGTTTCCAAACCTGTAACCTTTACAGAAGCCTGCAGCCACATATTTCTCCTATGGAGCTAATGTTGATTTCAAACCCCAGAACTTTTAGTTAGTGGTCAAGCACTTTAACCACAGTGCCACCAGGGCTTCTTGGTATGAGCATCCAAACCAAAAAAACCAAACCCACTCCCATCGAGTCGGTCTTGACTCATAGTGACCACTCCTTGGATTTCCAAGGCGGTATATCTATGGAAGTAGATTGCCCAATCTTCCTTCCGAGGAGTGACTGGTGGGTTTGAACCACCAGTCTTCTGGTTAGCAGTCAGATGCATTAGACACTATGCCACCAGAGCTCCCTGGTATAAGCATAGGGAAGAAGCCAGGAGCAGGAGTGAGGGTATCAAACAAAAACAACCCACTGCCATCAAATCGATTCAGACCCCTAGAGACCCCATAAGGCAGAGTAGAACTGTCCCATAGGGTTTCCAAGGTTATAAATCTACAGAAACAGACTGCCTCATCCTCCCAGGAGTGGCTGGTGGATTGAAACCACTAAACTTTTGATTCACAGCTGTGTACTTTAACCACTACACAGCCAGACCTCCTTCATGAGGGCGAATAGTAGCAGATAATTGGATGAGTGATGAGAGGTGTTTGTTGCTGAGTTAGAGGAGGAAAGTTGAAGGGTTGAAGGTTAGAGTATCTATTAAGTGTGTATTTTGGAAGATCTGTCTGTGGAAGGAAATGCATTGTTAATTATGAAGCTACCTCTTCCTAAAGCCTTCTTTACGCTTTCCTGGTTGCCTTTCACTTCTTAGATAATTTATTTTCACTTCATCTTTTGCTTTCACTATTACCTTTTACTTTCTTTTTTCTTCCCATTAAATTTTGACTGTTTTGTCCCTATAAAAAGGTAAATATTTTATATTGAATTTTGCTTAATTTAATGCATTTTAAAACCATACTATATGCCATTTGATTCCAAGGTTATTGACAAACAATATTTAGGACATTCATAATTAAAATATTTAAAAACTAACAACCCAATTCAAAAATGGGCAAATAGACATTTTTCCAAAAGACTATGTACAAGTGACCGATAAGCAGTGGAAAGATGCTCAACATCATTAGTCATCAGAGCAATGCAGATCAAAACCACAATGAGATACCACTTCACACCTACTACTAGGATGGCTATTATTAAAAAAAAAAAAATCAGAAAATAACAAGTGTTGGTGAGGATGTGGATATGTCAGGACCCTCATGCATTGTTGATGGGAATGAAAAATGGTGCAGCCACTGTGGAAAACAGTTTGGCGGCTTCTAAAAAAGTTAAGCATAGAAATACCATATGACCCAACAATTCTACTCCTAGGTATATACCCCAAAGAATCAGAATCAGGGGCTCAAAGAAAGACACATGTACACCAATGTTCATTGCAACATTCTTCACAATAGCTAAAACGTGGAAACAACCCAAGTGCCGATCAGCAGATGAATGAATAAATAAGATGTACTATACACATAGGAGCCCTAGTGGCGTAGTGCCTAAGGCATTTGACTGCTAACCAGAAGGCTGGCGGTTCAAACCCACCATCCACTCCTTGGAAGGAAGGTTGGGCAATCTACTTCCGTAGTGATACTGCTTCAGAAACCCAAGGAGGGGGTCTCTGTGAGTCGCATCCAACTTGATGGCAGTGTGTTGCATTGTGTTATATGCACATAAAATAAGGAGCTCCGGTAACATAGTGGATAAAGCATTTGACTGCTAACTAGAAGGTCAGTGGTTCAAACCCCACAGCCTCTCTGTGGAAGGAAAATGGGGCAGTCTACTTCCATATGATTCCACTTACACAAAATATCTATCTAGAAAAGGAAAATCCAAGACAAGAGTAGTGTTACCAAAATGTGTATGAACTGCTGTATTGAAAATGAATTTCCTGTGTAAACTTTCACCCAAATCACAATTAAAATAAAAATTTAGTGTTACTGAGGGGTAGGGGCAGGGGACAGTGGGGGAAAAATCATGTCATCATGGTGTCCACTAAAATTGGTGAATTGTATTTTATATGAATTATTCTTTAGTAAAGATTTTTTAAATTTCAAAACATAGTATAGAAAAATATCTTAAAAAATAATAAAACAGCCCAAATTCTTTTATTTTTTTAATTTTCTCTCCCCTTCTCTGCCATCCCCAGTAACCAACAAAGTGAGTTACCTCAAATTCTTAAGGATTTCTACATATATATTTGAAAGTATATATTGTCCATGAGAATCAAGATGACTGCTAATTAAAAAACTGTAACTCAGACTGCACTATTAAAAATTAGTGATAATGATAACCATCATTTATTAAGTAGCCACTTTTTGCCATTTCCTGACATATACTATACTTGCAACAGTCCTACAGATTATTTATTATAGTGAGGAAACTGTGGCTTAGAAAGTGTAAGTGAATTATCCAGGGATACACAGTGGGTGGGGACTGACACTCAGATCTTTTTGTGGCCAAAGTCCATGATGTTTTTCACTGTGCCCATGACATCCAGAGGTTACTGGTACTTCTCTCTGTTAAGACTTTCTGGGGGCACTGCAGCACGGATTACCATTCTGCTTGGTAGCTCCCTGCAGGCTTAGGCTTGTGGATGTGCCCTCAGTTACCACCATTCCTCTTCTTTCCTATTTTCAAGTTTGTTGACATCCTTAGGCTTCCGTCTTTGCCTTTATGGGTTTATACCCTTTTAAAAATTCCTTTGTCATTTTAGTGTGAATTGGGGAAGAGGCAGAGATGAGTGGGTGTTTTTCTGAAAATGTCTATTGTAAAGGATTTCTAAAGTCCTTTGTGACTCTAAAACTCATAGACAAATATGTGTGCAAATCCTTAGCTTGGGGAGTAAGTCACTCAGGACACCTGACTTTTCCCTGATGTCTAAGGGTTTTATGCCACAATCATCTTCTTGTCAGTTAGCCACCTCCCTTCTTTCTCCCTTGCACTGCATTTACTGAGTGGGTATGGTGAAGGGCTATCCCTCATCATTTCAGGAATGTTCACTGGGACATTTTGGAGGAAGGGCATATTCCAGGGCCAACAGATTATTTTCAATCAGCAGCTGCAGCAGAAAATTACATTTCTGCTGAAAGGACCCCAGGCTGTCCTTGATGATTTACTTTGAATAAAATTCCCAGCCTAAACAACATTTAGGAGTGCTTCTTGATATTTTATCCTGATTCAAAGTCAGTATGTTGGATTGATCAACTTTGTCTTGAGGTCTCTGTAGCATTTTGAAACTCTTCTTTGTTAGAGCAGGGCTGCTACCGCGGAGGGGCCGGCCCATCTGGGAGAGGAGCAACTTGGAGGAGAATGGTCATGTCCTCATCCCCTAGAATGGGTACATCAATTATTGTCTCTGGAGAGTTTGGTAGTGGCTGACAGTGCTGTGCTTTGCAGGTGGGCAGAGGGCCCAGGCGGACCACATACATCATAGATACAGACTCTGAGGGAAGGGGCAGGGGCTACAAGGCCCTGGCCAAACAGGTGCCATTTGGACTCAAAGAGCTGGATTCCAGGACTCTAGGATGACTAAGTGGGATGCCGGTAAAGTGACTGTCCAGCAAAATAAATATATAGAAATAAATAAATAGAAAGGAACAGAAACAAAACTCTGAGCTGCTGATTTCCGTGGTATAAATAGTCACATCATGGCTGATTGTAAGTTACTGGCGGTTTCCAGCTGGCTGAATTCCTGAATATTTGACAGTCCGGTCTGGTGATCTGGCACACCACTGGACGATTTGCAAGGAATTCGGGTCTTAGTTGCAGAGGGCCCAGGTACTGTGCAGGGGGGCTAGGCAGGGACTCAGTCAGTCACAGGGGACTTAGACCAGGATTGAGTTACTGTAACTGAAATACAAGATGGGGTTTGTTATGGAACAATGACATTTAGATAATAGAACTGGAATACAAGATCAAAACAAGACTAGTAGAAATATTATTAATGACAGCAATGATCCTATGATACTAATAATGGCTGTCATTTATTGAGCACTTAGAATTAGCCAGACATTGAGAAGTAACACAGGCATTATTTTACTCAGTCTTCACAGCATTCATATTTTATAAATGAGAAAATTGAAGCTTTTAGAGGGTACCTTGCTCAAGGTGGCAGAGCTAATTGTAAGTAACAGAAACAGGATTTGAACTCATGGCTGTATGATTCCTGAGGCTTAGCACCACATATACCAACTCCCTAATGGTGGCTTGATGTGGAGCCATGTAAGGTGCTCAATTAGGGAAATAAGTGCTGGGACAGGACCCAACCCTCAGATGTGAGGGTGTCAAGGGCCCCAGTTAGGGGTAAAAGAAGGGTGCAGAAGCAGGGAGCCAGAAAGGTTTCTGTACATCCTGTTGTACAGGTTGAATTAGTAAGGTACTACCAAGGGGCAGAAGAGTGGGGAAAATATTTTCAAGCTCTAGGCATACCTTCCTAAATTGATCTCTAAAATTGTCTGGCACTAGATTAGGTCTACTAATCTCTGGTTTTCAAGATGAATGTTGTTATTTAGCCATTCATTAGTTTGGGCTTTGTGAGCAGCAGGTAAATGTAAACCAAAGCAGGAAGGAGACAGAATCCAGTTGTCAGTACTAGAGTACAAATCACCAAATGCTGTGTTTTGTAAGGGCTGCAGTCTTAGCTCTTGTTGGAATGCAAATTCTTGTTTTAATTGCTGTGTTACCTGTTTGGACTCAGGCACTGTTCAGATCTTTGTCATAGGATTGAGTGGACTTATTAAGGGGCTAGAAGGTGATGATTGTGCTTTGGTGGGGTGGGGGACTGACCCAATGTATGCGTAAGAGTCACATGGGGATCTATTCGAATCACCTGGGGATCTTGTTAAACTGTAGATTCTCATTTAGTATATCTGGGGTGGAAATATAAATTCTCAGCAGGGGGCCGAACCCGGAATGAGCCTGTTGGAAACCCTGGTTTTAGTTGCATTAGGGAGGGAGTATGACTGCTAAGGGGGTGATCAGAGACCAATTAGATAGCAGCTGCTGGGATTTAGGGGCAGAACTCATATTTCAGAGGGAATTTGCCAGAATAATAGGATCTTGGGTTTCTAAGACAGCACAAAGGAGGTAATGTAGAGACCTGAGGGCATCTTGTCACAACTAGGGTTCAGGGTGGAGATGCAGGGGCTGGTCTAACTTGGCCATTTTTCTGTGCTAACCCTTTCCAGCTTAACTCTTAGTTGTACCAAATTGGATTACTCCCTGCCTTCCACCCCAGTACTCCTCGGTCCTTCTGTTCCTTTCTTTGTTGTCACATCTGGTCTTTACCTCATTGCTGCTCTTGAAACCATTTTAGCTGATGCATGTTCATTAGAAAATACAGTTTCTAGTAAGAAGAGTAAGGGAGCTCTGGTAGCGTAGTGCCTAAGGCATTTGACTGCTAACTAGAAGGCTGGCAGTTCAAACGCACCAGTAACTCCTCGGAAGAAAGGTTGGGCAATCTACTTCCGTAGAAATAACTGCCTGGGAAACCCAAGGAGGGGTCGCTATGAGTTGGATCCGACTTGATGGCAGTGAGTTTGTTTTTTTTTAGTTAGTTGAGTTTCCTCTACAGGCTGATGGTAAAGGAATAAAATTAAATTTTCTTTAAAAAAGTTTTATGTCTAGGTTTTTTAAAAGAAAGATGGGGCAATCTACTTCCGTAGTGATACTGCCTCAGAAACCCAAGGAGGGGTCGCTATGAGTCAGGTCTGACTCTACGGCACATAACAACAACAACAACAACATTGATTTAGTAATTCCTTCCATTCATTCATTCAACAAGCAACTGGGTTTGAGCACCTTCATTGAGCCACATACTGTACCAAAATCAAACACCAAACCCACTGCCATTGAATTGATTCTGACTCTTAGCGACCTTATATGACAGAGTAGAACTTCCCCCATAGGGTTTCCAAGGCTGTAAGCCTTGTACAGAAGCAGATTGCCACACCTTTCTCCTGGGGAATAGCTGGTGGATTTGAATTGCTGACCTTTCATTTAACAGTTGAGCACTTTAACCACTGTGCCATCAAAAACCAAAAAACAAAACCACCACCATCGAGTCAATTCTGACTCATAGAGACCCATGGGGTTTTCAAGGCGGTAAATCTTTACAGAAATAGATTGCCCCATTTTCCTTCTGCGGATCAGGTGGTGGATTAAACCGCCAAACTTCTGATTAGCAGTTAAATGCTTTAGGCACTGTGCCACCAGGATTCCTTATATGTTCCAGGTGTTGGGAATGCAGAAGTGAATAAGTAATGCTTGCCATAGACTCGGCTGCAGCTCTGCCTACTCTGTAATGCTTTCCTGACCATCCCAGGGTACTTCAGTGACCTTGCTTTCAAGTTTCCATTACTTAAAATAATGGACTCCAGAATTGTAATTATCATTAACCTCTGTGCACTGCTTATTGCCACATTTTAGTATTCCTCTCTGTACATGGCAGTGGAAGATGTGAAATATTTCTGGATTTGCTATTGAATGGATTCATGTCAGGCATGCCATGAGGCTTTCTGCAGGTCAACCTCAGAGCCTTGTCCAGCTCAAGTTGCCTTCCTGAGCTGCGTTTTTCTTTCTTGCTGCAAGACCTAGGGACTAACCCTGCTCTCTTCATCTTTTAAAGTGGCAACCTCTGGTTCTAGTCGTTGGAGTTTTGCTCCCCCAAAATTGACTTTACAGTGATACACATTTACTTTCACTCCACCCCAAGACAGGCACATGGGGTTACTATGAGTTACAGTACCACAAGAGATATTCAGAGTCTAAAAAGGTTGGTGGTTTGAACCTACTAGTCGCTCCATGGAAGAAAGATAGGGCAGTCTGCCTCTGTAAAAATTTACAGCCTTGGAGACCTAGTAGGGGTTGCTATGAGTCAGAATTGACTCAATGGCAATGAGTTTGGTTGGTTGGTTTGTTTTTGAGGTATACCCAAAAGGATTGAAAGCCAGGGCTCACATAGATATTTGCCTAAGTTGCACACCAGTGTTCATTGCAGTGTTATTCAAAATAGCCAAAAGGAAACAATCCCAGTGCCCATCAACAGACAAGTGGATTAATAAAATCTTGGCATACACATACAATGGAATATTATTAAGCTATAAAGAGAAATGAAGTCCAGATACATGCTGCAACATGGATGAATCTTGAAAACATGCCGAATGAAATAAGTCAGTCACAAAGGACAAATATTTTATGATTCCACTGACATGAAATATCCAGACCAGGCAAATGCATAGAGACCAAAGTTTATTAGTGGTTGAGAGAGAGAGAGAGAGAAAGAGAGAAAAAGAGAGATAGTCATTGTTTATGGGGCACTGAGTGTCTGTTAAGGATGATGGAAAAATTTGGGAATGCACAGTGGTGATGGTTGTACACCATGATGAATGTGATTAATGTCACTCAACTGTACATGTAAAAAGTGTTGATATAGTAAATGTTTTACCATATTTATGTTTACCACAATAAAAAAAAGATATTTTAAAAAATCAAAAAAAGAAAACTTTATTATGTAGAAGTGGGTAATGTAGTCTTGTCTGTTTGAAATAGGAGATGTGACAAAAAGGATATGTCTGTATTACTCCAGCACTGTTGCCATTTGTCACATATTTTTTTGAGTGTCTATAAGATTCTACTGTATACTAGATAAGGAGCTCTGGTGGTGCTGTGGTTAAAGCATTGAGTTTCTAACCAAAAGATTGGCAGTTCAACCCCATTAGCTACTCTGCAGGAGAAAGATGAGGCAGTCTGCTTCCATAAAGATTTAAAGACTTGGAAACCCTGGAGGGTCACTATGTGTTGGAATCAACCCAGTGGCAGTGGGTTTGGTATCCCAGATGCTGTGATCCCACACCCAAACCCACTGCCGTCAAGTGAATTCTGACTCCTAGTGGCTGACAGCCAGTGCTTTAACCACTGTGCCACCAGAGCTCCTTACAATGACCCTAACCAAAAGCCAAACTCACTGCTATCAAGTCAGTTCCAACCCCTCCTTGGGTTTCCGAGATGGTATCTCTATGAAGTAGGTTGCCCAGTCGTCCTTCCAAGGAGTGGCTGGTGGGCTTCAACTGCCAGCCTTCTGGTTAGCAAGCAGTCAAATGCCTTAGGCACTATGCCACCAGGGCTCCCCCAGTGACCACTAGATGGTCTATTTCTACTGCCTAGCAGATAGCAAGCAAACAGGTGGTGACCATACGGCATGATAATGCCTGATGAAAACATGCTATGGGAGAACAGAGGAGGGGTTTGGACAGGGCCTAAGGTGAGGCCTTTTGAAGAGAAAAAAAACATTGGAATTTGAGTCCTTTTTTTTTTTTTTTTTGGATTCGAGGCTTGAAAAACCAAAACCAAACCCACTGCCGTTGAGTCGATTGCAACTCATAGCAACCCCTCCTTGGGTTTCTGAGGCAATATCTCTATGGAAGTAGATTGCCCAACCTTCCTTCTGAGGAGTGGCTTGAAAGGTAGACATAATCTAAGATGAAGGGAGAGGGACATGAGATAAGGAAGCCAGAGCCAGAAAGAGGAGACGTTTATTCAGAGAGAAAAATATTGTTTAAAGCAGCAGTTCTGCACAAAGTATGGTCCCTAGACCAGCAGTATCACCTGGGACTTCTTAAAAATGTAGATTCTCCCAGACTTACTCAAGACCTACTGGCTCAGAAACTCTGTGTATGGGGTCCAGCAAGCTGTATTTTAACAACCCCTCCCAGTGATTCTGATGCATGCTCAGGTTTGAAAACCACTGACCTAAAGGACTAGGGAGGTCAGAGTATTGCATTTTGTGTACCTTATTATCTGTTCTGGAAGAAGTGCAGCTAGAATGCTCCTTGGAAGCGAGAATGGCCAGGCTTCATCTCACCTGTTTTGGTCATGTTGTCAGAAGGGACCATTCCCTAGAGAAGGATGTCATGCTTGGTAAAAATGGAGAGTCAGCAAAAAAGGGGAAGGACTTTAACCAGATGGATTGACTCAGTGGCTGCAATCAAGAACTCAAGTGTAGTAAGGATTGTGAAGCTGGAGCAGGACCGGGCAGTGTTTCTTTCCTTTGTACATAGGGTCAAATGAGTTGTAGCTGACTCAACAGCACCTAACAACCTAACGACATTATCTGTAGCTGAAGGGGTGTAGTGGGAAGGGAGTAGTGAGAAATGAGGCTGGAGAGGTAAGCCATTATGTAAAAGAGAGGATTTTAGAGAGTTTTAACTCTATTTTGGAATAGGAATACACCATAAAACCAAACCCACTGCCATCTAGTAGCTTCTGACTCATAGCAACCCCCATTGGGTTTCCAAGGCTGTAAATCTTTACAGAAGCAGGCTGCTTCATTTTTCTTCTGTAGAGCAGCTGGTGGCTTTGAACCACTGACCTTTTGGTTAGTGGTTAAATGCCTTAACTGCTACACCACTAGAGCTCCTTGACCTGAGAAAAGGCACCTACTAAAACTCCACAGATACATGCATAACACCCCATACTTGATGGTGAAAGACTGAATGCTTTTCTTCTAAGGACAAGGCAATGATGTCTGCTCTTGCCAATTCTATTCAACATGTATTAGAGGTTCTAGCCAGGACAATCAGGTAAGAAAATAAAATAAAAAACATCTAGACTGGAAAGGAAAATTAAAACTATATTTGCAGTTTATAGAAAATCTTAAGGAATCCACTAAAATGGAATAGCTAAAATGTGCTCCCTACCTTCGAGGATCTCCCAGACAATGAGAGAAGATGGTGTAAGTGCTATGAGTATGTATATGTGAGTATTGTGGGAGAAGGAGGAAGTATTTCCCACAGGGAATTAGATATTTCACCTAGGTTCTCATGGAGTATGTAAATGTTTCAACGGAAGATTGCAGAGGGGATGGTAAGGGTGGGAAGAGGGCAGGCATTTCATTCATGAGGAGAATATATACAAAAGGACACAAGCGTGAAACAGAAGGGAGCAGTGATGAACTGCAAGTGTGACTGAAGAGTGGGGTTTATATGGGGGCAGTGGTGGGAAAGGGGGTCAGAGAGGTGAGCAAAGTCCAGATCACAAAGAGCCATCTATGCCATGCCAAGGAGTTTGAACTCTACAGGCAGTAGGAATGGCTAAGGATTTTAATTAAGAGAGTTTGGACCAATACATGATCACGTACAATGCCTTCGACGTTGCAAAGGGACCCTGGAGTCTTACCTGTTCATTTGTGCTGAGTAGACGTGATATGGTTTTAGCACTAGTATCATTTTCCTTTTCAGGTTTCTGGGTGGAACGGACCCCTGTGCATGAAGCAGCTCAGCGGGGTGAGACGCTGCAGCTGCAGCGGCTGATAGAGAGTGGTGCCTGCGTCAACCAGGTCACGGTGGACTCCATCACGCCTCTGCATGTGGCCAGTCTGCAGGGCCAGACACAGTGTGTGCAGCTGTTGCTGGCCGCTGGAGCCCGGGTGAGTAGCCCCTTTCAGGATAGAGACCAAGGCTAGGATGGGAACAGGTCAGGAGACTGCTAAGAGTGAGGAAAAGAAGGGATTTGAGAGTAGCCGTCTGATATGCAAACACTTGGAAAGAGAGAAAAGCAGTGAAGGAGACTGAGAGGGAAAAGTAGAGGGAACAAGGATAGGATGAAGTGGAAGCTAAGGAGGAAGGAAGAGTAGACACTGTCTAGCACACTGGGGACCTGGAAAATAAGGACTGAGGAGTGGTCATGGAGTTGACTATTAGGAGGTCACTGGCGGGTGGAGAGAAGGCAGTTTTAGCAAAATGGTGACCATGGAACTTGGATTTCATGGAGTGGGCAAAAAGTGAAGACCGCATAGTGCCTAAGGCATTTGACTGCTAACCAGAAGGCTGGTGGTTCAAACCCACCAGCCACTCCTCGGAAGGAAGGTTGGGCAGTCTACTTCCATAGAGATACTGCCTCAGAAACCCAAGAAGAAAGGGGTGGCTATGAGTTGGATCCGATTCAATGGCAGTGAGTTTGGTTTTGGTTTTCGTGGACAGCTTAAGCTTTGAAGAGTTTGGATATGAAAACAGTCAAAAAGGAACTGAAACACATGTTTCAGAGTATACCAAATAGAAGCTGAATTTGGACATATTCTAAATAGAATTTGCCAATTTAGGGAGTTGCCTTTTTCCTGCCCTATATTTTTCAAACTAGATGAGGCATGCTAAGTAGTTTCAGGCACTCCTTTTATTTATTTATTTATTTATTTATTTTCCTCCCCTTCCTCCTCCAGCTTTATTGGATAGTTTTAAAATTACAGTTCTATTTTCTAGGACGTCAGTTGCTTTTTCCATTTGACTTTTAAAAGCTGATTACAGCAAATGAAACACAGTTGTCTGAGTGATATAGTATACAAAAATAACACCTCGATTTCTGTGAAAATGCATTTCTCTGCAATTCCTAAATAGCTTCAAATTATGCTAACTCTGAGCATTGATGTGTACTCTGGATTTTAGATTTAGTCTTTGAAAAAAAATGTGTTCTCAACCTTTGCCATCACCATGTGTATATCCAGCATCAACTCTGTGATGAAGCTGTTCCTGTTTAAGTTTTTATCCTGGTTTCTCTCTCACAGTCATTAAGGCATATGTTTGTCTTTGTTTACTCTCCCTCAACTGTATGTTCTATGTAGGGCCTGATACAGATGTTACTTAATAGCTACTGAGGTCAGACAATCCAAGGCCATCATTATGCTAAAATTAAAGTTACTTTTCAGAAGTTCACAGACACTTCCAGAATTGGTTTTACCTCCTACATGGGAACATTTCAAGAAACCCAGAACGGGTTTTGCTGATCTGACGCAACTCTTCCCATTCATTATTTCCTGTTTACCAGTGGCACGGAAAGGGGGTTCTTTAACAGAGCATTATACACAACACCTCTACCAAACTAAACATAAACTTTTTTTTTTTTTGGTAGTTAAATGCAGAAAGTCTATTTTTTTTCCCACCCCTTTCCTCTTTTTAAACGACAAGTAGAGCTCACTGGCCTGGGAGTAGCTTCTATCTGCCAGTCTTTGGCCAGTGAAGAAGATTCAGAGAAAAGAATGCAACCATCAATCAGAAAAAGGAGGGGCGACAAAGGAAAATAATTAAGCTGTAGCCTCAATTGTGCATTCCCGTGCAAGGTGCCCTGACTCGCCACAGCGGTAACAGTTGACTTCACTTGTCTTGCTGCAGTTGATGACTACATGACCAGCTTCACCACACCTATAACACTTCACTTTGGTGCAGTCTTTTTGAATGTGTCCAAATTCTCCACAAGAATAGCACTTCTGCTCATCAGCGTGGTCACAGTCACAAGCCAGATGGGCTGGTTTGCCACAGTTGTAGCAACACTGCTCTCGCTCTCTCTTGGGCTCCTTGCAGTCCTTGGCAATATGACCACCTCTACCGCAGTTATATCAGGCATCCTCTTGAAGATCACAATTCTTGGCAAGATGACCAGACTCACCACAGCGATAACAGATGTCTCCGGCCCAGCTTCTCATTCCATGACTACAGCCTCCTCCAGTAGGGCATTCCTGGGCCCCGTGGCCAGATCACCCACATTTGAAGCACTTATAGCTGCTTATGGCTGCAGTTAGGTCTTCTTCGGTGTCTGAGCAGGCCCTCTGCAGCAGAGACTCAGATGCAGCCCTGGGAGAGGTGGCTCGCAAAGTAGCGGCTGTTTATTTTCAGGACCCTTGCCTGCGCCACATGTGGGTCTGCACCAGGCACTCTTTTATTTGAGGCCTGAGTTAAAATTCACTTTTCTCCCTTGCCTTTCCTAGCTTGCAACCTAGTGTTTGCTTTTTCTACTCTGTACTTATTAGGTGTTGAGGTGGTAGAAAGAGTGAGGCCGAGTTTATCCTGCTCTCCGGGGAAAAGAACCACAAACAGGACAACTTCTATACTTAGGAGGCTCATAAGGATGCCCCAATCCTTTCTTTCTTTCTGTCTTTGAACTCCCTGGCCTAGCATGGTGCCTTAGCATGTAACTGAAAGCCAGTGCTTCTAAGATGTGTCTTTGCAGAGATAAATCTGGATGAAGAGAAGGTGAATTGCATGGTTTCTGCCCCTAACACTCTTTGACACTTGTTTCTTTCACCCCATGAGGTGGATGCCCGCAACATTGATGGCAGCACCCCTCTTTGCGATGCCTGTGCCTCCGGCAGCATCGAGTGTGTGAAGCTGCTGCTGTCCCATGGGGCGAAGGTCAACCCACCCCTGTACACGGCATCCCCACTGCACGAGGCCTGCATGAGTGGTGAGTCTGGCCAAGGGGCCTGTTGGCCCCACTGTGCTCCTGGGCTCCTGCTTCCCTGTGAAAAAATCACCAGTGACACCTCAGGGCCTACTGCCACTTGTATTGCCTGCAGTCAGCATCATACATGACCCACTTTTCTTTTTGCTCCTAAGAAGTTTCACTCTTTTTTCTGGGATGAAAAGAGTTTGAGAAGGAATCAAAACAGACAGGAGGTGGAAGCCAGTGCTGGAGAAGGAAAGTTCTGGCTCTGGGTCACTCAGCTATGGAGATCATAAAATTATCCAGCTTGAGATACAGTCTTCATCAAGGGCTGTAGGCATTTGTTTCTATGATAGAGATTCTATTTCTTAGCTGAGTCTCCTGGTACATTTTGGGTGTTAATAAGAGAGATCAGTCAACTCTGCAGTCTTGCTGATCTTTGCTATAGTTTTGCCCCTGTAAGTTCCTGATCTAGTTGGAAGGTGTCTTAGTTTCCTAGTGCTGCTGCAACAGAACTATCACAAGTGTATGGCTTTAAAGAGCAGAAATTATTTTTGCACAGTTCTGGGGGCTAAAAGTCCAAATAAATCAGGATCTTGGCTGTGTTGATTCCTTCCTTTGTAAGCAGTTCTGGGCACTCCTTGATTGCTTGGCTTGATCCTCATATGGTGTCTGTCTTCCCCAGTGTGTATGTGCCTGTGTGTCTAATCTGCTCTTTTATAACCAGGAGTGATACGATTTAGAACTAATCTCTGATAGCATAGTGGCTAAGGCACTTGACTGTTAACCAGAAGGCTGGCAGTTCAAACCCACCAGCCACTCCTCGGAAGGAAGATGGGGCAATCTACTTCTGTAGTGATACTGCCTCGGAAACCCAAGGAGGGGTCACTATGAGTCGGGTCTGACTCCACAGCACATAACAACAATATACTCTGGTATGATCTAATTAACATAACAAAGAAGACCCAGTTTTCAAATGATTACATCCATAGGTATAGGGGTTAGGACTCCAACACATGTTTTTGGGAGATACAATTCAATCCATAATAGAAGGCAGGACCCAAACACATCCAAGATGACCTGTGCCAGAGGGCTGGACCAGGGAGAGGCTCACCTGTGTGATGGCAGGGGAGGGGTCGAGCAGGTCCTGTAGGTCCTGGAGGGAGTAAGTGAGGTCAGAACTGGACCTCAAAGAATGGACAGATTGCAGATGGTGGGAAGATAAGAAGAATACTGCTCCAAGCATTGGGGAAATTACTTATCCAATCTTATTAGATCATATACTACAAGTATAGACTGGAAACTGGGGGTAGGGGGTGGTGTCCTAGAAGCAGAGAGATGGGGGGCTACAGCAGTGGTCTGAATGCAAAGCAATTAGAGCTTAAACTAGGGTGGTGACATGGTAATGGGCAGAATAGGATGGATTCACTTAAAAAACATTGGGAAAGAATCAGTAGGATTTGGCATGATGAGGAACAGCAAGGGATAAAAAAATGATTCTGAAGTTTGAGTAGGAAGTGATGATATTGGATGAAATGGGTAGGCTAGGAATAGGGACCCTGAGAAGGGGGAATAAGGGCTGCATCTAGTTTAAAACATACTGAGTTTGTAGTGGTCAAGATAACCAAATGGGAATGGTCAGCAGATGGTCATATACATGGGATGGGATTTCAGGGCTACAGGTGGAAATTTAATCATTTCTTACTGAGCTGGTTCCCCTCACATCTCCCTGGTAACCCCCTTTCTGCCTCTTTCCTGGGCTCCTCTTCTTGTATCTGTAATGTGGGTCTGATCAAGAAAGTATAAGAGAAGTTCATCAAATTCTTCAAGAAGGCTTAGGCTTGGGATACCTATATGTCCTTACCACCAGGCTTAATGCTACCCTAGATTAGGAGGTTGTGAACACTTTCCCACCGAGGACTCTTGGGAATGGTGAGGAGTCTGACTGTTCATGGTGGCATTCCCAAACTTTGTTCTTGTAGCAAGAGGGCTGACCATGCAGCCATGCCCTCCTTTTCTCCCACTACCAGGTGGGCATGGTGAATCATCCCACTCCTCTTAGAAAAAGAAGAACCTTCCCTTTGCTTCCCCAGGTCCATACAGGAGTGTAAGCTGCTCCTTAGGTTGGCATATGGTTCTCATTTCCCCTTACCTACCCTGTACAACTAAGCATGGGGCTTATCTCTTCCAACTACCATGTCTGTCATGTTTATTACTTCACATGGTTATATTTATTGACTCTTTTGACCCTTTTCTATTTATTTTAAGGAAGTTCTGAATGTGTGAGGCTTCTTATTGATGTTGGGGCCAATCTTGAAGCACATGATTGCCACTTTGGGACTCCTCTGCATGTTGCCTGTGCAAGGGAGCATCTGGACTGTGTTAAGGTGCTGCTCAATGCAGGTATGTTAGTGTTTACTATGAGTCAGCAGGAAGCTGGGGGGACAGTCGGATGAGGGTTTGAAGCCAGCTTGTCCACTTGCCAGCTGACACCTATATATAAAATTAGAAAAATAAAACCTGTTTTGTGGTGGTGTTGGGAGGATTGGTGATAACATTTCCATACTACCTTGTGCTAAGCAAATGCTAATAATAATTATTAAATGACAACAGCAACTATCCACTATACCTGTCTAATAAAGTTGCTATCTAAATCAGAAAGAGATGGGACTCTAACATGAGATGGAGTGAGCAGTGCTTAGGCAGGGCTTTTGGAATCCAGGTCATCATCACTTTTTCTAAGAAGACTCAGGATATAGAGGTTCCTAATGTTGTCAGCTTAGGAGCTCTGGTAGCGTATGCCTAAGGCACTTGACTGCTAACCGGTTCAAACCCACCAGCCACTCCTCGGAAGGAAGGTTGGGCAATCTACTTCCGTAGTGATACTGCCTCAGAAACCCAAGGAGGGGTCCCTATGAGTCAGGTCTGACTTGACAGCACATAACAACAACAACAAAAATGTTGTCAGCTTAGTTTCTTTGAAGGTAACAAACACAAAAACCCCAACCAACTGAAGATTAAATTCATGACCTGTCTACAACAGAAGTTTTAAAATGTAGCCAGAGTGTATATTGACAAGGTGTTTTGATTTTAAATCCAACTTAAATATTTTGTTGAGGGAAAATTGTAGTTGAGCCATTTCATTCATTCTGTGTACATTTTAGGATGAAGAATAGAACCTTTAAGAAATAAAAAGACAATGAATCTCTCCAGATGATCATTTGAAATTAAGTTACATGTACTTTTCTATTAGTGAGTCTTACTCTCTTTAATATGCCACTTTTAAATCTTTTCAGCAAAAAAGATTCATTTTGTGTGTGGTTAATTATTGGAATATTTTCTTCATTTTTTACACAATGCTAAATAAAATATGTATATTAGAAGCAATCATAAGGTCTTCCAGCTAAGTTATTTATCTGATAGTTAGATACCATTTCTATCAACATAGGAGCTCTGGTGGTGTAGTGCCTAAAGCATATGACTGCTAACCAGAAGCCTGGCAGTTCAAACCCACCAGCCACTCCTC
>NW_006921615.1:18930498-18942946 GCF_000298275.1 Orycteropus afer afer
GCAATCTATTTCTGAAAAGATTTACCACCTTGGAAACCCAAAGGAGGTTGCTGTGAGTCAGAATTGACTCCATGGCAGTGAGTTGGTTTTTTTTTTTTTTTGTAGAGGAAAGAGAAGCTCTGGAGGTGTAGTGGTTCAGGCATTTGGCTGATAACTAAAATGTTGGTGGTTTGAACCCACCAGCTGCTCCACAGAAGAAAGAAGGGGAGAATCTGCTTTCATCAAGATTTACAGCCTTGGAAACCCTATGTGGCTGTTCTGCTCTGTCCCTTAGAGTTGCTTTGAGTTGGCATCAACTTGATGGCAGTGGTTGGTTTTTTTTTTTTTTTTTTTTTGTTTATAGAGGAAAGGGTCACATTAATGTTTTTAACCCAACAACCTTTACGCTTTCATTTGAATTTTATGTCAATTATTACTCCTTTGTAAGTAATAACCTGATTTGTTGCCTTTGAGTCTATTATGACTCATAATGACACTATAGGACAGAGTAGAACTGCCCCACAGCTTTTCCAGGGAAGTAAATCTTTACAGAAGCAGACTGCCACATCTTTCTCCCATGGAGTAGCTGTGGGTTCAAACTGCCAACCTTTCAGTTAGCAGTTGAATGCCTTAACCATTGCACCACCAGGCCTCCTTTTGTAAGTAACAGGAAACCAAACTCAAATGGGGTAAATAATAAAGGGGATTTCTCGATTCAGGTAACTGGAAAGGTCAAAGTAGGGTAGGATTAAAGATTAGTTTGACTCTGGTTTAACAATGTTATCAGGAGCTCAGTTTGTTTGAATTTTGCTATTCTGCTTTCTGCAGTGTTAGCTTTATTCCAAGCCTGGCTTGTCTAATAGTGGCAACATGACTGCTGCAGATTCAGGCTTAAAATCCAAATACTTCACTTTCTGGAAGGAGAGTGAGACTTCCTTTTAGAAGAGTGAAAAATTTTCTTTACCACATGTCTCTGGCATATCTCCCCTCATGTCTCATTGGCCAAATTAGGTCCTATGTCCAAACCTAAACCAATCCTTTTGGCTGGAACATTGCTAAGTTCTGATTGGCTTGGGCCTGAGCTATTTGAACCAATTACTATGGTAGGGGAGAGGGATTAGATCAGTCAGGGCCTACACTTGAAGCTCTGTCCCAAATCACAAGGCAGCAGTACAGTTTGGGCTGTTGGAAGGGTAGTAGGAAGGCAACCATAAGGTCCTATATAGTCTTAATCAGGATAGCCAGTAGTTTTCAAAGGGAGATTCCATACACTTGGGGAATTAAATAATGGATGAATAGAATTCTCTTGAGGAACTCTGATTGATGTAAATAGTGGTGTTATTACTTGATGCTTGTTGATACCATCACATTGTTAGCTCTTCTTCAAAATGAAACTTAATCCTTGATTGTTATTCTAATTTTATCAGATGATCTTATTTACCAACACTTATCAGATCAAATGGATTCTTTTTTCTTAAAGAAGAGTATTTTTTTTAATTATGGGAAATTTCAAATATATAGAAAAGTAGAAAGAAGATGAAAACATATCCCTATGTACTCACAATTGGATTCTTTCAGGGGCGGATATTGGATACCTCTTGGAAAATGGAAGGAAAGCTATGGACTGTATCCCTAAGAAGATATGCATGCAGACAATTTTGCATGTCATTTCAAGGGGGCACGGGCCTTGCTTGAGAAGCGAGCTGTGATGCAGCCACATTGTACCTCACACTGGCAGGCACAGAGATTGTGGTTCTTTTGGCAGGCAATGAGTCTAAATGACTTAACTGTAGATTACCTTTACAAAGGAGGAGGACCAAGGAAGGTGAAAGTCCAGTTATTATGGTGATTTAATTTGTAATCTGATCACTAGCAATAAATATTTAACTCTGCTAGAAACATTCACCGAGCTTTGGTGGCGTAGTGCCTAAGGCATTTGACTACTAACCATAAGGCTGGCAGTTCAAACCCACCAGCTACTCCTTGGAAGGAAGGTGGGGCAATCTACTTCCATAGTGATATGGCCTCGGAAGCCCAAAGAGGGGTTGCTATGAGGCGGATCCGACTTGACGGCAATGGGTGGGTTTTAGAAACATTCACAGGTAGCTAATTGAGGATTGTTGGGCTTCTACCTTCTCAGCACAGTCCTTGTCATATTTTTTTCAATTGTTGTTTCAACAAGAATAGATTGAGCTATTTGTGCTTGCTTATGTTCCAAATGAGGAGCTCTGGTAGCATAGTGGCTAAAGCACTTGTCTGCTAACCAGAAGGCTGGCGGTTCAAACCCACCAGCCACTCCTCGGAAGGAAGGTTGGGCAATCCTACTTCCGTAGTGATACTGCCTCGGAAACCCAAGGAGGGGTCGCTATGAGTCAGGGCTGACTCGACGGCACATAACAACAACAACAACATGTTCCAAATATGCCAGGTTCTTGGGGTGCTAAGGTACATGTGACAGCCCGTTCTCTGGGTTTTAGCTACATCCACTTTAATCTTCTTTTGCTTTGAAGCCAGGTTTTTGGTAATGAGCACATTTTGACCCCATTTCTCTGAAGTATAAAGTTGAGAATTTTTTGTGTCTACGTGACATTAGCTGTTTTGCTGGTCTCTTTCTCTCTCTCTTACATACACACACACATTTATCATTATCCTCAGTTCAAAGCATATAACCATCATTGTTCCACACAAAGCCTCTTTCTTCCCTCCCTCCCTGTGTTCTATATTCTTCCTTCCACCACCCCACCCCACAACAATTTTATTGTGTTAATCTTAATCTTTTTATCTTTAAGTGTTTTTCTACGATTTATAAGATGCATGTTGTCATTTGAGACATGTACTTTTAAATGACAAAAATGGTATTGTGTTATATATGTTACTCTATTTTTGTCACTTGACACTGTATTTTCAAAAGCCCTCTGCTATG
The DNA here is from genome assembly GCF_000298275.1 of Orycteropus afer afer. Taxonomy (NCBI): domain Eukaryota; kingdom Metazoa; phylum Chordata; class Mammalia; order Tubulidentata; family Orycteropodidae; genus Orycteropus; species Orycteropus afer. The sequence continues at coordinate 18,933,401 of NW_006921615.1, forward strand.
TGCACATTTGGTTTGTTTATAACTGCTGCAGAGGATTCCAACTTCCTCCATATCCATCAGTCCTTCCTTTACACCTAATCAAATGATGCCAAGAACCCATTTTGAAAAGATCCCACTTTGTACCTTGGGAGGGTGCTCTGGGGTGACTGCTAACCAGAAGGCTGGCAGTTCAAATCCACCAGCCACTCTTCAGAAGGAAGGTCGGGCAATTTACTTCTTTAGTGATACTGCCTCAGAAACCCAAGGAGGGGTCATTATGAGTCGGATCCGATGCGACGGCAGTAAGTTTTGTTTTGGTTCTGTACCCTTGGAAAGCCTGCCTCTTTGTAAGTCACCATGTCCAAAGCCCTGTACATGGAATAATTTGGGTACACAGGACTGAATTCCAACTCATGGTGACCCCTTGTGTGCCAGGGTAGAACTGTGCTCTATTGAATGCCAACTTTTCTGTTAACAGGTGAGCACATTAATGATTTGCAGCTATAGTTTTCTCTGTGCTCTGTGACAGTAGCTTTATTTTCCCTGTGCCTCTTTCCTTCCCACTTGGCATGAATATTGCAAGAGTTAATGATGGGTGAGAAAGGACTTCAGAGTCTGTGGACTTTCCCATTTATTTTTCATTACAAGTTTGTGTTCAGCATTCAAATTTATATGTGAATTATGGTTGCAATACTACAAAAAAGTATTTATTCATATAGGCAAGCATTGGAAGAAAACCCTTGATATGACAGAGTAGTTGGATTGTGGGGGAATTTTTATTTACTGCTTTCATATATTATTTTGGTAAAACACTTTTGCCAAGTTACATAATTAGATAGTTTAGCCTTCATCCTAATTGAAGGATTCTTTTCCCTGGACTACGTTCTGAGTTTTGGCCATGGGAAGTACAAAGTGCTTTTGTCCACTTGTATTATCATGCTACAGTATTTGCTGTAGTCTTAGGATCACACACAGTGGACACTGTTATGAACGTAATTCTTACATTCTGTTAGGGGATTATTTTAATTCAGAAATTAGAAAGCAGAATTTTTCAAATACTTTTTGAACAGAGGGACTAGCAAGGCTAATAGCTTTATATTCCTTTTTCACTCCCCTCCTGACTCTCTAAATTTATTACTAAGGAAGGTGTGCTGCTACTCTGATATTTTTTAACCTTTAATATTATTTTGATAATATTGTATGTTTGTGATTTGAATCTTATTATTTTGGAGGATTACTTTACCGATACTGGGATATTTGCTTGGTTTCTTTATTTACTTTTGTCTATCTCCTTTCTTGTATAATCTCCTTATCCACTGAGGAGAGGATTTTGAAATGTCAATATTTTCTTCAAAAGAAATTCTGAGGCTCCAGGAGATCTCATTGCATGAAACTGGTGATGGCTGTGCTCTAAGAATGATGTTTCAATGTATTGTTTAAAATCAGAATCTTAATTTTCTTGTCTGCCTTGAGCATGATGCTCTTTTAAGAACTATAGTTAAAACCTGCAAAAGCTGAAACTATGTAAAATGCAATCCTGTCAGAGAAGGAAAATGTGAATATTTTCCACTAAAATAAGCAATAGAAAAGCAGTGAGACGACACCCTGTCAAAAATGGAAAATTTGCAGAGTTCCAGAAAAACAAGGCAGTCCCGTTGAGTTCCAGCTCTCACAGGTTTCACAGGATGCATATGCGATCAAATTGACAACAGCAACTCGAAAGATGAGATAGGAACCTTAGGGAGCAGTGAGTTTATGTTAACAGGAGAGAACTCAGAAGAGGAGGGCGAGAATGGTTGCACAACTCAAAGAATAATCAGTGTCACTGAACATTGTTGAATTGGTGCAGGTATTGCTGTGTATATTCTCAACAACAAGATAAAATTAAAAACAAACAAAAGTAATCTTTATTTTCTTATTTAAAAAACGTTTTCTTGTTTATTTAATTTCTTTGTATCTTTCTGATTGTCTGCTGCTGTCCTGAGAAAGATTTGGAGGGTACATTGAACTCTCAGAGTTGAGATACTTAATCTCTTATTTGAATTCCATGACTTTTGGGGAAACATTACCTATTCTCTTTGTTTCTCCTTTTCTAAAAGAATATTTATTTTTAAAGAATATTCTTTCATTCAACATATATTTTAAAGTTTCTGCTTAGTGACCTCACTAGGGAAGAAGTCGGCATGTCTGTCAGGAAAGGCAGGAGAGCTTGCCTAGTACTGAGTGTTCAGAGGTCTGAGAACCCAGGGACAGATGGCGTAAGGCCTTAGAACTAACATTTAATTCATGAGGAAGTGTTTTTGTTTTGTTTTTCTTCTTTTTTTGGTTCTACTTCCAGCTCTATTTCTGTATCACTGCTACCTGCCTTTGGCCCTCTTCCTACAAGAGAAAAGTAACTCCTGCTTTCAGGTTTTAAAAAAGCTGCAGTAGAGTCTGTTCTGATTTGGTTTTGTGGATGGGGATTGCTTTTGTAAACTGTGCCTGGCAAGCTTTTCTCCTGGCCTCAAGGTCTCTCCTTGGTGGTAAATATTCCCCCTCTGGATTCCTAGGGGCCAACGTGAATGCAGCAAAACTTCATGAGACAGCCCTTCATCACGCTGCCAAGGTGAAGAACGTGGACCTCATTGAGATGCTCATTGAATTTGGAGGGAACATATATGCCAGAGACAACCGAGGGAAGAAGCCTTCTGACTATACATGGAGCAGCAGCGCCCCAGCAAAGTGCTTTGAGTACTATGAAAGTGAGCCCAGGCTTTTCTTTGAGAGTATTTCTACCCGTTAGCCACCAGGGATCTTTGGGCCATCTTTTGTCTTTTGTTCCCAGTTTGCTATCCCTCCTTGAACTCCAGTTGAGAGCTTTGCCTTTAATCTGCAGGTCCTGACCCATCACCTCTAGAATACATTTTGAGTACTGTGTCTGCTGAACCTGTTTGGTGCTGATGCTCTTACAAGGGTGCCTTGTAACAGGAGCATTAACTAAGCAGAGTAGAACCTGTGGCCTGGAGCAGCAGGAAGCTAGCACCTGCCCAAGCACTAAACCTCCCACCAGTGCCTCGTTTGTCTGCAAGTTTTACAGATGAGCCTACTTGCCACAGATGAACTCTTTGCTGACAAATCTGTGTGCCAATTTATAACACTATGGCTCAAAATAAATAAATAAATAAATAATAAATTAAATTAAACACCAGTGGACCTCAACCGAATTCTACTTCCTGATTTTCCTTTCTCAGGTCCCTGACTGTCCTTTCTAGTAACTTTCCAGATAAGGCATGTAGGTTACAACCTATCTTTAAGGGCAAGGGAGGTTTTTCCAATTCCATCTTTGTGTGTATTATGTGTAAGGATATTATGCCATTACCTTAAACTATCTTCACATACTTCCTTGCTCTTCCCACCCCCTCCCAGAGACACCTCTGACCCTGTCACAGCTTTGCAGAGTGAGCTTGAGGAAGGCCACTGGAGTAAGAGGACTGGAGAAAATCGCCAAGTTAAATATCCCTCCCCGGCTCATTGATTTCCTTTCCTACAACTAACTGAGCTACAGGAACAGAAGGCCTGGAACAGACTGGTGATTTACTCTGCACTGCCATCCTCTGTGCTCAGTGTGGGACAGAAGAGGATTCTGACTTGTTTGTCTGAAATAGTGTCATTGTTATAGCTAAAACCAACAATGGTCCCTCAAGTCCCTTTTGGCCCTCCTGTTTCATCTTTTCTCCAGAATCCTGGAGGGTGTCTCCAGCAGGGCTTTGAATCATTCTGGGTCAACCTCCTGCTGAGACTGCATTTCCATCCCAGGTATTACTGAATCAGAATCTACATTTCAACAAGATCCCCAGGTGATTCTTACGTATACATCAATACGTATGATCTATACAGTTCACCTAGGGATCTAAAATGTAGATTTTCATTCTGTCTATTTGGGGTGGAAATGAAAATTCTCAGCAAGGGGTTGAACAGCAATGAACTGGTTCCAAGCCCTGTTTCCAAGGCACCTCCACTTCTGTGACTGTGTGCTGGTCCTCACCAGAACTTACACATTAACTCCAGCATGGTCACAGCCCTCCCGTTTTCTTCTTTTTACTGACTTTCTTTAAGGTCTTAGAACAAGGACAGATTGATTGTTCTAGAAGTAAAGGGGAACGCCAGACAAGGCTGGGGATTCAGGGTGCTACTGGTGATTTTCATAAACCTAGGAGGAATGGCACCTGGCCTATCTCCAAGCTAGCACAGGTGTGGCCATGCGCCTGCCTAGCAGGGCTTGGCCCCTTTGTGTTCACAAGGAAGAGCCAGTGCTCCAAAGCTGGGCTGAATGGGAAGTTGGAGTCCTGAACAGGTGGCCTGGGATGGCTGCTTTGCTGACATCTTTCTACCTGGACCCTCTTTTCTGGAGCAGCAGTTGGCACATTCCAAGACCCAGCTGTGCTAAGGTAGACCCATCACTCAGGGAGCTCTTTACAGTCTTAGTGGGGGAAGGCTTCAGCTTTTTGTTCCCCACAGCTAGCAGTGTTTATTAAGAAGTTTTCTTTCAGTTTTAGGTCTCAACTCTTGTAAAAAGTTATATAGGAAAATAAAACTTTTAGAGTGTATGTAGGATGCAACACTAAAGTTTTGTTATTGAGTCTTTAAAACAAAAGCTTATGTGAAGGCATGTTAACTTATCTTCTCATGGGTAGTTATTAAGCCCTTTCCTATGTAAAGGGCTGTCAGGAAACTCTGTAAAGATTATTTCCCACCTCTTTTTACAGTTGCTATATGAATTCTCCCACCCTAAATTTTGTTAATTCCTTGAAGCTTTAAAACTAGTAGGAGTCACCAGTACACAGTGGATACCATCAACCATTTATTCGTCCATTTTGCAGATATTTATGGAGCATCTGTTATGCTTAAGGCACTGAGAACTGCATAGTAATCAAGACCAATGATCAAAGGCAGGAAAAAAAAATTGTTTTGCAATTTGATCCTACAGTAATAAAGAAAACCCTGATTCTGTCTTATAAACCATGAGGTGAAATAATAGGTTTAAATTTAGATTGCATTTACCTAAGATTCTGCATCTTAATTTTTCTTTTTTAACTAGGAGTTAGAAGAATTTGCATAACTCAGCTATATTGGTTTCTGGGGGAAATGGAGAAGACACCACCTGTGAACACTAATGTTAGAGTCATGCCTGAAGCCAACATACCCAAAAATGGGAACATGCTAGTCACCACATACTCCCAGGGTCTGTGTGGGCCTTCCACCCCCAGAGAATGCTTGGCCGAGGCAATGCCAACTGCACTGCACCACCAGAGGCATCTCTGCAGGGTTACATGGAGTCATGTTACTATTGTTAGGTGCCATTGAGTTGGCTCCAACTCAGTGACCCTGTGTACAACAGAATGAAACTCTGCCTGGTCCTGCACCGTCTACATAATCCCTGCCATGCTTGAGCCCATTGTTGCAGCCGCTGTGTCAATCCATCTCATTGAGTGTCTTCCCCCTTTTCACTGACCCTCTACCAAGCATGGTAAACTTCTCCAGGGACTGGTCCTTTCTGACAACATGACCCAAGTAGGTAAGACAAAGTCTGGCCATTCTTGCTTCTAAGGAGCATTATGGTTGCACTTCTTCCAGGACAGATTGTTCTTCTGGCAGTCCATGGTACTTTCAGTTTTTCTCACCAACACCACAATTCAAAGGCTCTTCTTCGGTCTTCCTTATTCGTTGTCCAGCATCTGAGGCAATTGAAAATACCCTGACTTGGGTTAGGCACACCTTAGTCTTCAAAGAGACATCTTGGCTTTTTAGTGCTTTAAAGAGGTCTTTAGCAGCAGATTTACCCAGTGCAGTATGACGTTTAATTTCTTGACTGCTGCTTCCGTGGGTGTTGGTTGTGGATCTAAGTAACATGAAATCCTTGACAACTTCAGTCTTTCCTCCATTTACCATGATGTTACTTATTGGTCCATTTGTGAGGATTTTTGTTTACATGGACCCATAGGTCTGGTGGAAAATCTCATGCTGGCTCCCATGGGTATTTTCCATCTCCAGTGCTTTTGCCACTCTTATTATGGTGCTCCATCTTATACTGAAAATAAGACCCACTTCCATTTGGGTATAGTCTTAAATCATTGTTTTAATTGATTGGGGTAACCATTGTTTCTGGATGCAATAAAAAATAAAAACAGCTTTGGGCTCTACCCCTGTTCATCTTTGGAACAGAAACTTGCCTTAGCAAATAAGTCTGATAACATCACACCATATAACACACCATAACACCACACTAGTACAGAATCAGGTCCCCACTCTCTTATTGCTCAATAAAAGTTGTTGAATAAAGTTGATCCTTGTGTTCATGTGACCCTGTTCTTGTTGGGGGCAGAAGCACTGGGATGGGCTTCATCTTTTTTGAGTGAAGAGGGGTGGCTGGCATCGTCCTTGTGTTTTAGAAGGTCACACCTGTCAAGAAATCATAACTACCTGCCTCTTCTCCTGGTGCTGATTTCATGCAGCCCTGATGGGGACTTTCAGCAGAGGAGACACTGCCCAAAAGACATGTTTGTCCACTACTCTGGGCCTTTATTTTCTGAGCTGCAAAACAGGGTTAACAGGTCAGACTCTGATCATTAAAAGGATTTGATTACCATCCACTGAACTGATGTCTTTGTTTTACAGGTTAGAAAAAGAGGTCCCACTAGCTTCATAAGTTTTATTGTGAGGCTGAAATTAAATAATTAATTAAAATAAATAATAAAGTTAAATAATTAATTTAAATAAATAATTAAACGGTGTTTTTTTTTTTTTTTGGGGGGGGGGAATCACTGCCATTGAGTTGATTCTGACTGACAGTGACCCTCACAGGGTTTCTGAGGCTGTAAATCTTTACAGAAGCAGATGCCTCATCTTTCTCCTGCCAAGTAGCTGGTGAGTTTAAACTGCCAATGTTTTGGTTTGCAGCCCAATGCCTTAACCACAATGCCACCAGAGCTCCTTGATAAGTAAAAAACTGCTCTCTAAATTTAAGTTATGTGGTTATGACTACTGTGATGTTACTGATGTTGTTGTTGGTAGGTGCTGTCGAGTGGTCTCTGACTCATAGCAACCCTATGTACAGTAGAACGGAACATTGCCCAGCGCTGTGCCAGCTCCAGCATCCTTGCTATACCTGAGCTCATTGTTGTACCAACTATGTCAGTCCATCTTGTTGAGGACCTTTCCCTTTTTTATTGACCCTCCACTTTTATCAAGCATGATATCCTTCTCCAGGGAATGGTCCATTCTGACAACATGACCAAAGTAGGTGAGACGAAGTCTGGCCATTCAAGCTTCCAAGGAGCATTCTGGCTGCACTTCTTCCAGGACAGATTTGTTAGTTCTTTTAGTAGTCCATGATACTTTCCGCATTCTTCGCCAACACCACAACTCACAAGCATCGTTGTCCAATTCTCACATGCTTATGAGGTGATTGAAAATACCATGGCTTGTGTCAGGTGCATCTTTTTCTTCAAGGAGATCTCTTTGCTCTTTAGCACTTGAAAGAGGTTTTTTGAAGTAGATTTGCCCAGTGCTATACGTCCTCTGGGAGCTCTGGTAGCTGAGTGCCTAAAGCACTTGACTGCTAACCAGAAGGCTGGAGGTTCAAACCCACCAGCTACTCCTCAGAAGGAAGATGGGGGAATCTACTTCCGTAGTGTACTGCCTCAGAAACCCAAGGAGGGGTCGCTATGAGTCGGGTCCGACTCTATGGTACATAACAACAACAACATACATCGTCTGATATCTTGACTGCTGCTTCCATTGGTGTTGATTGTAGAACCAAGTAATACGAAGTCTTTGACAACTTCAATCTTTTCTCCATTTATTGTGCTGCTGCTTATTGGTCCAGTTGTAAGGATTTTTTTTCTTTATACTGGAGTGTAATCCGTAGTGCAGACAGTATTCTTCAATCTTCATCCTTGAAGTGCTTCAAGTCATCCTTACTTTCAGTAAGCAAAGTTGTGTCCTTAGCGTATCGCAGGTTGTTAATGAGTCTTCCTCCAATCCGGATGCCATGTTCTTCATATAGTCCAGCTTCTCAGTTTATTTGCTTGGTGTACAGATTGAATAAGTATGGTGAAAAGATGCATTGAATGAATGAATCCTGATGCATTCCCTTCTTGATTTTAAAGCACATAGTTTCCCCTTCTTACTGATATTTGTAGCTTTTATCTTGTAAAGGAGCCTGGTGGAACAGTAGTTAAAGTGCTCAGCTGCTAACTGAAAGGTTGATGGTTGATGGTTCAAACTTATCAGCTGCTCTATGGGAGAAAGATGTGGGTTCCATAAAGATTTGCAGCCTTGGAAATCCTGTGGGGCAGTTCTATTCTGTCCTATAAGGTTGCTTATGAGTCGGTATCAACTTGACAGCAGTGCATTTTGGTAGATCTTACAGCTGAAGCTGTTCTCTCTGAGTTTGGGATAGTATCACCTATTTCAGGAATAATATATTCAGAAGACTTCCCACTTTGCATTTTAAAACTTAATGTACAATTGAAAAATTTAGAGAAGACATCTGCAACATCTATAACATGGTAATTAAAAAATATAAATATCTCTTATAAATAAAGATTAACAAACCCAATAGAAAAAAAATATGAACTAAGATTTATAAAAGGAAACCTCAAATATCCAATAATAACTGGAAAGTATGCTCAGTAATGATCAGGAAAATGCAAATTAATATTTAGTTCAATGAATGACACTATTATATACTATCATGCTGACAAATAATAAAAAGTCTGAGATTTTCATGATGATGGACCATATGGGCAAATGGGAACTCATAGACTGCTAATGGGGCGTAAAAATTGATACATCTACTTTGGAGAGCTATTTGATGATACACAGTTGAAGGAGCCCTGGTGGTACACTGGTTAAGTGTACACTGGCCTGACTGCTAACTGAAAGGTTGGTGGTTCGAACTCATGAGCTGCTCCTTGAATAAAGATGTGGCAGTCTGCTTCTGTAAAGATTTACAGCCTTGGAAACCCTGTGAGGGTTCTACTCTGTCCTACGTGGTCACTATGAGTTGGAATTGATTCAATGGCAATGGGTTATTTTTTTCTTTTTGATGAATACAAATGAAAGTGTATACTCCATGTCCCTAGTAATTCTACTTTTATAAATACTAAGCCCTAGAGAAACTCTCAGACAACACAAGGAGACATGTATGAGGCAGGCTAATAGTAAAATAGCAATAGTAAAAGACCCTATCCAGTAATATATCAGTGTTTCACTGCTATTCATAAGGTTTTCAGTGCTGTTTTTCAGAAGGGGATGGCCCCATCTTTCTTCCCAGTCTGTCTTTGTCTGGAAGCTCCACTGAAACCTGTCCACCATGGGTCACCCTCCCTTTAGCTTCACAGCAACACACAAGCCACCACAGTACAACAAACTAACAGACGAGTGGTGGAAAAGACCCTATGAGTAGGAGATAAATTGTGGACAATTAAAACAAGTCCACAAGAGCCAAAATATGATTTTGAATATATCCCTCCTGAATTTAGAGACCATCTAACGAATAGATTTGTTGCATTGAACACCAATGAC
>NW_006921615.1:18946051-18954242 GCF_000298275.1 Orycteropus afer afer
AAAGAGGGGAAGACCTTCAACAAGATGGATTGACATGGTGGCTTCGATGATGGACTCAAGTATAGCAAGGATCATGGAGCTGGCGCAGGATCGGGCAGTGTTTCGTTCTGCTGTGCATGGGGTCACTATGAGTCAGAAACAACTCGACAGCACCTTACAACAGCAACAATATAAAAGTTAAGATGAATTACAGTTACATGTTTTGACACACATAGATGTAAATTCTGTTTTAACACAAAAATAAAATGGTAGGTGGAAAAAGTGACAAATTTATGCACAATAAGATTAATTTGTGTAAATCTAAATACAAAACAAGTATGGATATCTATGTGTATTTAGATTTTTCAGAGAAACGGAACCAACAGGATATACACACAGATTAAGGAATTGACTCACATGATTCTAAGGCCTGGAAAGTCCAAAATCTATAGAGGACACAGCCTGGAAAATCCAGCTGGATATCTATGTTATGATCTTAAGGCAGAATTTGTCTTCTCACAGAAGCCTCAGTTTATGCCCTTTAGGACCTTCCATTGATTGCATCAGGCTCACACACTGTCAAGGATTGAATTGTGTCCCCCCCCAAAATATATGTCAACTTGGCTGGATCATGATTCTCAGTGGTTTAGCAGTTATGTAATGATGTAATCATCCCCCACGATGTCATCTGATGTGATCAGCCAATCAGTGGTAAGTGGATTGGCGTGAGATGTAACACCTTAAGCAGGTCATAGCCCTGATTCAATGGACAGGGAGTTTCCCTGGGGTGTGGCTGGCATCATCTTTTGTTTTACAAGAGATAAAAGGAGAGAGAAGAGAGCAGAAAAAGAGGGACCTCAGTACCACCAAGAAAGAAGAGTTGAGAGTGAAGCATGTCCTTTGGACCCAGGGTCTCTGCACTGTGAACTTCCTAGATAGAGAAGATTGATGCCAAGACACATGGAGCTCTGAGGGATGCCAAGCCCAAAGATGTTGAAAGGAGGCAAGGACATTCCCTCAGACCCAACAGAGAGAGAAAGCCTTCCCCTAGAGCTGGTGCCCCAAATTTGAACTTCTAGCCTCCTGAATTGTGACAGAATAAATTTGTTTGTTAAAGCCATTCACTTGTGGTATTTCTGTTACAGATAACTAATATTAACTAGATAACACATGAACCTAAGATCACTTCACAAAATACCTTCACAGCAACATCTAGAGTAGTGTTTGAGTGCCATAGCCTAGCCAAGCTGACACATAATCCTCATGTTATGTATGTAATAAATGCATAAAATCACGGAAGTCACATACCAGTGCCATGGCTATGGTTACCTCTAGGGAGTAAGGACTAGAAGTGTGAACTGGGGATGAGGAACAAAGGGAGCTTCAACTCTGTAATAGTTTTTAAAGAAAGAAAGAAAAAGATATGAGGCAAATATGGTAGAAAGCCTCTCTCTCTCTCTCTCCCTCTCCCTCTCTCTTTCTCTCTCTGGTAAATAGATGTGGGTTGTTGAGTTGCCCCTTCTCATGGTAATCTTCCAAAAATAAAAATAATAATAATTTCACTACTCACTGCTCATGAGTAGTTTCCAACCCATAGTGACCTCTCCTTGAGTTTCCAAGGTGGTATCTCAACAGAAGTAGATTGCAGTAGATTGGTGTTCTAGAAGCTTCATAATCATCCAGGGATGCGAGTCTCCGGTCACTGACTGGTTAAAGAGATTTTATCTGACATCCTCCTTCAGAGGAGATGAAGGTAGGTTCTGTGAGCCAGACAGCACAATCTAGGGCTTATAAAAGGGGCAGTTAAAAAAAAAAAAAGGTCAACACTCCTCGCATCCCTGGATGATTATGAAGCTTCTAGATGAGGCTTGGGAGCTCTGGTAGCTTAGTGCCTAAAGCACTTGACTGCTAACCAGAAGGCTGGCGGTTCAAACCCACCCAGCCACTCCTCGGAAGGAAGATGGGGCAATCTACTTCCATAGTGATATTGCCTCGGAAACCCAAGGAGGGGTCATTATGAGTCGGTCTGACTTGCCCGCACATAAAAACAACAACAACAGATGAGGCTTTGGGCAGAATCCTCAGCTGCAATTCATCTGAGCTGGAGAATCATTCCGCATCAACAAGGCACAGCTGCAAGAACCAGCGGTCCACCAACCACGCCCGTGCACGCGAGCTGCGGGGCCACCCGTTGCTGGGCGCCGCCTGCCCCCTGCAGGTGGACTGTTGGAAGGCATAGGGAAGAGGAAGTGAGGCGTGGCTACTGCTCCTCTGTCTTGCTGGTCCAGCTCCCCTGTGGCTCCAGGGCAGGAGGTGGAGTCTCGTTTCTTCCCCTTTCCTCGCTCACACTAGCACAGAAATGCCACATACAGAGTCCCACAAGGACATTAGATGAGTATGCAGAGAGCTTTGAAATTGTTTGGGGCAAAAATAATATCCTTGCATGTTTGATTTTCTTCTTTGGTTTACTTAGAATTACTGTCATACTTTTGTTCCAGTGGGCCGCAGCACCCTTTACTTTTAAGCAATTAGTTTCCTTTATTCAGGAAAATCAGGAGCCCTGGTGGCGCAGTAGTTCAAGCGCTTGGGTGCTAACCAAGCAGCAGTTCGAGCCCACTAGCTGCTCCTCAGGAGAAAGATGTGGCAGTCTGCTTCTGTAAAGCTTCCAGCCTTGGAAACCCTATGGGTCAGGTTTGCACAGCCCTATAGGGTTGCTTAGGAGCTCTGGTAGCCGTAGTGCCTAAGGCACTTCCCTACTAACCAGAAGGCTGGCGGTTCAAACCCACCAGCCACTCCTCAGAAGGAAGGTTGCGCAATCTACTTCCATAGTGATACTGCCTCGGAAACCCAAGGAGGGGTCGCTATGAGTCGGTCCGACTCTACAGCACATAACAACAACATAGGGTTGCTATGAGTTGGAATGGACTCGAAGACAGTAGGTTTGATTTTGGTTTTATTCATGAAAAATTGCATGAAACTGGCTCCAAACACAAGCTGCTCAACAGCCTGCATGTATTGTGGGCAGTTTTGTGTGTCTTATAAATGTCAGGAAATAGTGTCACAAAGGGTAGAGGCTTTCCCTCCCTCTGGGCAACACCAGAGCATTGGCTGGTCTCCCTGTAATTGCCTAGAAAATATTTCCAAACCCTGCAGTCTTTGCTTTTTCTCTTTTCTCATCATTGGTCCAAATAGCCTTGATGGCTGGGCCCCAGGTAATGTTGGCATGAAAGTCTTGTGATCTTTGGTGGTTTGGATGAAATTTGGCTTAAGTTGGCCCAAACTAAACAGGGTACCTCCTAAAAGCCCAGTGTAAATAAAGAGAGAAAATTCATGAAAGTTTTTTTTTTCCTCTCTTACATACACACATTTATTTATATAAAATTTCAGCAGATGGTCTTCAGGTGTGCAGTTCTGATGAACCAGACTTCAGAACTACGGAAGAATTTGTCACTGAACTCTGAGCCAGGATATACAATTTGGTTAGCCCTCTACATTTAAATGATCAACAAAGAAAACTCCCATTGCTTGTTAATGTTGGTCTGAATGCTGAAGCTTATTTTGCCATCTTAGAGGCAGAGGGCTGAGATGAGACCAGAAGCAGGGCACTCACTCATCCCACCCTGCCTTCTGTCCTTTTTTTTTTTTTAAACAAGTTATTCTGTTTTCAGGTTCTCTGCTGGGAATTAAGGATACCAAAAACAAACAAACAAACAAACAAACCCCTAAACCAAAACAATACCAAATACTAAAATGCTCATTAGGAAACCCAGTCAGGAATCTAAGGTCTGGGAGAAAGCTCTGGTGGTGCAGTACTTAAGGCATTTGACTGCTAACCAGAAGGCTGGTGGTTCAAACCCACCAGCCACTCCTCGGAAGGAAGGTTGGGCAATCTACTTCTGTAGTGATACTGCCTCGGAAACCCAAGAAGGGGTCTCTACGAGTCGGGGTCAACTCAACGGCACATAACAACAATAACAAGAACACCTTGTATTTAAATAACAACTTGGCTTAAAAAATAATGAATATCACCCTTTAAATAATTACCTATACACGACCACGGAAGGAAGGTTGGGCAATCTACTTCTGTAGTGATACCGCCTGGGAAACCCAAGGAGGCGTCACTATGAGTCGGAGACGTGGCTATGAGTGGGATCTGACTTGCTGGCAGTGAGTTTGGTTTGGTTTGTTTATACGTGACCAAATGGCCAACAAATACTTTATGACAAAGATGAGACTGTAAAGGGCCAGTGAAACTAGACTAATAGGAAAGGAACAACCGGAGTGGAAAAAATGAGAATATTCATGCATTCTGAAGAAAGTAACCAATGTTATTGGGCAACTTGTGTAGAAATTATTGAATGGGAACCTAAATTGCTGTGTAAACCTTCACAGAAACCACAATAAAATATAAGTAAACAAACAAAGAAATCTTGCTCTGAAGGATTCCAGACTCTGCTCCTCAAGGAATAGACACAGGAACAAATACCACATCTAGTAATATTGCAGATTAGTGGCATGGGCCCTAACAGGAGAACAGGGGAAACTCCACAGAAGAGCATAGGTATAGAGAAAGGAGGGAGGAGATGACTTTTGACTTTTGACCTTGGGTGGTCTTGAGCAAGGAGCTCTGGTGTAGTGCCTAAGGTGTTTGACTGCTAACCAGAAGGTTGATGGTTCAAACCCATTAGCCACTCTGTGGAAGGAAGACTGGGCAATCTGGCTTAATCCCCTGGAATTGTACACCTTTAGTAGGGTTTACTATAACCCCTTATTATGCTTATGTTTCTAAAAGAGGCTTTTATCATAAAGAGTAAAATTGGGCCATTCAGAGAACATGGGGATATTACCTATCAACCTGTGGAAATCCACATGTTGCAGAATAAGCATGCCAAAGCCAGAGCAAACCTGTTCCTGTCAAGTATGTTCAGACTCATGGTGACCCCATGTGTTACAAACAAAATTGCTTCACAGGGTTTTCTTGGTTGTAGTCTTTATAGAAGCAGATTGCCAGGCCTTTCTTCTGTCTACCATGGGGTGAGTTTGAACTGTTAACTTTTAGGTTAATAGCCAAGCACAAATTATTTGCATTGCCCAGGAACCTTAGAATTAAAAAAAAAGAAAAAATTAAAAAAAAAAAACAAAACAAAAACCCACCTGAGGGCCATTGAATCAATTCTGACTCATAGCAAACTTCATTGAGTTTCCAAGGTTGTAAATCTTTATGGAAGTAGATTGCCTCATCTTCCTCCCACAGAGCAGCTGGTGGGTTTGAACCACCAATCTTCTGGTTAGCAACCAAATGCCTTATGCACCATGCTACCAGAGCTCCTTGAGAATAGGCATTAAAAAGCAAAAACAAAAACTGTCGAGTCATTTCTGACTCATAGCAACCCTTCTTTGGGTTTCTGAGGTGGTATCTCCACAGAAGTAGGTTGCCTAGTAACTAAAATAATAATAATATTTAAAAAATTGAAATTGACCCATAGAAAAAATCCATCATAAGCTACCTTCTAATTATTTTTGTTTCTTTTTTGGGGCCAAAGGGGTCCCCTTACTTTTGTTTTAAAAAATATTTTATTGAGTTTTAGATATAAGTTTACACAACACATTAGATTCCTCTTTAACAATTGTTATACACATTGTTCCATGTCATTGGTTACAATTTTTACAATATATCAGCATTCTCATTATTAACATTTTGTTTGTTCTTTTTCCATTTGTGATAGTTGGAGCTGTGTGTCAACTTGGCTGGACTCCAGTTCTGTGTGGTCGTTCCCATGATGGGATCGGATGACTGTGTTCTGAGTGGCCAATCTGTTGAAGGGGAGTTTCCCTAGGTGTATGGTCTGCTTCCAGGATATCCAGGGACATATTGGGAAGGGAGACATTCTTCTGTGGATCGGGATTCCATTGTGCTGCCTATAACTCTCTGTGAGTGAGTAGTCCACTGTTCAGCCTGGAGATCTTGGATTCATCATTTGTTGGAGTCAACAGCCAGTGTACTGCCTGCCAGCCTTGAGCTTCTTGGCACCTGTGGTTGCAGGAGACAGGAAAAGCCTCCAGCTTGACGTTTGATCCAGGGACTTTGGACTTGCCAACTTCTATACGTTTGTGAGCCATTTTCCTAAGATAATTTTTTTCTCTCTCTCTCTATAAGCTTTTCTGGTTTTTGTTTCTCTAGAGAACTCAGTCTAACACACCATTGATCTAGCTTCCCTTACCCTCCTTGCCTTCTCATCTTTGCTATTGGGTAAATATTGGCCATTTGGTCTCATATAGTTAATTGTTTAAGGGAATATATTATTCATGGGTGATACTGTTTATTTTATAAGCCAGTCTGTTATCTGGTTGAAAGGTGACCTACAGAAATTGCTTCAAATCCAAGTTAAAAAATTATTTTAGGGCAATAGTCTTGAGGGTTCCTCTAGTCTCTATCATTCCAGTAAATCTGAACTTTTTTAGAAAGTTGACTTTTGTCCTACATTTTTTCCCCTCATTCTGTCTGGGACCTTCTATTGTGTCTCTGGTCAGAATGGTAGGAGGTGGTAGCCAGGCACCATCTGGTTCTTCTGGTCTTAGGTTAGAGAAGTGTGTTGTTTATGTGGGTTATTAGTCTTGGGACTAGTTTCTTCTTTGAACCATTGGTTACTTTCTCTTTGCTCCATACAAGTTGTAACAATTTCATGAAAGTGGCATCTGACCTTCTCTAACTTAACAAAGGGGAAGAAAAATCAAGGTCAACAGCCCAAGACTGATTTCTATGAGGTGGAGGTCAGACATGCCTCCTCTCTTCAATCTTTTTACCAATTCTGACACCAACAAATTCTCTCATGGCACTCTCTATTTCTCTGCTGGACTTGATGTCATTGTAGTGGCCACACAGAACTCATAGACCATACTCATGAGTATGGGATTTTGAGGAAGTAACAAGATACAACTGAGGATCAGGATCAATTTAGGAATAATAGGAACAACTCAGAATACAGTTCCTAATCAGAACAGCTTTTTCTTGCCCTCTGCTTCTTGGCCCTGCTCAGGACCTTCTCAAGCAAACGTTACAACTCTTAGCTGTGTGGGTCAGGCAACATAGCACCATCAAGGGCCTGGAGGCACCCCACTCTGCCAGCATGCCTCCTGCCCAAAGGCACTCAACTTTCTTGCTCCATGGGCCGGGAAGCCTACCATGCCTATTTCCTATCAATCTGTTGGTTCTTCACCTCTGTTGATGCCACTTCTCTGCTGGTGCTGCTTCTTGTCATCATATCTTTCTGTCTTCTCTGCTACAGCTCTCTTTCTGTCTTCTCCTGGGTCTAGAGGGTTTCCAGTGCAGGGACCCTGGGTTCAAAGGGGATACTCTGCTCCTATCTCTTTTTCTTGGTGGTAGCGAGTTCCCTACTCTGCTTTTAGATTGGCTCTCTTTTAAGCCTAGTATGATGCCAAAACTGACCCTCTTTAGGCTTCCACATACATTATTTTCATAGTCTTACCCCCACAATGGTGCCATGCACCTTAATAACATTATTAATAAGCTGTCCAGTCTCTTTAGTGAGGCTTAAGGACCTTATTTGCATAATAACATTCAATCATTTGTTGAGAGTTACAAGGACTTTGGCTAGAAGGGCCATATTAAGTGCCACATAAGTAGAGACCAATGGTTGTATCTTAGATGTCCGCCTGTAAGCTTTTAAGACCCCAGACACTAAGATGTTGAACATTATCTTTGTGAATTATGTTATGCCAATTGACTAAGTTGTCCCCCGAGACTATGGTCTCAAGGTTTCTAACTCAGCAAATGAATCCAGGAGTTGTTTGGATAAGTCTAGGAAGCCTCTGTAACTGTGCTCCCTATGTGTTTTTTTAAGTATGTGGATATACATGCAGTTCACACAAACATGTGTATACATATACCTACAGATACATCTAGGCATACATGTGTATTTACTAACGTATGCCTTTCTATACATATGCATCCATATCTTCCCATATAACTGCACACACACACACATGTATATGTATATTTTATTGTTCTTTAGGTGTAAATTTACAAAGCAGATTTGTTTTACATTCAACAGTTCATGCACATTTGATTTCATGGTCCCAATTACAATTCTGCGGTGTAGCAAATTACTTAGTGTGGCTTTTCTACCCATAAGTCTTTGTAAACTCCAAGGTGGGATTTGCTATGAGCAACTGAGGAGCTCCTGATTGCTAA
>NW_006921615.1:18954661-18969484 GCF_000298275.1 Orycteropus afer afer
CCTAATAAACCCCATAATCTGTGAGTTCTGTGTGGCCACTGCAGCGAATTATCGAACCCAGGAGAGAGGTGGTGGGTGCTTTGGGAGGAATGGTTGGAGAAAGGGCTGGAGGGAGGCATCGTGTCTGGCCTTGAGGAATAAGCCTTGGGTTATTGATGGTGACTCTGTCTTCCTCTTGTGGGATTAGAGGAGGTCAGAACATGTGGCCTCCTTGACCTTTTTGCAAATCCCCAACCATAAAAATCTCTCCTCCCCAGTACACATATGTTTTGGTTGTTTTATTTTCTTGCAAAATTGTATGTTAAAGCATTTACTGAAGTTGTCTGTTTTTCTCATGTACTTCTTAGTGTCTTTATTTACTTTGGTCAAGGTGTACTGTCTTCACCTATATGTCTTATCTTTTCTATGACCCAAAGTAACAAATGTCTATTATCTAGAAAGTGATACCGCTGCCTCCCTCTCATCCCTGGTAACCATCAAGAACTTTGCTTTTTTTGTGTGTATATCTATTTTTGATTTTCTATAATAATGGAGCCATACAATATTTGTCTTTTTGTGATTGACTTATTTCACTCAGCATAATGTCCTCCAGATTCATCCATGTTAAAAAATATTTCGTGGACTCCTCCTTATTCTTTATAGTTGTACAGTATTCCATTGTATGTATTACCACAATTAGCTTATCCATTCATCTGTTGATGGGCACATAAGTTGTTTCCATCTTTTTGCTATTGTGGGCAATGCTTTTTTAAAAATAGCACACAGTATAAAATTGTATTCAATCAATATAACAAAAATATTATTTAATTATGAAATAACCAATTGAAAATGGGGTAAGTAGGGTGGACAAAAAGAGGATGGAGGATGTGAGACATCAAAGAAAGGAAAAATGAGGTGAGATGGCAAGGGAGGAAACATGGTGCTCCAGGTTGTGGGTTGTATGGCTTACTAAATTTACTAACTGCCATTTACCTTGTTACCTGAGTGAATACCAACCATAACTCTAATATGTTGAGTTTGAGACATTCCACTGAAAACAGGTTAATGATAGAGTGTACTTTTGGACAAATATAGTACTGACCAGAGCAGTATTAGCCACATGGCTGAATTATCCAAACCAAGCTCACTGCCATTGAGTCAGATCTGACTCATAGTGACCCCTCCTTGGGTTTCCAAGGTGATATCACTACAGAAGTAGATTGCCCAACCTTCCCTCTGAGGAGTGGCTGAATTATATCAAACCCATATCCTACCCCTGATCCCCCATCTGTGCTTTTCCTACCAACAAGTGGCTCCCAAACCCCAGAAGACTTACCTAAAAGGGCTACCTTATAAAGTAGTCAATCAGACTATCTGCCCTAGCCTACAGATCAATATACTATATTGCTTTAAAATTGGATCAGTGTAATCATTAATGCACTGAAGCATGAATGCATGAATGATTTCTTTAATAACTAGTAATCTTTAAGGCACAGGAGTGCCACATCTTTCTCCAACAGAGAGGCTGGTGGGTTTGAACCATCAACTTTTTGGTTATCAGCTGAGCACTTTCACCACTGCACCACCAGAATTCTTCTCTTAGGCACTGGAAAGGCCAATTTAGGGCTGACCATCAAATGAAGAATGCAAGAGAGAGAATGAATAATGAGAGAGAGGGAAAGAAGTTTCTCAAGTTACTGGGCAAAAATTGGATGAGAATGAAACCATTTAGGGTTACAGAGATATTGGAAATCTGGACCAGTATGGTTTAGTTACTACCCACCAGCCACTCCTCGGAAGGAAAGTTTGACAATCTACTTCCATAGAGATACTGCCTCAGAAACCCAAGGAGGAGTCTCTATGAGTCGAATCGTCTCGGGTGAGTTTGGTTTTTTGGAGT
The DNA here is from genome assembly GCF_000298275.1 of Orycteropus afer afer. Classification (NCBI taxonomy): domain Eukaryota; kingdom Metazoa; phylum Chordata; class Mammalia; order Tubulidentata; family Orycteropodidae; genus Orycteropus; species Orycteropus afer. Next base: position 18,956,541 of record NW_006921615.1, read on the forward strand.
AATTTTCAGGGGCATGATGTCTCCAAGAGGAAGCACTGGTGGTTCAGTGGTCAAAGCATTTGGCTGCTAACCAAAAGGTCTACAGTTCAAACCTATCAGCTGCTCTGCGGGAAAAAGATGAGGCAGTCTGATTCCATAAAGATTTACAACCTTGAAAACCCTATGGGTAGTTATGCTTTCTCTTATATGGTCACCATGAGTTGGAATCAACTCAATGACAGTGGGTTTCTGTTGGATGTCTCAGAATGAGTTGGGAGGAAAAGGATCATGAGTTGAGAGTATTTAGCAAGTCTGATTGTCATAACTCAATAGGTGATATTTACACATGAATTTAGGACCCATCATTTGCCAAGAAATAATGTTGCTTAAAACTTGGTATTTTGTAAGTTGGAATCAATTGGATGGTACGTGGTATGGTATAGAGACAGAAAGTAGATAGTAGTTGCCTAGAGCTGGGGCAGTTTTATTCCATCCTATAGGTCCAGACACTCCTTGGAGGGAAGACTGGGCAATCTATTTCTGTAGAGATACTGCCTCAGAAACCCAAGGAGGGGGTGTTATGAGTCAGAACCGACTGGACGGCAGTGAGTTTTCTTTTTTTTTTGGTTATAGGTCATTATAAGTCAGAATTGACTCAATGGCAGTGGGTTTGTGTTTTGGTTTTAGGGCTGGGGTAGAGGATCCCTGGTAGCACAACAATTAAGCATTTGGTTTCCAACCAAAAGATTGACTACTCTAACCTACCCAGTGGCACCGTGAGAGAAAGACCTGGAGATCTGCTTCTGTAAAGATTATAGCCAAGAAAACCATATGGTACACTTTTACTCTGTTACATGGGGTTGCTGTGAGTAGGAATCCACTTGACAGCACCTAACAATGGTGGCTGAGGGCTGGAGCAGAGGGAGAATAGAGAAGTATGGAGAGTGACTACTACTGGGTTTGGGGTTTCCTTTTGCGTGATGAAACGCTTTAAAATTGTGGTGATGGTTCCCAACTGTGTGAATATAGTAAAAGCCATTGAATTGTGCACTTTAAGTGGGTGAATGGCATGGTATGTGAATTTCATTCAAGCTGTTAAACAAAACAAAAAACTTGGCACTTATTAAAATATATAGTACTGTAGAGGTTACTAAACATTGTCTTTTGTCAAGGGGTAATATAGGAATGAAGCTAGGTTGGAATTTCCACAGCCTTGCATCAGATGTCTTACACTCAGATTTATAGGCAAGGAAACTAAGTCAGGAAACTTCTAGACTTCCTAATCTTCCATTCCAATGGGTCTCAGATTTGTAGTGTGCATCAGAAACACCTGCAGAAGAGGCTTGTTAAAATGCAGATTGCTAGGCCCCACTCCCAGAGGTTTTGATTCAGTAGGTCTTGGCTTGGCACAAATAGTTAAGCACTCAACTACTAGTCCACCTAGAGGTACCTCAAAGAAAGGCCTGGTGATCTGCTTCAGAAAGGTCACGGCCTTGAAAACCCTGTAGAATTGTTCTACTCTGCACACATGGGCTTGCCATGAGTTAGAATCAACTCAATTGCAACGTACACACACACACACACACACACACACACACACACACATGTACGTACGTCTGGGTGGGGCCCAAGAATTTATATTTCTAGTAAATTTCGAATGCTGATGGGAAGTCAGGAAGGACTACACTTTGAGAACCACTGCTCCAATTCAGTGCATTTCCCACTTTACCAGACTCTTTCGTTTTAGTTTCTAGTCCCAATTTTAATTAAATGTCCTACAAGTCTATGTACTGCTAAAAGGACTAAAAAATCTGTCCTGGAAGAAGTACAGCCAGAATCCTCCTTGGAAGCGAGAATGGCCACACTTCGTCTCACCTACTTTGGTCATGTTGTCAGAAGGGACCATTCTCTGGAGAAGGATATCATGCTTGGTAAAGTGGACGGTCAATGAAAGAGGGGAAGGCCCTCACCGAGATGGATCGACACAGTGACTGCAACGATGGACTCAGGTATAGCAAGGATCATGAGACTGGCACAGGACCGGGCAGTGTTTTGTTCTGCAGTACATAGGATTGCTACGAGTTGGAGATGACTTGATGGCACCTAACAACAACAAGAAGTCTATTAAGGAGCTTTGGTGGTGTAGTGGTTAAGGCATTTGACTGTTAACCAAAAGGTCGGTTGTTTGAACCCACCAGCTGCTCTGTGGAAGACAGATGAAGCAGTCTGCTTCTCTAAAGATTTATAGCCTTGGAAACCCAGTGAAGGTCACTGGGAGTCAGAATTGACTCAATGGCAGTAAGTCTGGTTTGGTTTGAGAAGTCTAGTATTTTGGGGAGCATTCTGCTTGAGCACATGGAGTGTGGAAATTCCAGGTCACAGCTGAAGCCCATTTTCCCTTGTGAACTCTGTTCTGTGCTTCCTAGGGAAATCACTCATAATCGGGTTTCTAAAGCTGGAGCCCCTGGAAATGTGCTTTGCAGATCTTGACTACAAAGAATATTATTGTATCTTTCTCTCTGCCACCACTTGTTTAGACTTCCTGGTACAGCCAAGTATTAGAACTTCAGTAACACTGTAATTGCATGTACTTTGTGTTGACAAACTAGTACTGATTACCTCAGCCCAGGTGTGAATCATTATTCTCCTCATGTTCCTCCTGCTGAAGTAAATGATTGATGAACAAAAAGATCCCAAGACATTAGATAAATGTCTATCTCACTGATGAATAAAGGACATGCTGCTTTTAATTGTGTTTCATTTTGTGTATTTCATATTTCCAAGCAAATCAAGGCCCTTTGTAAAGTTTTGCCTTTGGGCAGCTTATCGAAGTAAAGGACGGGAGCTACCTCCATTCTTCCACACTGAAAAGCAAAGAAGTAGAATAAAAGATAACCAGGAAAAAGTCACTTTGAGACAGAACCACTGCCTGTCACTCCTTACCCTCAGGATATAATGCTTCTTCATATCAGGAAGCAACTACATCTAAACAAATGGCAAGTTGGGCCAATTTCTCTCCCTTTTGGGAATACCCCAAATTGAGTTCTTGGCTATAGGTTATTTCCTGAGCAGGTCCTGTTGTCTCTACTGGGACATCTGATCCCCTTAAGAAGTCAGACTTGGGCATGTTCCAGATGGACACTTGGAAGAAGGCAGCTAGTCACCTAGATCAGGATTGCTTTACATGGTGCTCAGGAGGGCTGCAGCCAGAGATGGACCCTATGCCTGCGCCATACAGCCAGGTCTTTTAACATGACTTAGATAGTATGCCCTCCAAGGCCAGAGATAATGACCATTAATATTATATTTCATTCTCTATCTCTATCTGAAACCAATTGCTGTTGATTCTATTAGAACTGTGCCCCATAGGGTTTTCAAGGCTGTTACCTTTCAGAAATAGATTGCCAGGCTTTTTCTTAGAGGTGCCTCTGGGTGGATTTGAACAGCCAACCTTTTGGTTAGTAGCCAAGCCTGTTAACTGTTCTACTATTAAATACATATGTATCGAATGTCTAATATATGTCAGGTTTTGAACTGGGTATTGGGATGGGGAATGCAAAGGTCTTAGCTTTCCTTTAGGATCTTTCTTTTTAGGTGAGGATAAAAGATATATGAAGAATATGACTATCAATTTCAATAAAAGTCAGATGGAATGAACGTCATATACTTGAGAGTTTTTTTTTTTTTCCTAAATATAGGAGTCTGTCAGCCCTATAAGGTCAACAGTTACACCAGGTAGGTACACCCCTTAGAACATTCAACCATGGGAGATTGTTGTTGTTATTTGCCCTCGAGTCAGACCTGACTCATAGCGACCCCTCCTTGGGTTTCTGAGGCAGTATCACTACAGAAGTAGATTGCCCAACCTTCCTTCTGAGGAGTGGCTGGGGGGTTTTAACCCCCCGCCCTTCTGGTTAGCAGTCAAATGCCTTAGGCACTACGCTACCAGAGTACCTAAGGCATTTGACTGCTAACCAGAAGACTGGTGGTTCAAACCCACCAGCCACTCCTCAGAAGAAAGACTTGACAATCTACTTCCATAGAGATACAGCCTCAGAAACCCAAGGAGGGGTCCCTATGAGTCGAATCGACTTGAATTCAGTACATGGGAGATTAGAAGGGCAGTATTTGCACAGGGAGATAGCTCAGAGGGCAAAAATGAGTAAGTAAGAAGGACACAATGAAAAAATAACCACAGAGAAGAAGCAGGAAGAAAGCTGTTACATTATGGGGATTGCAATCAATGTCATGAAACAAAATGTGTATGAACTGTAGAAGGAAAACGAATTTGCTCTGTAAACTTTCACTCAAATCACAATAAAAATGATAATAAGCTAAAAATTAAAAAAATATAGGTGTCTGCACATATACTAAAACAATTATAGATGTTTGGAGATGCTTTGTGGCGGAGGGAACATTGAATTAGGCTTAGAAAATTGAGTAAGATTTAAACAAGGAGCAGGAGAGAGGGTGAGCAGTGGCCTAATAGGAACCTCTAAGTTTCTTTTCCCTTGCTGTATCAGTCTGTGAAAGCTATTTTGGAGACTAGAGGGTGGAGTGGCACTTTGAACCCCCAGCAGCCTCTTTTTGGCATGGAGTTTCCTCCAGGTGGATTTACAGATGGGGAGACAATCAGAATTTTCCCTTCAAATCCTGGAGCTGCTGTGACTTGCCTGAAACACTGCTCTCTCCTGGACTGGGAAAGATGTAAACAGCCAGAGAGGTGTGGATGTGTGGTCAGCACTTAAGATCTGAAGGGATTGTGCGTCTGACCCAGGTGCTTGGAGCTGGAAGCCAGAAGCAATGTTATGAACAAACGAAGTACTGAAAGACACTCTTCAGACTTCAGAGCCAGTAGAAATGAGGGCTTAGGAGCCTTGTATCCTAACAGTGTGCTAATTGTTTAATTTTCTACTCATAGTTTAACATTAACTGAATCAAGATTTCCAGAGTAAATTCTTTCCACTCTCTCCACTGAGGCTAAGGCTCACTTGTCCTTGCTGGCATTCACAACTAGAAAGAACCCTTTGTTCTTGTGTTATTGCCAAGCTGGAACAGTTCTCTATACTTTGATGTAACCCAAATAATGGTGGAAGAGGTGACACATACACAATTCCACTTATATTCTACTGCTGAGAACAGGTCCCATCTAGTTGAAAGGTTGCTGAGAAATGCCATGCGTTAAGTGAACTAGCCAGTCTGCCACAGTTCCCAACATAAATGTAACATGAAAAAACAAAAGAAGACCAAACTCACTATCATTGAGTTGATTCTGACTCATAGCAACCCCCACTGGGCTTCCAAGGCTGTAAATCTTTACGAAAGCAGATTGTCTCATCTTTCTTCCACAGAGCAGCTGGTGGGTTTGAAGTACCGACTTTTGGTTAGCAGCCAAATGCCTCAACCACTACTCTACCATGTAGGTTAAAACAGGGAGTCCCTGGGTGATGCAAATGGTTAACTTGCTTAGCTGCTAACTGAAAGGTTGGAGGTTCAAGTCTGCCCAAAGCTGCCTTGGAAAAAAGGCCTGGTGATCTACTTTTTAAAAATTAGCCACTGATTAACATCTCACTGAACTCACAAACTGCCAAGGAAATGGCTCATGTGGTGGTGGAGGCTAGCAAGCTGGCATGTCCCAAATCCATGGGTAGGTCTGGAGAATTCTCCTCACTTATGCGATTACAGGGGCTGACAAACCCAAATCAGCAGGTCAGATGACCGGCTGCTGCCTCAAGTGCAGGGGTGAGATGTTAATGAATCAAACTTGAGTCATATCCTCTAGAAAGATGGGATTCAAAATACATCCCACCGGGACTTCTGGTAAAATGGAGGAATAGGCAGACAAGCTCCACACACCCTCTTCAACAAAGAAAAAGGAAACCAGTTGACAGAGATGCAGAAGATAATCCTGGAACCCTGAGCTTTGAAAGGAAGTATACAGAAGAGAATTAGGCACCAACTAGTGGAAAAACCTGAATGAAAACAATAAGTACAGAGACAGTCGGAGCAGTGGACCGTCAGCTGCTCTGATGGCACCAACAGCCTGAATATTTCCAAGTGGTGTTGGGACCTTAGAATTGACCTAAAGATCAGCCCTGGTCACCAAAGGCTGCAGGGACGACTGCACTGGTGGCCTATTACTAGGAAGGGAAACAACAAGGAGGGAGACAACCTGAGCTGTGGACTTTGGCTGTCCAGAGGACACAGCCATTTTGATTGTTTACAAGTGGTGGCCATTTTGGATATTTAAAGTGACTGAGGTGTAGCCATTTCGAATCTTTACAACCAGCAGCCATTTTAGATTTTAAAGAGATGTCATTCTCATTAGGATTCCTGGGACCTAAGAATAGGCTCTGTTTGCCAAGGATGGCAGGGACAAACAGGAGGCTGACAATGGGAAAGGAGACAGGTGGTGAGTGTGTAAGTGCTGCCAACTAGTGAGTAGAGGAGCACAGCACAGTACCCTGCTTATGTAGAAAATATACAAACAAAACAAAGGAAATGAAAATCGTGGGCAAGTCACTCTAACATACAATCACCAATTAAATATAAACACAAAACATCAGAATGTCTCAGAGACAACAGAGCACCACAGTCCACACAAAGAAGCAAGATAAAGCAGGAGAAACAAAGGAACAGGATACAGACCCAAAATATATCCCCGAGGAAGACACAGCATTGGAACTCCCTGATAAGGAATTCAAAAGAATTCTATTTAGGTACTGTCAATGAATTGAGAGACAGATCAAGGAAAAAACTGACAAAATTGAGGAAAACACAGAGAAAACCCTACAACAACTTTGAAAGACAATACAAGAACAAAATGACAAAATAAATGAAAAATTAGAAATGATACAAAATCTGCAGACAGAAATCCAGAAGATTAATACTAAGTTTTCAGAAATAGAGAACACATTGAATGGGCAAAAGAGTAGAACTGAACCTTTGGAAAGGGATCAATCAGAAAAAAGATCAAAACAAATCGAAGAAAGCCTAAGGTTCATGTGGGATACCATCAAGAGGAATAACCTATGTGTAATTGGAATTCCAGAACAGGAAAAGACAAATAAAACCACAGAAAAAATTGTTGAAGATTTTATGGAAAAGAATTTTCCGGGTATGATGAAAGATGAGAATATATCCATTCAAGAAGTCCAAAGAACCCCAAACAGGATAGACCCTAAAAGAAAATCACCAAGACATATCATCATCAAACTCACCAAAACCAAAGACAAAGAAAGAATCCTGACAGTGGCATGGGAAAAATGAGAATTACCTACAAAGGGAAAACAATAAGACTAGGCTCGGATTTCTCAGCAGATACCATGAAGGTGAGAAGACAATGGGATGGTATATATAAAACTCTGAAAGAGAAAAAATTTCCAACCAAGAATTACATACCTAGCAAAATTGTCCCTCAAATATGATGGTGAAATTAGGACATTTCCAGATAAGCAGAAATGAAGGAGATTTGTTAAAACCAGACAAACCTTACAAGAGATGCTAAAGAGAGTCTTTGGACAGAGAACCAAAAACTGACCATTAACAACAACTGACCTTTAATGCACATGATGACATAACCCAGAAACCAACCCAGTTACAGAGGTACCCAAAGTAAATAAGCCTACAAGATTGCAAACAGGGAACCAGAGACATCAATTGACAAATGAGGACAACTACAAACTAAGAAGAGGAAAAAAATTGTGTCATTACAGAACTTCTAGATGGTAGGGAAGTCAAGACAACTGTAAGATAGAACAGACTGTGTTAAACTTGGGAAGAAAACTATAAATTGCAGGGTAACTTCAGAAAAATGATAAACCTTCACATCAAAATAAAAAAGAGGACCAGCACAAATATATAATAAATGCTAAAACAATAGCAATGGAGGAAGTGATAACACAATTTATAAACAAAACAAGCTCAGTACAGAAAATTATATGAAACAAAGAAACCAACACCACGAAAAAGCACATAACAAAAGACAGCAACAAATTCATACTTGTCGATAATTACATATCTGGCAAAAGACTTATCTCTATGATTTATAGAGAACTCCAACACCTCAACAGCAAAGGGATTAACAATCCAATTGAAAAATGGGCAGAAGACACGAATAGGCACTTTACCAAGGAGGATATTCAGGCGGCCAGCAAATACATGAAGAGATGCTTATGATCATTGGCCATCAGAGAGATGCAAGTCAAAACGATGAGATACCATCTCACCCCAGCCCTGATGGCAAGGTTCAATGAGGCAGAAAATAACAAATGCTGGTGGGGATGTGGAGAGATTGAGACTCTCATACACTGCTGGTAGGACTGTGAAGTGATACAACCACTGTGGAAAGCAGTATGGTGATTCCTTAGAAAGCTGGAATTGGAGATACCATTTGACCCAGCAATCCCATTACTAGGTATATATCCTAGAGAGGGGAGAGCCAGGACAGGAACAGATATATGCAATCCCATGTTCATCGCAGGACTATTTATAATAGCCAAAAGATGGAAACAACCTACCCAACAACATGCCCGTCAACGGAAGAGTGGATGACCAAACTATGGTACATGCACACAATGGAATGCTATGCAGCACTAAAGAATAATGTAGAGTCAGAATGAATGAACATGAATGAACTTGGAGGACATTATACTGAGTGAAATAAGTCAATCACAAAAGGACAAATATAGTATTAGTTCATTGCTGTGGAGGGTCAAGGAGAGGTTTATATATGGAGGGAAACTTTCTTTGTTGGTTGCCAGGGGTGGGAGGGGAGAGGAGGGAACACTGAAAATAAAAAACAAAACAGTGATCCATGTCACTTTAGTTTTTTGTATTTCACTGTACATAAATTATGTTTCAATAAAATGCATTAAAAAAAAATCAGCCACTGAAAATCCTATTTTATCTGACACATGGGATTGCCATGAATTGAAATTAAATAAATGGCAACTTTTTTTTTTGTAAAATGTTAAAACATGCCAAATGCAACCGAATTCCTCAAAATTCCCATTTTAATCTATGCACTCCTTCCTCTAGAACTTCCCCCAGTTCTGCTGGCCTGAGAAAACCCACCCTATGTAAGGTTCTGGACCACCTCTCTCAGTAGTTGCTGTGCATATAAACACAGAATGAAGGAGCAAGATCTTTCCACCAAAAGGGCCAAGAAGAAACTGTGATGTGATTCTCAGCCTATATGACCATGAGAGCAGAACAAGATGGTGCATATAGCTACCACTGTCAACCACCCAGGGATTGGTAAAAGAGATCCTGGGTAAAGTTGGAGAACAATGTGGAACAAAACTCCAGATCATTAAAAAAAAAAAAAAAAGACCAGTTTTCCTAGTGTGATAGATCCTGGTGAGAGCCCTGAGACTATGGCCCCTAGCCACCACTCAGGTCTGGAATTGAACTCACTCCTGTGCTTCCAGCCAAACAATAGACGGGCATATGGGATTAACATTTATGTCAATAGATATGCTCCTTGGAACAATCAATTGTGGAGAACAGAAAGACAGCTCAGGAGGCGAGAGTGCATGGGAGGGAAGGACACACGGAAGAGGTAACTATGGGGAAGAAGTGGGAAGAGAGCTGTTACGTTGTGGGGAATTGCAGTCAATGTCATGAGACATAATGTGTATGAACTGCCATATGGAAAATGAATTTGCCCTGTAAACTTTCACCCAAATCACAAAAAAAAAAAAAAAAAAAAAAAAGAAGAAGAAATTGCACCCTCCTTGGAGCCTGATTTTGCAGTTACCCTCCTGTCTTTCCGTTAGGGGCAAAATTTGGTGTACTTTCTCATGTGGCCTCATCCCTGTAACTTAGTTACAACCCCCACAGGACATTAGAAGTTATAGAGGACAAAGCCACTGGGCAGTCAGAGTCTAGGTTTTCTCTGGCATGGCCAAATGCCAACATTTAAGGAGAAGGAAGATGGGGACAGTAGAAATATTCTTGATCTGAGTTCACTTTAGGCTGAGAAAACACTAATTCCCAATTAACATGTTCTCAGGAAATCAAGCATTAAAAGGAAGACAGAAACTTAAGAGTACAACACACTTTATCTCTAATAGTTTAACCACAGTGGTATAAATGAATAAAGAAAGAGACCCAGACGGTGCCTTGTCAATATGCTTTTGTCCCCAAAATAGTAGAGGGCAGTTAACTTAGATCACAGAGAACAAATGAGAGAAAGTGAATTTGCACCTTCCAAGTCTATGCTTGCTTCTCAAATTAGAATATCTATCAAATGAAATCTCAGGATCACATGCTCAAAGGTACTTCCCTGAACAGGGTTTAGAGAATGTGCCAGTGATGACTGATGGCTGTAATGGGAGGTAGGCTGTCACTTTCTTGTCCTCCAGACCTAGGATTTCAGCCATTTGCTGTATTACATGTGCCTCTCTGGGACACTTACCCTGAACCACCTTGTGGTGTTTTTATATGAATACTTGATTTGTTTCCTTTTGTACTGTGTCAGGGGAACATGTTTTATTCATCTAACACAATGTCTGACACAGAGGTAGTCATATATACTGGTTAAGCGCCTAAAATACAGTAATGCCAGGGCTACAAGGCTGCCACATGCTGTAACTCAGGCTGTGTACACACAGCTCTACATAGACTAGGATGTGAATACAGCCTCCTGGAGCCATGCAGGCTATGTATAGTTGGTTGACTATGTTCCTTCCCTTAACAGAGAGAATTTGAGACATCATTTAAGAATATTTCCCCAAAGTTACTATGCTCTGCACTTATAACTGTGCAAAATTCTAAATACCTTACGTGCCCTGGAGGTACAGTGGTTAAGTGCTCACCTGAACAGAAAGGTCAGCTATTTGAACCGATCAGCTGCTCCGCAGGAGAAAGATGTGGCAGTCTGCTTCCATAAAGACTTACAGCTTCGGAAATCCTATAGGACAGAACAGAAGTACCCTCATAGGGTTTCCTATGATATGAGTTGATATGAGTTGGAATTTACTCGATTGGTTTTTGGTTTTGTTGAATATTATTATGTCAATTAGACTGTGAGTAACAGAAACCTGACCTCATGTCTTAAACACAAGAAGATTTATTTTTTTTACAGAAGTTGGCTTAGAACAAGAGTTGACAACAATTTTTGTAAAGAGCCAGTTAGTATGTATTTTCAACTTTGTGGGCTGTCTCATCATTGTTATAGCTACTCAGCTCTGTCTTTGCACTTTGAAAGCAGTCACAGACAATATGTAAATGAATGAGCCTGATTTTGTTCCAACAAAACCTCATTTACAAAAATAGGTAATGGGCTAGATTTGTCTGATGGGCCAAGGACAGTTTTACAATTTCTTGATATTTTCCTCATGGTCCCAAGAGAGCTGCTACAGTTCTAGTCATCAAGTCCAAGTTCCAGGCAGAAAGAAAGAGGAAGGAGCAGGAGCAAAATTCTGCCATGCTAAATAGGCCTTCTTTACTGGAGACCATAGGAGCTCTGGTGGTGTAGTGCCTAAGGCATTTGACTACTAACCAGAAGCATGGCTATTCAAACCCACCAGCCACTCCTCAGAAGGAAGATTGGGCAATCTACTTCCGTAGATAATCGCCTTGGAAACCCAAGGAAGGGTCACTATGAGTCAGATCTGACTGACAGCAGTGAGTTGAGTGAGTTACTGGAGACCACATCCAATGGCCTCTGTTTATATCTCATTGGCATTTTGCATCTGCAAGGGAGCCTGAGACATACAGTTTTGTTTTGTTTTCCAATTGGGCATGTTGCCATTCCATATAGGGGTCTCTTATTAAGGAAAAAGGAAGAATAGATAGTGAGTAGGCACCTAGCCGCCCCTCCTACAAACCACTGCTTCTTCTTTTTTTTTTTTTTTTCCCTGAATCTTCCAACCCCTAGACTAGGACTGTGTACTAAGCACATCACAGGTAATCAATCAATAAAGGCTCCTCAGTTTGACTTATTTCTAATCACCTCTAACTTCTCTCCATTATTAAATCTCCAAAGGCAAGGACATTTTCATGGTTTAACTTTGCAAAAAGACTACTCAAATTTTCCAATTCTTGTTTTAAAAAAGACCTCAAACAAAAACCTCTTTTCATGCTGCATGGATTTCCAGGTAGGGAGCCAAAGAAGGAAAGAGACAAGAAAGGCAGGAAGAAATATTATGTACTACTCACGCAGCAATAATTGTTAGCAGCTCTAGGAGAGTAGTGATATGAAGGCTCCTGGGGCTTTGGGGCATGACTGATGATTCATGATGGGTACCAGGGATTACCTGTCCTGTTTGTTCAAGGTTTTGGGAAAGCAAGGTCTATGATGTCTCTTGATCAACCATTTCAAAGTTCTCTCATCCATTTCAAAGTTCTCTCATCCATTTCAAAGTTCAAAATATTTTATGAAAAGGCAGGGGTTCTCCTTGAACTCCAAATTTTTGCTTTGCTTTCCTTGAGTCTTTCAAACCTGCAGTGTTAAGATCCTGCAGACACACTCATGGTCTTGGGAGGTACATGGTCCTACAGAAAGTTCCTAAACTCCCAGACCCAGGGAGACCCATGTTCTTCCAGGACCTAAAGTATAACAGTTATCTTTCTCTCTCCCCATTCTTTTTCACATTGTGCCATGCCGTCGAGTCGATTAGACTCATAGCGACCCCTCCTTTGGTTTCCGAGGTGGTATCTCTATGGAAGTAGATTGCCCAATCTTCCTTCCGAAGAGTGGCTGGTGGGTTTGAACTGCCAACCTTCTGGTTAGCAGTCAAATGTCTTAGGCTCTATGCCACCAGAGCTCCCTCCCTTTTTCCAGAACAAGTAAATTTTTTTAGGATGGGAGGCCTATGGTAAGGACAAAAGTCACTGGGTGGCTTAAATGGTTTGTACTCAACTACTAGTCCAAAGGTTGGCTGTTCAAATCCACTCAGTGGCGCCACAGAAGAAATGCCTGGCAATCTACTTCCATAAGATTACAAAACCAAACCAAA
>NW_006921615.1:18969584-18989129 GCF_000298275.1 Orycteropus afer afer
AAAAAAAAGCCCAAACCCATTGCTGTTCAGTTGATTCCAACTCATGGCAATCCCATGTGTTACAGAGTATAATGGCTCCACAGGATTTTTTCTTGGATGTAATCTTTACGGAAACAGACCACCAGGCCTTTCTTCTGCAGTGCCATGAGATGATGTGCCACCGATTTTTAGGTTAGCACCAGAGAGCAAACCGTTTACACCACCTAGGGGGTCTGTTCTATAAGATCACAGCTGTTAGAAATTCTATGGAGAAATTCTACTCTGAAACACATGGGTCACTTTGAGTCGGAATTGCCTTGATGATAATGGGGTTTGGTTTAGTTTTGATGAGGACAAGGATAGGTACAAGAGGAAGGATGCTCTGAGTTAGCATTAGAATCAAGGAGAATTGATATATAAAAGAAGGAAATTACTGTCTCTCCTTTAAGCCCTTTTCTTGATTTAGGAGTGGCCCCAGATGGTAGACTGAGTCCTGGGTTTTCATTTATTACTGGCAATCCTCTTTGATAGCCATCTTGTCGATGGCCCCCTTCTCATTTCAACTCTTTCCTCCCTGGTGCACTCTTTCTCTCCATCCTCTCATGTTTTCTGATGCATTTCTATGTGTGCCTGTCCCACAGGGCAGACCTGGAAAGAGCACGTTAGCCTGTGGTTTCTGGATATTTGTGGCTTTGAACATGGAGAATTCTTGTCTCTCAACATAACCTGAAAACTTTCCCCAGAGACATCTACACTGACATGATGAGATGTGTTCCTGGCTTAAAACAACAACAACAACAGCAGGAGCAGCAATAGCATCAACCACTGCATCAACACTAACAACATTAACAACACATATGCAAGTCTTCTCTGTCTATCCTCTATCTCACTGTGGAAAATATTTCAGGCTGTTTAGAAGGCTTCATAGTTAAAAGGTAAGATCCTTTTCATCTTTCAAGACTCAGCTCACATATGACCTTTGTGAAACCTGCCTTACATCATTCCCTCTCTGTATTTCCACATGTGTTGCTTAGAACTCCAAAGCACTTTGATTTTCATTCTATAATAATTCGTATCAGACTTCATCCTAATAATTTTTAACATCCTTGTAAAAGTTCTGTAAATGATATGCACCTTGAGAATAGGAACTAGGTCATGCTCACATAGCCCTGCAATCCTGGTGCCCGACATGTGGCCTGACTCAGAGGAGACGATCCGGATGCACCTGCTGAATGAAAGGCAGGGTGAATAGTGTTTTCAGGAATGGTCTCATATCATGTGGGAGGGAGATCTACTTGTCCCTGCTGGTCTTTCCAATTGGATCTGGTTCTTGTGCCCACTCTGCTCAGAGGACAGAGCCTGAAAAGCTCAGTGATTGTTTTTTCTTCATCATTTCTACATAGACATTGAGTAATGATGCAGTCCTCAGGGAGCCCGGCACTAGGATTTTAGGCCGGAGCACGGTTAAGTACCAAGGGCCCAAGAAGTGACTACTTGGCTAGGGCATTTTTGGGAGCAATGGGGTGTGTGTGGGTGCCGCTTTTTAGCAATATTTCACGTGTGGACTTTACATTGCAGTCTGTGCATGAGGTGGAGGGGTAAGTCATTAACTGCTCTTGGATTGTTCACTGGCAAGGGAGTAAGTCCTCATCCAGATTTCCTTGAATCCACCAGGAACAGCCCTCTGGCCCGTGTGTTGGCCAACACCAACCATCTTCCCACAGTTATCCTTCAGAGTCTCTAAACATTAAACCAAGGGTAACCAGGATGCTCTGACAGAAAGCCCTGGCTCTTATAAGATGAGAGTGTCTGGAAAGTTAAAAAGGCCATGTTGACCCCTGAGATTATGGCTTTTAGATGCCCTTCAGTCCTAGAAATGAACTTACCATCATGACTCAACTTTCAGCTAAACGATAGACAGGCCTACAAGTTGAACAATGACACCAAGGAGGCACTCCTTAGAACAACCAAACATATGAGATCAAAAGGGCAGCATTTGCCCAGGAATAAAGCTCAGAAGGCAGGAAGGGATAGGAGAGAAAGATGAATGGAACTGGTAGGCAGGGAGGAAGCGGGAAGAGAGCTGTTACATTGTGGGGATTGCAATCAATGTCATAAAACAAAATGTGTATGAATTGTTGAATGGAAAACCAATTTGCTCTGTAATCTTTCACCCAAATCACAATAAACAGTTAAAAAACAAACAGGAAAAAAACAAAACAAAAAACCAAACCACTTTGTTGTTGTTAGTTGCCATTGAGTTAATTGTAAGTCATGGTGACCCTATGTGTACAGAGTAGAACTGCTCCATGGAGTTTTCAATGGTTGTGACCTTTTGGATGCAGATCACCAGGCCTGTCTTCTGAAAGACTTCTGGGTGAGTTTGAACCACCAACCTAGTAGTCAAGCACTCAACCATTTATACTACCAGGGACTCCTACAGAGGCTATGAGGCCTTCTATTTAAAGCCAGTGAGTCAGCAACATCTAGAGACAAAGAGGCTGACTTTTACCCAGCATCAGATGTATCAAAAACCAGTCCTGGTGTGTTGGGTTATCATTGATGGGCCCCCTGACTCCAGGGAGCATCACAGAGGAGATAACCATGGTGCCCAGTGTCTGGGCCCCTTCTGTGACTCTCCTCTAATGTCAACACAAATTCTCTAATGTCAGCACACACTCTCTTTCACCACTCAGGCCCCCAGGACTTCCTTCTTCCTAAGGTGGCATTTGGTTCCTGGGTTTGATCCTTAGTCATGGGCTCCTGGTTAGAAGGACCTTGATGACTATCCCTTCTAACCACCCTGCCTGCCCACCCAGTGCTGGATCTGCTCTGAGACTCTCCAATCAGTGATGTTCAGCCTGCTTAGAGACCTGAGGCTGGGACTGACTGTGTCCAGAGGGCGTCTGGCCCATCTTTGGACAACTTAGACTTTATTCTGAGATGATATTAAAGCTCTTACTCACCAACCTTTGTTCAAGATGGATTGACACAAAGGTTGCAGCAATGGGCTCAGGTATATTAGGGATCATGAGTCTGGCACAGGACTGGGCAGTGTTTCATTCTGTTGTACATAAGGTCGCTGTGAGTTGGTGACAACTCGACAGCACATAACAATAACACTTTTTCTGTCTCTTGGTGTCAGACAGAACAAGTTTAATTTTCCTAACACTTGACAGTTACAATTTACAATGGTAATCATGATGATTGATTATAGCTCCCATTTCTTGAGTGCCTTGTATATGTCACACTATCTTCACAATAACCAGACTTGAGAGGCACTGCTATCTCTGTGTTTTACAGATGATGAAAGTTTCTGAGGGGTTAAATCATTTCTTCAAGATGGCATTCCAAGTAAGAGTTGGTGCGTGGAGAGGAACCTGGATGTATTTGATTTCTAATTTCTTCTTACTGTTTCAACAAATATGGAGATGGCTAGCACATCCCACTGTCCATCTTCCCCATACCCTGTGAGTTTTCTTCCCTGAAAGCCAAAGATCTCCCTTTCCTCAACCGTTCTTCATGTTACTTCACCATACCTGCTGCACTGCCTGAGCGTGACTCCTTCAACATCTGCTTTATCTCAAGGGAACTGATAAACCAGTCTAACTCAGTGAAAACAAATGACAATGGGCTCACTGTGTTCCTTATCTCTAAAATACATTTTTAACTTAAGGAGAGCTTTCTGGTGATGTAATACACTTCAGGCTCACAATACAACTTTCATGGACTGTAGACACTTTTGCTTTCATAGGGTCCTTCCCTCATAAAAAATTATATTTTATGACTTTACTGATACAAAGATGGATATAATCCAGGATGGATTCATAATTATATACTCACCATCATTTCATCAACATTATTTTCATTCATTAAAATAAATTAATGGGAAAATATTTTCATAGGCCTCTATAAGTATTGTGGGGCACCCGTGCCTAGTGGATAGGTTGGCCTTAAGTGATTGAACTCTTTTTAACAAGCAGAGAATTCAGTCACTGTGGGTTGGGTTGCAGAGTGGATGCTTTAGAGATGTGGCCATTCCAGGAATCTCTAACTGCTGAAGATTAGAGAAAAAGTGGAGATTCTTGAGTTTAGCTTTTTAAATGTCACCATTAAATTCTTTTAAGCTTGGGGATCCTCTGCATGTCCTTAGCTTTCTTGAATAGTACTAGGGTTCACCCCAAAATATTTCTCAACCATTGGTAGGGCAAACATTTATTGGTTTGAGTCATTGACATAGTTAATTTCATTGGCCAATGACCCTTTGGGAGTGAAAGGTATAGAGAGGTAAGGGGCAAAACTCAGAGGAGCATTTGGGCCCCAGCCTGGCATTTAGATGTTTGGCCACGTGGGGGCACCCATGCACCAGTCTGCTGCACAGAGAGCAGAGCCTGACCTGGTTTTGGAGACTTCTCAGTGAAGTGTGGCTTGAGTCTGGCCAGAAAGGTCTGGCTGGGGTTTGCCAAGTTGTCTGGGGCCTGGGTCAGATCAGGATATTTATCTAGAAGGCCTCTCTCTCCCTGTAGCTCTCTCCCTGTAGTTCCTGTAATTCCGGGGACACTGCAGGCACCACAGTCCCGGGAAAACCCTGTTTTGGGAGGCAGAAAGTCTAGGTTATCACCCTACATGACACTGTGGGGCAGGAATGCCACCTCCCTGGCCCTCAGATTCCTTATCTGAAAAAAAAAAAAAAAAACCACTAAGAGGTTGGACTAGAATGATCTTTAAGGTCACTTTCTGCTCTCATATTTTAATTCTGCAGGCAATACAACAGGGCTGACGCTCACATTTCACACTATAGTGAATGAGAGAGCTGCTTTCTGATGTCTACGTGGCCATTACCTGG
The DNA here is from genome assembly GCF_000298275.1 of Orycteropus afer afer. Lineage (NCBI taxonomy): Eukaryota > Metazoa > Chordata > Mammalia > Tubulidentata > Orycteropodidae > Orycteropus > Orycteropus afer. The sequence continues at coordinate 18,974,410 of NW_006921615.1, forward strand.
CTGCGTGACCTTGGGCAAGTCACTCTCCCTCTCTGGGATCTCATTGCCTTTATCCATAAATAAGTGGCTGTTGTTAGCCCTGTCCTTTCAATGAGTCACTGGTCTGTCTGAGGGTGTGTCCAGGGGCTTATGTAGCCTTTGTCTTCTGCCACTGGCCCCAGATACTGGTGAGAAATGTCTGTCTGGGGGCTGTTTTACAGGAAGGGTGGGGAGGCTGCATGCAGCTGCCAGGTGATGCCAGCCCTGAGGACTAGAACCTTCTGCCTCCCTGCTGCTGAGACCTGTGAGAAGCTGCTAGGCTCTACCTGTTCATCTGACAACAGACCTTCTAACAAGTCTCACTTGCATTCTTCAGACACCATTGCAATGAATAATTTTGACTAATTGTGCTTTATTTAAAATGTCCCCATAAGGCTGTGAGCTTCAAGTGGGCAGGAATCTTGACTTGAAATATTTTGGTGCCTCCAGCTCCTGGCCAGTGCTTGGCTGCAACATTCACTCATGAACAGAGGGTGGGGAAGTCAGCTGGGGTGCTGGTTAAAAATGCAGAGTCCTAGGCTTCAGCCCTGAGATGGATTTCACAGGTCTGGGGTGGAGCCCAGAAACCTGCATTCTTTTAACTCATCCCCAGGTGAAATAATGCAATAGAAATATATTGAAAGAATAATTTTCATTAACAGTCCCCGCCCCCATTCTTTCCATTTACTTTTTGTTTTAAGTCATTATCTTAGTACCGTGTGGTTCTGGGAAGGGGGTGGGGGATGTAAAGAATGCCAATTTTTTTCAGGAGCAGGCGTTTTCCAACTCATGTTTAGTCTGGGGCAGTGGTTCTTAGCGTCCCCCAGGCTGTGGTTAGTGTGGAATGCTGGTGGCAGAATATCCTTCCTAGCGCCCCCTTGACTTCCCAGGCAGCATTCATCCCACTGCCTGCCTTTGCCCTCAGCCTCTAAGAGCCACGGTACAGTGTCACCCTGGAATGCTCCAAGCTGGCTACATGCACTCATGGTGTTCCCTTGTCCTGTGGTGTTGGAAGCTGGAGCCTAAGTTCTGCCTTTCAATGGTCCCCAGCAAATGAGAAGCAGTCAGCCTGGCGTTGATGAAATGTTCTTGCACTGCTAATAGCTCAGTATGAAACAGAAAATTACCCTCAAATAAGAGGTCTCTCCTCCAGGATTTGGCAGTGTCACTTATGGACAGCCACCCAAACCCTAGATTATGTCTGCTGTGAGATGCCTATGAATTGATTTTGGCTCATAGCGACCCCACGTAGAACTGCCCTATGAGGTTTCCTAGGTTGTAATCTTTCCAGGAGCAGATTGCCAGCAGAGCAGCAGGGTGGGTTCCAACCGCCAAACTTTTGCTAGCAGCTGAGCGCTTAACCATTGCACCACCACGTCTAGTGGCAGTAATGTGGTTCCTTCCTCCTTCCTCTTGCTGGCTTCCCTTGTGGATGTAGCCCCTGTCCTTGAGGTCAGGTTGCCTGCTGAGGCCTCGCTTCAGATTGCACTCCCCTCATCAGGGAGCCCTCCCTACCTCCTCCTGTGCGTTCTTGGTCCCTCCGTAAGCCAGGCTTCAAAACCAGTCATAACAAGCTCATAAAAAAAGGAAAGTGGGGGGGAAGTGAAAAATGTATCTTGGCCACAAAACCTAGAAACTGGCTCCTTTCCAAACCACTTAAAACAAAGAAGTTATTAGGCCCTTACGTATGGGCTGAAGTGCCCAGCTTCAGAGAGGTCTTTTCCTGACATTGGAGAGAGGGGGAATCTCTGTTGGGAGAAGGGTGTGGAAATGGGGGAGCTGTGAGAAGGGAGAACAGTTGGTCAGTGGAGCAGAGCTGAAAGCTTGGCTTCCGGAGAGGGCTTAACCAGAGGCATAGCTTAAGGAAAATAGCACCTACGGCAATTAGTTTAAATTGCTGAATGATCTGTCACAGCTGGAGATGGAAACTGTTCATTGACGCCCCAACTCAAGTGGTGCCCAGGGCACGTACCGTACCTGCCATACCCTAGATATGCCTCTGGGCTTCATACATGGAGAACTCAGAGGAGAGGAAATGAATGTCTGGAAGGGCTAGGCTGCTTTTTTCAGTGGTTAATGGTCAGACCTGTTTTTTTCATCCATGTCTCTTGCTCCCTGCTCCCCTTTCTCAGTCCTCTAGCCAACCCCAGCCTCTCCGGAGAGTGCCTCCACCCCACCCCACCCCCCTTAACTCCTTCCACATGTTTTCTGCTCCAGGCCTGTACATTTCAGCCCTTTTCTCCATGAATGCAGAAATCCGGGCTCAGGCTTCTGGATCCCAAGTTTCCTAGCTCTTCCACATCTTCTGAAAATGATTGGCCTCTCTTTCCCACTGCACCTGCTTCCTTTTCTAGGAAGCTGCCCCAGGGTGCTGTGATGGGGGTCTGGGGACACTGGTCTTCCATGTGTCTGGGCACTCAGTTACTCTCTCAGCTGACTGGGCATAAAGGGAGCAGGTGAGGCAGGCACAGTCTGTGCAGGAGGAAGTGTCTGGAAGGTTAGGTCAGCCTGCTGCTGCTGCTGTAGCTTCTGCTGCTGTTGATTGGTGAAATGTAAGGAGATGTGTCCTCCAATACTGCGTAGACTCCCTCTTCTCAACATCCTGCTGGAAAAGCTCATGAATCTGGGAAATAGCTGCCTCTAATCCTCCTTCTGGACGAAAGGCCTAGTGATTTACTTCTGAAAAATCAGCCATTGAAAACTCTATGAAGCACAGTTCTACTCTGACACACACGGGATTGTCATGAATTGGAGTCAACTCCAAGGCAACTGGTTTTAACTATGTTTTTTGCAGTAGGAGGATGCATTCATTCATTCATTTCTTCATTTACTCATTCATCATTTCAGCATTTCATGAGCACCTCCTCTGGGCCAGTCTCTTCCTGGACGGGCGCGTTGTTTCAGACATGGGGCTAGAGATAGAATCAGGCTTTGTGCATAAGGGTCTGGTGGCAGCTCTGAGCTCCAACTCAGCCAGGCTACAAAACCACAAGGGGATGCACTGAGTGGCTACAGCTGTTCCTGATTACCATGCCTACACTGAGAGCTCTGTGTGCCTTGCGGGGAGGGTGGGCAGTGGAGAGGTGGTTCTTTCTTGCTTGCTCAGAAGAGGAAATACTGATGCCTCTCACAATCGGTGGAGGAAAGGGTAGACCAGTGTGGTTTCATGAGGCCAGCCAGCGTCCTGCCTCATGGTCATTGGAGCCATATAAACTGTCTCTTCTGAATCTGGCCACCGAAGGCCCACCTAGGAGAGCACTTCCAAGGACCTGGCTGCCCATGTTTCTTTCCTCCTCTTCGAACACTGTTGTTGTTGTTGTTTTTTTGTGCCGTCGAGTCGGACCCAACTCATAGCTACCCCTCCTTGGATTTCCAAGGCAGTACCACTACGGAAGTAGATTGCCCCATCTTCCTTCCGAGGAGTGGCTGGTGGATTTGAACTGCCAGCCTTCTGGTTAGCAGTGCAGTGCCTTAGACACTATGCTACCAGAGCTCCCCTTTGAACACTAGGCATTCTTTAAAGCTTCACTCAGTACTTACCTCCTCCATGCCATTGTGGTGTTGATGAAAAGTAGGGCTAACTTCCTAGCTGAACCTTGCCTCTTCATATTGTGATTAGGTGCCCTGGAGTCTATTTCAACTCACAGCAATCCCAGGTGACAAAGAAGAACTGCTCCAGAGGGTTCTCTAGCCTGTAATCTTTACAGAAGCAGGTCACCAGGTCTTTCTTCTGGGGAACCACTGGGTGGGTTCTAACCTCCAACCTTTTGGTTAGCAGCTGAGTGCTCAACTATTGCACCACCAGGGCTCCTTTGCCTCTTCATAACAGCTGTGTGATTCTGGGCAAATTATTTAACCTTCCAATGTTCAGTTTTCTCAACAGGAACAGGGGGATAATTGCCTGTTACCTCCAAAATTCTTAAAAAGCATATCGTTGTTCAACTTTCCAAAGATGATTTCAAAGAAAAATGCTGGAGAAACAGATCACAGTAATATTTATTGTTGTTCGATATTCTAATATTAAAATCAGTTGCCTCCACAGAGTTGATTCTGACTCATGGTGACTCCATGTATGTCAGAGTAGCACTGTGATAGGGTTTTCAAGGGCTGAGTTTTGGAAGTAGATCTCGAGACCATTCTTCTGAGGCACCTCTGGGTGGACCCAACCTCTAACCTTTCGGTTAGCAGCTGAGTGTATAAATAGTTGTATCACCCAGGGACTGCATATTATAATTTATATTTGTGGTGGTTATGTTTGTGTGTCAACTTGGCTGGACCTGGTTGAGTGGCTGGGCAGCTGGTGGTAGTTATTCCCCATGATGAGACTGGCAATCAACTCCATGGTGGGACCTACTATAAGCAGCTGAGTAGCTGCTTTAGCAATGTGGTCTGCTTCTCGTATATAAGAAACAGCTTTGGGAATGATCTCTAGCTTGTGGCATGCTTGAACCCTGCATGTAGCCGTGTTGTTGCTCAGCAGCCTGCTATGCTCTGCTGACCTTGGGACTTTCAGTGGACTTGAATTAATGGCCTGCTGGGTGGTTTGGTAATGTCAGGACTGAGCCTTTTTACTTGTCAACCTTGGGCTCTGGCAGCTTCAGCAGCCAGTAGCTGCCTGAGTAAAGAAAAGCCTCTAGCTCCAGTGGGGCGGGAGCTGGAGGCAGAGCTGAAGCCCAAGGCTGAGGGGCTTTCACCCAGCCCCTAGAGCCTGGCACTTTGAACTTGGACTTACAGCCTCCAAATTGTAAGAATAAACTCCTTTTTGTTAAGGCCATCCCATTTGTGGTATGTTTCCTGTCAGAGTGGCACTAGGTAACCAGAACAATATCCTACATATTTATGATTTATTATAATAGTTTTATTTATTATACAACTATTTTTTATTGTAGTCTCATAATATGCCAAGTAGGAGCTCTGGTAGAATAGTGCCTAAGGCACTTGACTGCTAACCAGAAGGCTGGAAGTTCAAACCCACCAGCCACTCCTCAGAAGGAAGCTTGAGCAATCTCCTTCCATAGTGATACTGCCTCAGAAACCCAAGGAGGGGTTGCTATGAGTCAGGTCCGACTTGACGGCACATAACAACAACAACAACAACAACAACAACAACAACATGCCAAGTGGAGTTCTAAATAGCTAAGTATTACTTCATTAAATCCTCAAGAAATCACTATGGGGTAGTTATTACTATCATCCCTAGGGTGCTAATGAGGGAAGAGGGGCTTAACAGTTGCTTCAGAGTCACTAGGTTTCCCTGGGCCTTCTCCTCACTAGGCCTCTTTGAGACACCTCCTGAAAAATGGGTTGGCAGAGTTCCCTGCCTTGAGTTTTGTTGAGTGCTACCAATACCCTGCTAAGTACCATATTCTTGGTCCTAGAGTAAAAGCCAAACTCCTTAGGCTGACCTACCCCTACTTACCTGTCCAGTTCATCTTTCTTGGAGCTTCTCTGAGAGTCAGCTCCTCTAAAAACATTCCCTGGTCCCCTTTCTTTCAGTCAGCTGTTGCCTCAGTGATGCTTTCACTGCAGGGACCTTTACTGTAGAACTCTTCACTGCACCCAGGAGACTCGGGGCAGCAACCCTCATTGAAGCATCCTCAAATTCCTTATTTTCATAGAAAATTCTGGAATACTTGAGAGTGCTGAGAGGATTAAAACTAGAAATGAAAAGGAATTTATTATCAATCACCGAAAATATCAACATGAGAAATGGAATGGGAACCCAGGACCTTGGGAAATGATGTCTAAGGTAGAGACACCCCAGTTCACTGAGAAGGAAGACAATTTAGAAACAAAGAGGCTTACCACACATAGCCAGGGACTGACAAAGGACCTCCAAAGCCTAAATTACTGAGCTACCCAACAGGCAAGCTTCCCTTACAAAGAAAATTTACCTTCTCCCTCTGTCTCCAGTCCTACATTCAGGCACTGAGAGGGAATCCATAAAAAAGAACAAAACAAAACAAACCACGTTCCTCAAATCCCCAAAGATTTCCATTACAGTTATTTGCAAGATTAAATAATCAGTGGGGACCAAACAGTTTTAAACTTGAGCTTAAGTGGTCAGATGTGCATCTGGTCCCGAGAGGGGGAAACCTAACAGCATTCAAAGACCAGAGGGCAAGTAAATGGAAATTTGGCGAGACTGGTGCAAGTTGCTGTTTGTGGCTGCAGCCAGATGAGGAAAGCTGAGATGGTGTGAGGAGAAATGCTGGAAAGGGCAGCCTTTTCCAAGAAATTACAGAGACATTTTCTTCCAAGGGGCTGGGGGCCTCTGCAGACATGAGCTCATTGCTCCCTACATAGCCTGTGGGGGAAACTTGGGCCAGGTGTCTCTTCCCAGTCCCAAGCTTGAAGACAACTCAAACAGTCAATTTTCCTAAAGAGTACCTGAAGTTTGTTCACTAACAGTGGAGGGACCAGAAAGTTCCCCCACACAGCAGAAATCTCCTCCAAGCTTTAAACCAAAACTCGCTGCCTTTGAGTTGGTTCCAACTCATAGCAACCCTGTAGGACAGAGTAGAACTGCCCTGTAGGATTTCCAAGGGTGTACATCTTCACAGAAGCCGATTGCCACATCTTTCTCTTGCAGTGGCTGGTGGGTTTGAACTGCAGACTATTTGGTTAGCAGCGAGTGCTTAACCAATATGCCACCAGAACTCCTTCTTCCAAGCTTTCGAGGTCCTTAAAAACCCTTTTTTCCCTCTAGAACAAAAAAGACTGGAAAAAAATCTATTCAGAGAGAATTGTTTTCTTCTTCCCCAAGGTGATTGCTGCATCCCAATTGGCCTTGGCTAAGAGGGTAGGGAACAGGACTCAGCAGTGTGGAGGGGGAAAGGCAAGGGTGTCCGGTGTGTTGGGTAAAGAGCATTTGGGTTATACATCAACAAACATTTTCTGAGTCTCTTCTACATCATTAGCACTTTGCTACACACTGGAGGTTACAAAGATGAATCAGACACAAACCTTGTCAGCAAGCAGCATACTGTACTGTCTAGCTGGGGAGTCAGAACTTTACGTGTGATAAATGCTAAATGAATGTCACAAAGTCAATTCAAAAGAAGGGAGTTTAGTGGCCATGAGTGGCCCAGGAAGGCTTTGTGGAACTATCATTGTGTCGTTGTTGTTGATGGCTGCTACTGAGTTGACCCATGATTCATCGGGACCCCATGCACAATGGAAGGAAACACTGCCTGGTCCAACTCCATCCCCATGATTGGTTGTGGATCAGACCATTGTGATTCATGGGGTTTTCGCTGGTTGATTTTCAGAAGTAGATCATTAGGCTTTTCTTCCTAGTTGATTTTATTCTGGAAGTTCTATTGCAATCTGCTCAACATCATAGCAATATACAAGCCTCCACTGATGTGGGTGGAATCATACCAGGGTTTCTTGCATGGAATGCGAGAATTCTACCACTGAACCGCCAATGCCTTCATGGAACTATCATTACTGCCATCTATTGGGTGCTAACTATGTGCCAGGCACTGTGCTAAGTGATCTATATACATCATCCCATTTAACCTCCAGAACAACGCTGGGGTCCACTTAGCAGCATTTTGCTTTCACAACACTTACTGAAGTGTCCATTGCATTCGATAGATTTTTGTTGTGTGAATGATTGACAATGATTCCTGTTTTGAAATAAGAAGATCAAAGCCACAAAAGAAAAGTTATTTACCACCAGTTACTGAGAATATCAACAAGGGCAGCCAATCCAGAATGAGGGTTAGGAGCCCAGGCCTAGAAGGCCAACAACCTGGACTGGACCTGCTGTGCCTCTGAATGGTCTATGGGCAGCTCATAGACTCCACATGTTTTGATTTGAATATGGATTTAAAAATATGTATTTCAGAGGGCTGCTGAGAGTACTAAATAAAACAATATGAAAGTTTCTTAGTACAGGCCTGGCCTTTTGTAAGCATTGAAGAAATTATTTATTAATTAAGGCTCTTAACTCCAGTGCTGGGTCTGTGAGAGTCTTTCAGATTAATGCTTGAGCCCTTAAATGACTTTTTATCATGGCTTTTTGGTGCTGCTTCTTCCTAAAACTGAGTTAGGTTTCAGTCTGCCCACATCAACACAAAATGACATCAATGGGAACCTAACTAAGGCTTTTCAACCCAGACATTAAGTTTTCAGGAGAAAACTTGAGGCCTATTAAGTAGTCAACAAGATTTATGTTGGAACCTGGATAGACTGTCTTGACTGTGGTCACTGAATAACACTAGAATAAGGAACAAAAGGTTTTTAGGAACTCACCCTACTTAGAAAAATAAGGAGATTAGGGTGGAAGATTTAAAAAAGAAAGAAATTGCTAATGCCACAACCAAGGCATCAGGATTGGAGGAAGAATCATTAACAACCTGCAATATGCTGATGATACAACTTTGCTTGCTGAAAGTGAGGATGACTTGAAGTACTTACTGATGAAGATTGAAGACTACAGTCTGCAGTATGGATTACATCTCAATATAAAGAAAAAAAGAATCCTCATAACTGGACCTATAAGCAGTATTACAATAAATGGAGAAAAGATTGAAATTGTCAAAGACTTCACATTGCTTGGTTTTACAATTGATACCAATGGAAGCAGCAGTCAGGATATCAGATGACTTATAGCACTGCAAAGTAAATCAGCTGCAAAGGACCTCTTTCAAGTGCTGAAGAGCAAAGATGTCTCCTTGAGGACTAAGGTGCACCTGACACAAGCCATGGTATTTTCAGTCATCTCATATGCATGTGAGAGCTGGACAATGAATAAGGAAGACAGAAGAAGAGTTGATGCTTTTGAGCTGTGATGTTGGTGGAGAATGCTGAAAGTACCGTGGACTGCTAAAAGAACTAACAGGTCTGTCCTGGAGGAAGTGCAGCCAGAATGCTTCTTGGAGAAGAGAATACCCAGACTTTGTCTCACATACTTTGGTCATGTTGTCAGAAGGAACCATTCCCTGGAGAAGGATGTGATGCTTGGTAAAGTGGAGGGTTGATGAAAGAGGGGAAGGCCCTCAATGAGGTGGATTGATACGGTGGCGGCGGTGATGGGCTCAAGTGCAGCAAGAATCGTGAAGCTGGCTCAGGACCGGGCAGTGTTTGTTCTGCTGTGTATAGGGTCACAATTATTTGGGATGACTCAATGGCACTTAACAACAACAACAACACAACCAAGAAGAATGAAAATCAATTGCTAATCACAGACCTATTTGGATCTCAGTAAAGAATGATAAATACTTGCAGTGCAGTGCAGTGACTTGCTTAATACGGCCCTTTTAGCTATAGTCTTCCATTTTGTTATGTACTGTTAATCCTAGTGTCTAAGCCTGTTTAAGGTGGAATGTATCTTGAGTCCTGCCTTGCTGGAGGATGTGACTCAAATCTTCACCCTTAGTTTCCCTCAGGGTGTATATGTGAATATTCTGTGAAAGTTTGCTCTCTTGCTCCAGTCCTGAATTTGATTTGTCATCATCTCACCACTGGACTTGAGACAGCCGCTGGTCATCTGATTTGCCAATTTGGATTTGCTAGTCCCTGCAACCAGAAGAGTGAGGAGAATCCTCCAGACCTACCCACGGACATGGGACTTGCCAGCCTCCCAGCCTCCACCACCACATGAGCCATTTCCTTGGCAGTTTGTGAGTTCTGTGAATCCTTACAGTGAAATATGGAACCCTGAGACAGAAAGGAGAATACTGAAGTGAGGAGGAGGAGTTGATGTTAAAGATGATGGAGTGGTTCAGCAGTTTGGAAAAGTTGGAGAGTTGGGACATCTTTAACCTCCACCTCATAAGGACCAGCCTTGTGCTGATCCTTCTAACAGAAATTATTCGAGCAATATTCTTTAACTAAGATTCTATATATTGCACTGAGTCCTTGGATGGCACAGATGGTGAAGCTCTGAGCTACTCACCAAAAGACTGAAGATTAGAGTCCACCCAGAGGCACCTCTGAAGAAAGCCTGGCAATCTAATTCTACAAAGATCACTAAACTAAAACTCACTGCCATCGAGTCGAATCTGACTCATAGTGACCCTTGGGTTGCCGAGGCAGTATCTCTACAAAAGTAGATCACCCAATCTTCCTTCTGAGGGAGTGGCTGGTGGGTTTGAACTGCCAGCTTTCTGGGTAGCAGTCAAATGCCTTAGGCACTATGCTACAAGAGATCCCTAAAAAGATCACAGCCATTGAAAATCCTGTGGGGTACAGTTTTACTCTGAAACACATGGAGTTGCCAGGAGTTGGAATTGACTTAATGGCAACTAGTTTGGTTTTATGTTTGTTTGTTTCATATCTTGTATTGGATCTTTGTAGGACAGTATTGATTGAATCTGAGCTTTAATTATTAGACCTGTGAAATTCTAGCACTTTATCCTTTATGCATATAATGAGAGCAGAACTCTTCTTTGACCCCAGCACAGCAATGTATGTCTTAATTAGAGTGTCTAATAGTTCTGCCTTTGTTCCCAGGCCATAGAGCAAAGTTACCTATGTCTGGGATGGCTGGGGGAAAGGGAAGAGACCAATTACTTACTGTAGGTCTCTGTAAGGAGATAGACATTTTCCAGTGCAGCAATTTCCCATTGCCTTTGTTGCCAATCTAAAGAAATTGGAGGCATTTTAGGAGCTCGGATCCAGGGCGATGCCTTTATCCCAACTGTGGTTTGTAGCTAAAATGCAGATGGAGCTGGGGTGCAGCTCTAAAGAGAACAGGACTGAGAGCAGCTCCTCCCTTTCAGTCCTCCTCTTTTCCTATTCCCAGTATTTATTTTGGCTCCAGGAGGCAGACGCTCTGGGGAACGAGGAACATAGTGGAACAGGAGCAGGGAGGAGGCATTTGAAAACCGCAGGGTTAGTGATGAGATGGTGAAAAACAAACCTAACCAAAATACAGAGTCTAGGGTGGGTCGGGTATGGTGGATTTCTGGACTATTCCATGATGAGCAAAGCCAGTGCAGAGTGGAAACACACCCAGATTCCTGGTTCCTGGCAGACTTCAGTTTCCTGAAAAACCTTCCACAAAGTGGAAGCTAAATGACCAAAATAGAACACCTCTCTCATCCCCATAATCATAAGCAGAAGCTTTGAAGTCGATGAATTCACTGGTGATGAACAATTCTCATAGAAGCTGTTGGAGACTTTTATTCGCCTTTCCTACCTTAAACTGGTTCTCTGGGCTCTGTGAGCAATGAGGACTTCCTGCGACCAGCACTGACTGCACCTGTTCTTTGTTTTTCTCTCATGTGCAGTCCATCCCAACACTCTGATTGAACAGAGCAGCAGGGTCATTGTCTCCAGCCTATAATGTGTCACACAGCCTGGAGTTCATCTGCCTTTCTGAACTATTAAAAGTGAGAAGAAAGCCCTGTTGTCATAATCTCATAAACTAGAAGTTTTCAACCTGTCCTTATAAACGTGCAACTTTGGTTCTGTTTTCCTTGGGGGGAGGTGAAGGAGAGTGGAACAGAGAACTGGAAGGGATACCAGGTTCAGTCTCAGAGGAGGTCCAGTACTGATAGAGAGCTTTTTCAGGGGGAGGCTTTGTGAAGGAGTAAATACTGGCCTTCTAAGAGCCTGCCCTCAGACTTTCACTGTCATTTGCTGAAATTGGAAACCTCAAGGGGCCTGACCTAGTCGAATGGCTTTTCAAAGACTTTGGTGGATTGCCTACTTGTTGACATTATTTTCCTAATCAGCAGGACTGAAGGGGTCTGACTCACCCTTGGCTTACTAGGCCCCTGAACTAATTGCCTCTTCACAAATCTCTTAGGTTTTCTCTAGAGAAACAGAGCAAGTAAGACCTTACAACCTTAAAAGAGTAAAAAGTCAACCATCACTCCTCTACTGCTTCCTAGGCAGCCCTCTACACTCTATCTCTCATCAAACAAAACAAAGCAAATGAGCAAAAAAATAACTAGCTTGCTTAGGAGGAAAGTTCTATCTTGGCTAGTAGAAAACCTGGTGGATTCAAGGGAGATTGTGAGTGCAGGCCTTCTCCTTGCTTCCTGACTATAAATTTTGTCACTTGAGATGGCTTGGCTTATAGACTTTAATAAGGAGCAGCCAAAAATACCAGAACTAAGTTAGAATGAGTTCAGAAATTTCTCCAGACCTCCACTTCATTTCTTCTAAACCGTATAAAGGTGCCTGGTCTTTCCAGGCCAATCTTAGTCTGGTTTTCACCATCTTTAATTGTGCTTGAGATTTGTCACTTGTCTCTGAGTTGAGTGCATAGTCAAGACGGGTAGGTTCAGGTCTGGAAAAGAAACCACAAACATAATATTAATACAGCAGAACTGTTTGGGAATGCTGATGCCTCATACCCAAGAATGCATTCATGTTTCCAAGCTAAATTGAAAGCAGATAAGACTTCCTTCAACTGGTCAAATTTTTGAGCTGCTCATATGCAAAAAGACTGTTAGCTATACACTCAGCTTTCCTTTTCCTCTTCCCCAAACTTCCAATGTGTCTTGAAGTCAAGCTTAGGCTGGGTCTCATTATTTACTTTAAGGGCAGAAATGACTCCTTATACATCTTTGTATTCTCAGAGCTCAGCATGAAATCTAGTACATAGCAGGGTCTTAAAATGTTGAGTGAATAATAGATGAGGGGCAGAAATTGATAGAGGGAGAGGAAGAGGAAGAAGAGGAGAAGAAGTTACCTGGTGACAGTCAGATAGGTGGGGGAATGGAGAGGGAAAGGTGGTACTGGTAATCTGAGTAGTAAAGATTAACAAAACAACCCTTTTCTTCCATATCTCAGACATTGTCTAGAAACCCCATTGACTTACCTTCTGTAGACTTCCCTAGATCTTTACTTAGGCAACGAGATAGCAAATTACCCAAAGAGAAAATGCTTTTCCCTTCTTAGTGGTCAAAATCAAAGAGATAGCTAAGGGAGGTGAAAGAGGCCCCAAGGGCACAGTGAGCTGCCCTTCAGACACATATCCACTTCTCATTTACATGACATACAGGCCCTGGAGTGCTCCAAACAAGACTGTACACTGGCAAGTGCTGACGCAGGGTGGTGAATCATTCATTCTTCTTGGGATAGCTATTGCCTTCTGGGGAAATGTATTAAACATGAACAAATAGATGTACACCTACAATGTATACTTAAGAATGTATACACTGGGTATCTCAACAATAGATCTAATTATAGGAGACATTTCTATCCATGGTTCCTTCTAGTGCATGGTCCAAGAGGTGTCTGGAAGAGTAAGATGATATAGAGATGAGGTTTACCAAGGACCTTCTTCCCTTTTGTAGTGCTAAAGTGACCAGGAATAGAGACTCTGTTCACCTGGGAGTTCCTGTACTGGTGAACTGACATGAAGAATATTTAACTCTACAGTTAATTATGCCTTGTAGATTACTGATGCCTTTGAATTGTGGTGTTGGAGAAGAATGCTGAAAATACGATGGGCTGCCAAAAGAATGGACAAATCTGTCCTAGAAGAGGTGCAGCTAGAATGCTCTGTGGAAGTGAGAATGGCCAGACTTCATCTCATCTCTTTGGTCATGCTGTCAGAAGGGACCATCCCTGGAGAAGGATATCATGTTTGATAAAGGGGAGGGATATAAGCTGGATTCAAAAGAGGATGTGGAACAAGGGATATCATTGTTGATGTCAGATGGATCTTGGCTCAAAGCAAACAATACCAGAAAGATGTTTACCTGTGTTTTATTGACTATGCAAAAGCATTTGATTGTGTGGATCATAACAAACTGTGGATAACATTGAGAAGGAAGGGAATTCCAGAACACTTAATTATACTCATGAAGAACCTATACATAGACCAGGTGGCTGTTGTTCAAACAGAACAAGGGGACTCTAAGTGGCTTAAAATCAAGAAGGGAGTGTGTCAAGATTGTATCCTTTCATCATACTTATTCAACTATATGCTGAGCAAATAATCCGAAAAGCTGGACTATATGAAGAAGAACATGGCATCAAGATTTGAGGAAGAATCATAAACAACCTGTGATACGCTGATGACACAACTTTGCTTGCTGAAAGTAAGGATGACTTGAAGCACTTACTGATGAAGATTGAAGAATACAGTCTGCAGTAGGGAATACACCTCAATATAAAGAAAACAAAATCCTCACAAATGGACCTATAAGCAGCATCACAATAAATGGAGAAAAGATTGAGGTTGTCAAAGAATTCACACTCCTTGGTTCTACAATTGATGCTAATGGAAGCAGCAGTCAGAACATCAGACAAGGTATAGCACTGGGGAAGTTGGCTGCAAAGACCTCTTTCAAATGCTGAAGAACAAAGATGTCTCCTTGAGGACTATGGTGCACCTGACACAAGCCATGATATTTTCAATCGCCTCATATGCATGTGAGAGCTGGACAATGGATAAGGAAGATGGAAGAAGAATCCATGCTTTTGAGTTGTGGTTCTGGCGAAGAATGCTGAAAGTACCATAGACTGCTAAAAGAACTAACAAATCTGTCCCAGAGGAAGTAGAGCTGGAATGCACCTTGGAAGTGAGAACGGCCAGACTTAGTCTCACCTACTTTGGTCACGTTATCAGAACCATTCCCTGGAGAAGGATGTCATGCTTGGTAAGGTGGAGAGTTGACAAAAAAGGGGAAGGCCCTTGCAAAAACGACAAGGAGGCCACATGTTCTGACCTCCTCTAATTCCACAAAGGGAAGACAGGGTTACCAGCAGTAACCCAAGGCCTATTCCTG
>NW_006921615.1:18989619-19001170 GCF_000298275.1 Orycteropus afer afer
CACCTCCCAGAACATTGTATTGTGCCACTCCCAACAGAAATAACCCAGGTGGATAGCCTCAGCAATCAGGGGCTGCTCAGTTGCTCATACAAAATCCCACCTTGGAGTTTACAAAGGCTTATGGGTAGAAAAGCCACACTAAGTAATTTACTACACCGCAGCCCTCAAAGAGATGGATTGACACAGTGGCTACAGCGATGGGCTCAAGTATAGCAAGGATCTCAGAGCTGGTGCGGGACCCGGTGGTGTTTCGTTCTGCTGTGCATAGGGTTGCTATGAGTCGGAGATGACTTGACAGCACCTAAAAACAACAACAAAGGGGAGGTTCAGTGAGTGTTGTCAGTGATGGCAAATATTGATCTACAGGTAGATAGATGGGTGGACAGGCTGAACTATTAGGTATGTCCATGCAGGGGTGAATGTTCCCATGACCATGTATAGGGTTGGAAGACAATGTTTCCACAAGTCTATTTGTATGTTCTGTAAGAATTCCCAGCTATATAGTAGAGCTGACAAGGGACAAGGTTGTAGTCACTTCTTGGGCACATCCAGCTACCCAGAGGGAGGATAGTATCTGGGTATAACATACTACACAAAAACATTGTTCCAAATCCTACTGTGGTGAGTAGTGACTGGGATCTTAAAAGCTTGCAAGCAGCCATCTAGATGCAACGATGGGTCTCTCATTGTCCAGAGCAAAGAAGAAAGAAGAAAACCAAAGATGCAGAGAAACAGTTAGTACAAGCCACTGATATACCATGTGATTCTCAGCCTATATGATTTTGAGACCAGAAAAACTAGATGTTGCCTGGCTACCACTGTCCATCACTTGGAGGGGGATCTATGTAAGAAATCCTGGATAGAGTGAAAGAACAACATGTAACAAAACTCAAAATCATAAAAATAAATAAATAGAAAAAGACCATATTTGCTGGTCTGATAGAGCCTGGTGGAATCCCCTGAGACTATAGCCCTTCGGGTCTGGAATTGAACCCACTCCTGTGGCTTTCAGCTACACAAAAGACAGGCATATGGCATATGAGTTGAACATTTATGTTAGGTAAATACACTCCTTGGAGAGATCAATCATAGAAAAATAGAAGGGCTGTGTATGCACAGGGAGACAGCTGGGGGGTTGCGCAGGAGTGTATGGGAGGGAAGGACACAGGGAAGAGGTAACTATGGTGAGGAAGTAAGGGAGCTGTTGCATTGTAGGAAATTGCAGTCAATGCCATGAGACAAACTGTATGTGAGCTGTTGTATGGAAATTCAAATTGCTCTGCAAACTATCATCCAAATTACAATAAAAACTGAAAAAAAAGGGGGGAGATGGTCACTGAAAAAGTAGACGACCCTCAACTAGATGTATTGACACAGTAGCTGCAACAATGGGCTGAGGTATAGCAAGGACCATGAGGATGGTGCAGGACTGGGCAATGTTTAATTCTGTTGTACATAGGGTCACTATGGGTCATAGCAGACTCAATAGTCCCTAACAAAAACATAGATTTTGAATAAAGCCTTAGAGGCTTCAAATGAATCATTTAGTAGTTGTATTGGTTGTGTTTGTTTTTAAAATGATCATTCACTTAAGAAATATTTGGTGTAGTGCCTAAGGCATCTGACTGCTAACCAGAAGACTGGTGGTTCAAATCCACCAGCCATTCCTTAGAAGGAAGATTGGGCAATCTACTTCCGTAGAGATGCTGCCTTAGAAACCCTAGGAGAGGTTGCTATGAGTTGAATCAACTTGATGGCAGTGAGGTTTTTTTTGTTTTTGTTACCCTGGGTCAGTGCTGGGATGTAATAATGAATAAGGTAGGCATGGTTTCTAGCCTAGCGATGTTAACTTTCTTTTGTACCCAAATCAGTATGTTGATTGAACCCAAGTATTTCCCTAAACCTTGTGCATTTTGTACATTTGAGTTCTCTCATAGGTAGTATTTCCATGTTGTCAAGCCAAAAGATCCCAGAAGGAGAAAAAGGAATTGATATTAAAATCCTTCTAGCCCTGCCTTCTACCTAACCTAGAACCATTGGTGCTGGACAGATTCTTGGAGTCATCCAGTACAGTTTTGTTTTCTTTTTAGGTCTAAAGATTTATTGCCACTGTAGTGAAAGATTAAAGATCATTGATTTTCTAAGCATCTGGGTTCAAATCTTAATGCTGCTGGCTTCACTCCTATTTATGGGGTCTGACCAATTGCACCCACTCCCCAGTGAAATAATCCTGAAGGGGGGCAAAAAAAAAAAAAAAAAAAAAAACCCACAAAAACCTTAATGCTGTCTTCGACTAACTGTGTGAACTTGGACAAATTATTTAACTTCTCTGAGCTTAGTTTCCTCAACTGTAAAATGAAGATAATAATAGAAACTACCAGCAGTTAGAACAGTGTGTGACTGCTACCATTTTATTATTTACTTCTGGTAACTCCCAAGCATTTTCTTGGGGCCTGGGAAAGCCTTCATTCAGAGAACTGATTGCATGTTTGCCCTGTTAGAACTGCACTCTGCATTCCCCTGGAGCGCAAGCACAGTGAATTTACAGAAGATTAATTGAAGAACTTGGACTCTTGGTGGTGCAAATAATGCTTTCAATTACTAACTACAAGATTGGAGGTTGAAGTTCATCCAGAGGCATCTTGGAAGAAAGGCCTGGTAATCTACTTCCAAAAAAAAAAAAAATAGCTATTGAAAATCCTATGGAGCACAGTCCTACTTTGACACACATGGGGTGACCATGAGTCAGAGCTGACTTGGAAGCAACTGATTACTGGCTAACTCAGTCTCAAAACACAAACCCAGGGTCCAGTCTGCTGGTGGGAGCTGTCCAGAATGGTGAATAGCATGGATGCCAAGGTCTGCTGTCACTCGATGGTGAGGAGCAGGATAGGTCACGAAAAAGCCTTGTTGCTTCCTAGGAAAGACAATGGGTGGAGATGAGATCTGGGTATAGGAATGTTGGACTTTCTCCTCAGCACTGTCACTGATTAACTATTCGGAGATGTATTGTATTGGTTGTGTTTGTTTTAAAAATGATCATTCACTGAATCAGTGATTTTCTTTTGCTGGGCCTTGGTTTTCTCTTTGAAATAGAAGTACCAGCCTTGCCACAATCCTATCTGTAACCTGTCCAGGGGTAAATCACAACAGCTGAGAAATATGCACAGCTTTCCAGAACAAAAGTGAGGATATGCTTCAGAGCCCCCAGCACTGTGAGCCTTTCATCAATGTTAAATATCAACTACACCAAAGGGCCTTCTTGACCTCTCTTCACATTCTTCTCCTCAACCTTGGATTTCTAAACTGGAAAACAAGGACTTTCCTAACAGTTCCTGACCATGTACCAGGCCCTGGGCCAGGTACTAACTGCCCTAGCTGCGAGGGCTGGTGCAACTCCTGATTGCTGTTTAACTTGTACTGTTCAACTTGTACACGTGAGAGCTTAATAAATAATTATGAGTTGTTAGTGATGAGATAAGCAGCATGACCATGCCTTACATGGTTTTGACAGCCTCTCAGTGAGCAAGTAGCTCAGCAGGTGAACCAGGAGCTTGCTGGCTTGGGGAAAGGGCTGAATGAGTAGGCTTTCCAGAGGCACTCAGTGTAATGGATGTAATTCAGGGAGCCGTCCTCACCTGCTGGGGTGACTCACTGATTGTAGGGGTGGAGAGAAGTTCTGAGTGACTGACATCACAAATTGCTTCTCTGGAAAGAGGAGGGACCCCTTTCCCAATCCCTTCACTGAGCTCTCGAAGTTCTGGATTTGAAAATCCAAATGATTTTTATTAAAATTTTACTCTCTCCTCCATTGCTCTCACAGATGACTAAGAAAAGGGTTTGTTCTTATGTTCTTAATATTTCCAGACTCTTAAGTCCTGGGGGTAGTTGGCTGAAGTGAGAGTGACCAAATAATTTATTGTTCAAATGAGGACCTTTTCAGATGAAAGGGAGTGCTCAATGATGACACTTGGATAGCAGGAACAGCCAGGATGAGATGGTCACTTTAGTTACAGTGGTGGGATCCCACCCAGCCTTCAGTTCAGTGGGGAGACCCAGTAGATCTAAATTCTAGTCCTAATGCCACTGTTGATCTTTCTGGACCTCATTTCTCCTCACCTGGAAAATTCTACTATTTTAATGTGATATTTTTTGTCTTCAGTTGTCCAATAAATGTCAGCTGCTTCACAGTAGTCTATCTCATTTGGGGAGGGGGGGAAACTATTTCATTTATTTTAGTTTTGAATTCCTTATGCTTCCATGCTTATTGCTTGTGATTATTGACACTTTGATTCATAGTAAGTTTGTGGGACAGAGTTGAGCACTCCCACAGGATTTTCTTGGCTGTAATCTTTAAGGAAGCAAAGTTGCTGGGTGGCTTGAACTGCCAACCTTTCAGTTAGCAGTTGAGTGCTTAGTAGTAAAGAGCTTAACCCTTGAGCAACCAGGACTCCATTGTTTATTTTAGAATAGCTCTTAGAAGGGAGGACCTTCTTTGTTGAACTTACTATTTAATTAGCCAAGCAGTATTGGCAATATGCAGGCATTGATGGTATTTATCCACACAGTAAATCGAGATTAATAGAAATATAAGGCATTGATTCTCCTCATCTCTGTCCCTGCTGCTATAGTGGAGGAGTAATTCCTCAGTTCTCATTCCCCTAAAGCTTCTCACATTTACTGCTCTAACTTCCCACTTGACCTCTGCTGAACAAAACAAAGCAAATCAAACAAACCTGTAAATAACCTAAGACCAAAACAGAACTTTCTTGATGTCAGCCTTGCAGCCATCATGGTTCATTTAACCAAATTGTTAAATTTGTTTCCCAACACACACTCCTTCCCATTTTACTCTGTTTTGTCAAAGGTGTCACCATCCTGAGTCAGCTTGAAGTCATTGCTGGCCTCTTTTTGCTTTCACCCTTCTATTTCTATCCAGCCATCCTTGTTTGAATTTGTCTGGCAAACTCCTTCCTTCTCCTTCTGGCTCAGTCTGACCTTCCTCAGGTCTACATCACTGCTTCTGGTCTCTCTGATTCCCAGTTCTTCCATATAATGCTTCCAGATAATTGTCCTTTAATGTCTTATTCATCATGTTACCCATTTTGTTCAAGAATCTATAATGTGGGGACATGCTGGGATGTTGGCATAGGACTTTTGGGGAACTCAAGCCCAGTGGCTCCAGAATATCTACATAAGAGGATTTGATGTGGCAATCTGGTTGGCAGGGATATATTAGCAGTTGTCTTGGAGCTACACATAGATAGCAAGCACACTGTTTTCACTTACATTGTAATAATAATAACAAAACCAAACCAGTTGCTGTCCAGTTGACGCCAACTCATAGAGACCCCATGTATGTCAGAGTAGAATTGTGCTGAACAGGGTTTTCAATGGCTGATTTTTTGGAAGTATATTGCCAGGTCTTGAATTTCCAACCTTTCAGTTAGCAGCTGTGTCCTTAACTGTTTGCATCACCCAATAGATCCATAAAAATAGCAAAGGTTTCTAAAAGATAACTTTATTAGAATGCTTTATGGATAAAATAACAGAATATCCATGTCTAACTGGTGAAAACAACAGGGAGTCGGTCAGCTCACACACAAAAATATCCCAAGGTAGGGCAAGCTTCTGGGTTGATTTGCTTCAGAAGTTCTAAATCTTATCAGGACTGTAGGCTGTTCATCTGTCTCCTCCATGGGTCTGTTTTGTCCTCTGGCTGGCTTCCTTCTTGGTGTTGGGAGGTCTGCCAGCACCTCCTGGGGCCATGGGCTTCCTTGTTCACATCTAGGAGGAGGGAGAGGGCTCTTCTTCCCCAGCTACAAAACAAAAGTCCTGAGTTTCACTGTCAGTGGATCTTTTAGGTTTTGTATCCAGCCCTGAACCATACCTATGACAAGGGATATCACTTCAGACAATCAAGGTGCCCTCCTAGAATTTGGTGGCTGTGTCAGCCCCACCCAAACTCCAGGCTGCTACAGAGTGGACATGGGCGGATGGACCCACAGTGTCCACCACAGCCTGAGACTGAGAAAACCACATTAGAGACTAAGAGCATCAAGAGTTGGCTTTGAGTGATCGGGGCTGATGGAGAGTGTGTGTGAGCATGAGGGTGCTAAGGCCTCACATCCTGCCTGGCCTCCAATTGCTGTACTTCTGCACAGGAAAATGCTGTCCCAGACAAGAGGGGTAAGAGTTGGAAAATGACTGAAGGGAGGGGATATATTTTTTTCTTTGAAAAAGTAGAAATGGTAGTTGTAGAAAGGATCAGGCTTGAATCCAAATGGAGTTCCTGAGAACACATTACCACTATCAGTTGACATTGAGTCAATTCATGGAGACACCATTCACATGTGTCAAAGTAGAACTATGCTCCCTAGGGTTTTCAATGGCTGATTTTTGGGGAGGTCAATTGCCAGGCCTTTCTTCTGAGGCACTTCTGAGTGGACTTGAACTGCCAACCTTTTGCCTAGCAGCCAAGTGTTATCAACCATTTGTCATATCCAGGGATTCTTGAAAACATATTTTGTCTACTCAGAGAAAGGAGAGGTATACAGGCAGTGGGGCCACCTCTGAGCCCCTGCTTTGGGACAACAGTGATCAGGCTGTCCTGTGTGCCTGCTCATAGTATTGGAATGATTTAACTTCACCTTGTGAACACCCTTACCTCTTTCTTGACACCTACTTCAGCTTTAAAACTATCTTTTCCATGACACTTTAACCCTAGCTTGATGTGACTGCAGAATAGGTTAAAAAAAAAAAAAAAAAAAGGAAACAACAACAAAAAACCAGCAACAAAACAAAACACCTGCATGACTCAATTTCCTCAGACAAGAGCAGGAATGAGTCACCAGCCTTACCTCTGAGGACTAAACTGATACATGCTTCACTTCAGAATTGATTACCTGTGCTTTTTTGTTTTTCATGGCAGGAAGTTAGGAAATAGCAGCCCTGTGGCACCCCAGCCCCTGCTCAGTTTGTGATAACATGTAACCTCTCCATTCTTTTCTTTCCTAATGCAGGAAATGACAGGCAGCACCTATGTCCAGCCCAACACGCTTTCCTATTTTGGAAAACTCATAATCCATTTAGCAAAGGAAAGATGCCTTGGCTCCAGCTGCAACTATGAAATTTGTTTACTGCTGTGTCCCAGCAATGATTGGCCCTCAGTAAGCATTTGTTAGTACCTGTCTGTCCGTTTGTCATGCTGTTTGGTGGCATATGTGTTGCTATGATACTGGAAGCAATGCCACTAGTACTTCAAATACCAGCCAGGTCACTCAGGGTAGACAGGTTTAAGCGGAGCTTCCAGACTAAGACAGATTAGGAAGAAAGGCCTGATGTTCTACTTCCAAAAATTAGCCAATGAAAATCTTTTGGATCATGACAGAATACTGCCTGATATAGTGCTGGAAGATGGTGCAGGATTGGGCAATGTTTTGTTCTGTTTCACATAAGGTTGGTATGATTGGAACCTACTCAATAGCAACTAACAAGCTGTTAGATGGATGGCCAGGAGCTTTGGTAGTGTAGTGCCAAAGGCACTTGACTACTATCAGAAGGCTGGTGGTTCAAACCCATCAGCCACTTCTCGGAAGGAAGGTTGAGCAATCTACTTTCATAGTGATACCACCCTCAGAAACCCAAGGAAGGGTTGCTATGCATTGGATCTGACTCCATGGCAGTGAGTTTGTTTTTTTTTGGCTTTTGGATGGCTACATTATGGAAGGAGTTCCTGCATGCATCCTCAACCACTGAGTCTGGATCACACAATGGCCCCTTGAAGGTATTTTCATTGGGGATTCTTAAGTTTTACAGCAGTTAGACCCACAAGTTTAAGTCCAACTGGAAGTAGTGGTGATGGGGACCTCCATGGCACCTGGATGCTGGATACCAGAAGATATCATTGCTGAAGATTGCATAAAACCAAAATAGGATTAACCTAGGAAGAATCAAATCAGTGACTTGTCTGAACTACAAGGGATGTTAGAGACCATCTGATTCCCACCTTGAGCGTATAGAGGAGACTGAAGCCTACTGAAGGTCAAGATTTACCCTCAAAATGAAACACTAGAATGTGGTATAACTAGAATTCAAACACTTGAAACTATTGTCTCCTGGTCTCCATTCCTGGGCTTGTTAGTCCAAATATACCACTTAAGTGAATAAACTTAATGTTTTAAAGACTTCACGGCTCAAACAACTTATGCTATGAATACTTTCAAGGCCTAAAAACAAAAGTAAAAACAATTTGAGTAATCTTATCATTCCTCGGGTCTTGGCTTTCCCATCACATAGATAAGAGCTCACCTGTCCTGGAGACCTCCAATCAGAATGGTATTGTGAGGTTTTTCTGAACTTTAGGATTCTGAGATCTAATTCTCTGGTTAAAGTAGTTCAGGGAACCCATGCTGCTGAACAGGAGTAACTTGGGGTGGGTGTGGCTCTTAAGTCCCATTTCACTGTAGTCCAGGGGAACATGTTTTAACCCCTTTGTGACAGAATTATTTTCTGCTTTGAGTTTTTTGTTGATACCATGTGTTTTCAGGAATGGAAGACATGCTGCAATCAAGGAAAAAAAAATTTCTTTAATGTAATATGGATTTTGATACAATTATGTGGGACTTAACATGTCTTAAGTGGACTCTGGTGGTAAGATTGGTAGGATGAGGTCCATATCTTCAGATTCATGCAGTTATACAGATCCCTGACAGGTAGGTGGTAACACATACTACAGCTGGGATAGAAGCTTCCCAAGAAACTTGAGAAGCTGAAAATGTTGGTGGGTGATACATGTCCCATGGGTTATGAAGGGGTTAAAAGGCTTGAAGAAAGAGTGAGAGGATGTGATAGAAGGTATTTACTGAAGATCCTAATTCAAGTTAGTGAGGTGTTTTTGGAGGCATTATGAAGTCATCAGGACTTACATTGGGGAAAATTGTAGGCATGGAGAAGAGCAAGAGAACAAAGAAAACTTTCATAAATCTTCATTATGAGGTCCACACTTGGAATGATTTTTGTTTTTGAGAGCAGGAACTTAATCTTTCCATTTCTTTTGCTCTTTATGCCTTATATAACTCTCTGGGCTTGCTTTAAAGCCAGATTATATTTTTAGGTGGAAATATATTGCTTACTGGAATACCAGGGAGGTGCAAAAGTTTGGCTGCTAACTGAAAGGTTGGAGGTCCAAGTCCATCCAAACGTGTCTTGGAAGAAAGGCTTGGTGATCTACTTCTGAAAAATCAGCTATTGACAACCCTATGGGACACAGTTCTATTCTGATACACATGAAATTGCCATGAGTTGGAGTTGATTGGACAGCAACTGGTTATATTACTTAACAGATTTTATGAGTAGTGGAACTCAGTTTGGTTGATGATCTAGGAATTAACGTGGCGTTTTCAACTGAGTGCTCAGAATCAAACAGCCTTGAGAATATGGCTTGGATTCCACATTGGCTCTGGGCAGTCTCCTCATGCCTCAGTTTCTACCTCACATTCCAAGTCTTCCTCCAAAGAAGCTTGCAGTAAAAACCAGGGGAACAGAGTTTAACTCTGTGGCAGATTGGGGAGGGTCCTGGCAGGAAGGATCTCCTTGTTTTCCATGTTGCTCTAAGAGAGGCTGCCTGTCCCCAAGGTCCTGCA
Organism: Orycteropus afer afer; assembly: GCF_000298275.1. Classification (NCBI taxonomy): domain Eukaryota; kingdom Metazoa; phylum Chordata; class Mammalia; order Tubulidentata; family Orycteropodidae; genus Orycteropus; species Orycteropus afer. The sequence goes on from NW_006921615.1 coordinate 18,999,264, forward strand.
TTATTCATCATATTGCATATATATTAAGTGCTCCTCCACATCCTGGTATCCAAGCGTCACACTATGCACCCTCCTCATGGGAAGGTTTTCACTGTCACTTATAGGTGACTGAGTGGTGAAGGAGTGAGAATTGAGTAGGAGAACATTCTCTGTCTTCTAAACTCAGAAAATAGGTTCTTTCTGATTTGAGAATGAAACATCATTATTACTTTTGTAAGATGATACGGAGGGGGGAATCATATCCTGCAGAAGAAGGAATTACAATGATTGGATAAACAAAATGTGGTAATACATGACGGTGGAATATTACTCAGCCATAAAACAGAAATAAAGTCCTGATACATACTATGGCATGGCTGAATTTGAAAAAATTATGCTGAGTAAAAGGAGTCAGACACAAAAGGACAAATATTGCTTAATCTTATTTATATATGTAGAGACCAAAGCTTATTAGAGGTTAGCAGTAGTGTGTGAGTGTGTGTGTGTGGGTACAGTCATTGCTTAGGAGGCACTGAGTTTCTGTTAATGGTAGTGAAATAATCTGGAAAAGGATGATGTAGAGGTTGCACAGCATGGTGAACATAACCAATATCACTGAATTATAGGTAAAAAATTGTTGAATTGGCAAATATTTTGTTATATATATTTTTACTACCAAAAAAAGTTTAAAAAAAAAAACAACCGTACTTACAGAGAAGTACACAAACCATATGTATTCATCTGGCTGAAATTGTATAAAGTAAGCCTACCTGTGAAGCCCGTACTCAGATCAAGGAACAGAATATTACCAACCCCTAAAAGCCCCCTCGTGCTCCTTCCCAGTAGCTTTCTACCCACCCCCACCCCCAGGGAAACCACTTTCCTGACTTCTAACAGCATAGTTTTGTCTGTTCTTACAGTTCATATAAATGGAATCATACTGTATGTACTCTTTTGTGTCTGGCTTCTTTTGCTTGATATTATTTGTCCTACCTCTTCTGAGGGATCCACAAAGAAAGTAGTGTAATTAGGATGTCAGTCCAAGTAGGCAGCTTCCTAACAGGATGGGGTGAGAAGAAGTCAGGGATGAATTCTGAGAATGTGCCTAGTGCCTGAGAAATTAATGCTGATTTCCCTGATAGAATTTGAGCTTTCACTATCCAGAGCACTCACGATATCTAATGCTACGAGGACAGATTCCCCTTCCTTGTGACTGAAGAAGCCAATCTAGCTGGAATGACTTTTCATGATATCCAACTACTAGCTCTGGTGGTAAAACATTGGGCTGCTAACCAAAAGGTGGATGGTTTGAACCCACCAGCCACTCTGTGGGAGAAAGATGAGACAGTCTGTTTCTGTAAATATTTATATATAGCCTTGGAAACCTCATGGGACAGTTCTACTTTGTCCTACAGGGTGGCAATGAGTTGGAATTGACTCCATGGCATGGGCTTTTGGTTAACCACTATATTGGATGCATACATGCTTTCCTTGGAACCCCTTTTTAAAATTATAAAATCTGACACAAATCTTGACCCAGGAATTTGGAAAAGAGAACACATATATTCTGAGGGACCCAGGTAAGGGTGATAGGAGAGGTTTCCAACAGGGAGACAAACTTGTCTGTTGGTTTTTCCTACCGTGGTGACTTGTTGATGTGAGTTTTGAGGCTGAGCCACTGGTGTTTCAAACCCAGAGGGTTTGGTTTGATGCACAGGTATCAGCCCAGCTTAGAGACTGAGACAGACTAGGAAGAAGGAAGAGGCTGCCCACTTCTCAAAGAATTGGCCAGGGAAAACCTTAAGAATAGCAAAGAAACACTGTCTGATACATTACCTCACAACTTTATGAATAGTCCAGTTAGGTTAGAAGGCTCTCAAAATAGGACTGAGAAAGAGCTACATCATCAGAGTCAACCCAGCCTTACT
>NW_006921615.1:19004280-19017871 GCF_000298275.1 Orycteropus afer afer
CTCTCTCCCAGCCCACCGTCCCTCAGCCAACGTCTCTCACAGTATCTTTCCCAGCAGTGCTGGTCCCTCGGTGTCACACTCAGCAATGCATATCTCTTGCATCTCTTTCCCAGCAACGCGTATCTCAGGAGCCCTTGTCTCTTTCAGCAGCACGTCTTCCTCAACCAGCAGTCAGAGAGAGTTCTGCTTCTAGGAGGCCTCCTTTTGAGCCCGACAGGGTGGTCAAACTAGCCAATCATAGCATCAGACCTCTAAGCACTTGAGAGAGAGTGGGCACCTCCCAGAACATTGTTTTGTGCCACTCCCAACAGAAATACTCCAGGTGGACTACTTCAGCAATCAGGAGCTCCTCAATTGCTCATAGAAAATCCCACCTTGGAGTTTACAAAGACTTATGGGTAGAAAAGCCACACTAAGTAATTTACTACACCACAGCACCTAACAACAACAGCAACATATTCTGAGGGGTGAGTATTCAGCAGGGAAGGACATAGTCTCAGAATCTTCTGTTTCCTAGATTGGGAAAAACTCATGTGTTCCTAGGAAATTTCTAAAGCAACTTGTATCATGAAAGCTTCAAAATCATTTTCTTTTATTGTTCTTCACACCACTAATTTAGGAGGAAGATTTTTATCTATCATCTCATTTTGCACAAGGGGAAAATGAAGACTAGAAAACAAGGTCAAATTGTGCAGGGGCCAAGGTTTCCTATGACAGTGTGAGTGCAGCCCCAGCTGCACAGCTCTATCCAGTGGTGGCATAGTGTTACCATGGGCACAAGTCTGTCCTTCTGGGGCACAGAGAAGTTTCCTGTCCTGCTCTATGACAAACTACAGCCCTGGGTCAGAACTGAAAGTGAGCACCCCATCCCCCACCACCTCACAAAACATGGGAGCTCCAATGAACCCTTCTAGGTTTCAGCAATTTCACAAACTCTTGAAGCCAGAGCATTGCAGAGCCATGGCATGTGGAATATAAACAGAGTGTTTTTATTTTTTCAACCCAATGACAGCTTTCAACTGCTCTTGAATCTCCTTTTCTTCTTCTATAACAAGAGCTTGAGCAAGTTCCAAGACTTTCTGCTCACTCTTGTTAATTAGCATTTAGTCTGTCCAGTTTAAAATGAAAATTGATGACCCAATGCAAAGCTCTTTACCTCCCTTCTGTATCTTCTGCTAGCCTGTACCTATTCTAGTATTTCAAGATGAGGAAGAGAGGGAAAAAGTTAAGATATGGTTTCAGTTAAAATCAGGCAAAACTAGAGAACAGTGTTGGAAGTCAGGACTACAAAGATTGTTGGGAGAAGGGAGGAGTAAGGATGAGAGGGAATCAGGAGGGAAATTTGAGAAGACTGGCCATAGTTGACCTCTTGCCTGGTTATTACATGGTTATTCACTTTGTGATAATTCATTGACTAATCATTTATGTTTTATGCACTTTTCTCTATGTGCATTACACTTCACAATTTAAAAAAATTAAAAAGGGTGGGGCTGTTTTGCTTAATTGAGTGATGTTGCAGTTGGTGTGGAGGTGGCTCTGATCTCACCCTGCTCAGCTAGCTCTATGGACAGTGGGCTGTTGTTAGCTGCTATTGAGTTGGTTCCCAACTCATGGCAACCCCATGTACAATGGAACAAAATGTTGTGTGATCCTGTGCCAGCCCAATGATTAGTTGCAGATTGGACCATTGTCATCCACAGGGTTTTCTTCTACTTCTTATTAGTCTGGAAGCTCCTTAGTCTGAAGCTCCACTGAAACTTGTTGAGTGTCATAGCAACATATAAGCCTCCACTGACTGACAGGTGGTAGTGATGCATGAGGTGTACTGGCTGGGAATTGAACTCAGTCTCCCATGTGGAAGGTGAGAATTCTACTGCTGAACCACCAATACCTTCATAGGCAGTGGGCAGCCTCTGCTAATATGTGTGGATGATGAGCCTACTGTGCGTTTGCTCCCCAGGCTTTTTTTATCTCTCTCTGAGAGATGAGCAGCTGTTATCCACAATGACCCCTCTGTCAGACCACATTCCCAGCTCTTTTCCTCAGTGGGAGTATCCCTGGTTCCTGATCTCTCTGCTCCTTTGGGTGGCCCTGGGAATCTCTAAGTTTCTTTTTGCACCTTCCAGAGCCCTTGTGAAACAAGGACAGGATGCATCTGTCCCTTTCTTGCCAGGTCCTTGTCTTTTCTCTTTTTTTTCTCTCTCTTTTTTATTGTGATTTGAGTGAAAATTTACAAAGCAAATTTATTTTCTGCACAGCAGTTCATACACATTTTGTTTCATGACAGTGATTGCAATCTCCATAATGTAACAGTTTTTTTTCCCACTTCCTCCTTGTGGTTACCTTTTCCATGTGTCCTTCTTTCCTATGCGTTCCTGCCCTCTGGGTTATCTCCATGTGCAAATACTGCCCTTCCCATGACTGATCGTTCTAAGGAGTATACCTACCTGGTATAAATATTCACCTTATATGTCTGTCTATTGTTTGGCTGGAAGCTACAGGAGTGAGTTCAATTCCAGACCTGAAAGGTGACTAGGGGCCATAGTCTCAGAAGTTTCATCGTCTCTATCCTATCAGTAAGTCTGGTCTTTTTTATGATTTTGAGTTTTGTTCCACATTTTTTTCTCTCTCTATCCAGGATCTCCTGCACTGATCTCTTTCTGAGTGGTTGACAGTGGTAACTGGGCACCACCTAGTTCTTTTGGTCTCATGGTCATGTAGGCTGAGATTTGCAGGGTCCAGTGGTCCCTTGTACTAATTGTTTGCATGAGTCTTCTTCATTCTTCTTTGCTCTGGACGAGGAGAGACCAATTGTTGCATCTAGATGGCCACTTGAAAGCTTTTAGCCCCCAGTTGCTACTCACCAAAGTAGGATGTAGAACAATGTTTTTGTGTAGTATGTAATGCCAATTGAGCTTGATGTTCCCCATGACCATGGTCATCAGATCCTGGTCTTTTAAAGTTCCTGCTGTGTGGGCTACTCCAATGAGCTTCACCTTCAGAAAACCCTAGGCTAGAATTGAACATCAGTCTCCATGTTCATGTATACCCCAGACTCCAGGATCACATGTTATACACTTTAAGTACTCTCTCATCATGCTCTGCTTCTGTTCAGCAAGTATCCAGCTAAGGAATGAGATGTCAGTCTCTCTTCTTGGAGGAAACCCTAATTTGAAAGATTCTTACTTGGTGGATTAGTTTCCTGGGACTGTCATAACAAAATATTACAAACTGGTGGCTTCAGACAATAGATGTTAATTGTCTCACATTTCCGGAGGCTAGAAGACTGAAATCCAGATGTCATCAGAGCTATGCTTCTTCTGAAAGCTCCAGGGCAAGATCCTTCCATGCCTCTTCTTAGCTTCTAGTTCTTCCTTGCAATCCTTGATGTTCCTTGGCTTATAGATGAATCTCTTCAGTCTCTCTCTGTGCCTTTACATGGCCACCTTTTCTCTGTGTATCTCCATCTCATTATCTCATTTCTTGTTTTATAAGAACACCAGTCATACTCTAGTATGACTAGAGTAGTATGATCATCTTCCTCATCTAGTAAGACTAGTAGCTCGTCCTACTCTAGTATGACCTTTTGCTAACTTAGTTAAGAATATTTTAAATATATCATTTCTAAACAACGTAATATTCACAAGTACTAGGGATTAGGACTTCAATTGATCTTTTTGGGGAACACAATTCAACCCATAACACTTGGCTTTAGAGAGAGAAGGCATTTCCATGGGGCTGGGAAAGCAAATCCTCTTATCACACCCTCCTCACAAGGCCATGGCTCCAACTTCTTTCTTTACTCCCTAGTCTTCCTCTTATGGGTGGGAGTGGGAGTGGTGGCTGTAAGGTCAGTTCTACCATCTCTGCCCTTTGCAGCCAGCCCTCTGCTAGGCCCTTTAACTCCTTAGAATGTGAGGATAGTTAATACCTTTTGTTTCCAGCAGTGGCCAGCTCTAGCACTTGGGCATCTACCATTGTTGTGGTACATTATGTATCAGCACTGTGTAAAGTGTTGGGGCTGCAAAGTTGAATAACACCTGGCCCCTGTCCTCAAGAGACTTTCCGAGCGGGAGATAGACTGGAAACAAACACAGTTAGGTGCGGCAGATAGGGTGCAGGCTATGGAATCAGACTGAATGGGTTCCAACATCAACCAGGCCACTTAAAAACTCAAAGATGAAGAGGAAATCACTTTATCTCTTTGAGCCTGAGCTTCTTCATGACTAAAGTGTTTTTCTGATGATTAAATGAAACAATGTATATAAAATGTCAGATCACGAGATCATGACTACTTAATAAGTATTAGTTATTTTATACATTTTTCTTGTTATAAAAATATAAATAGCACAATATTTCTCAACTCAACATTTTGCAGGTTGTAATTTAGTGACAGCCATTACATTAATCATGTTGTGCTACCACCACCCATAATCATTGCCAAATTCCCATCACCATAAACATTCTGGTGGCATAGTGCCTGAGGCATTTGCATGCTAACCAGAAGGCTGGTAGTTCAAACCCACCAGCTACTCCTTGGAAGTAAGGTTGGGCAATCTACTTCCACAGTGATACCACCTCAGAAACCCAAGGAGGAGTCACTATGAGTCAGATCTGACTCGACGGCAGTGAGTTTTGTTTCCGTTTATAAACACTCACTGCTTCCTAAACAATGGTTTCCCTATTTTATATTTTACTATTTTTTTTATTGCTGTAGCTTATTTTTAATAAAATGGAATGCATTCAGATAGGAAAATGTACTGATGAAATGGAAGTAGGGAGAAAGCAACACTCAGCTCTTCCTGAGAATGGAAGGTTCAGTGGGATAGGACCATGTAGCTAGCTTGAACGTTGAGCAGGAATTGGTCAAGTAAACAAATATAGAAAGGACCTTTCAGGAAGGGGGAAAAAATATACAAAGACTTGGAGACAGGTGAAGCCATGACTTGTGTGGGGATAGGTAGCTGCTGGTGGTTGAAATGATAGAAGTATAGGGGGAGAAAACAAAACAGTCATGGACCAAACCAGGAGGGGAATCTAAAGATCTGAATTTTAGGAACCAAATAGAAAATCACAAAAAGGGTTAAAATAGGGAAATGGCAGTCAGATTAGCATTTTTGAAAAATCACTAATGGGGCAATGGAATTTGATTGGAAAAGAGCAAAACTGTAAGCATGGAGATAAATTCTCTTCCTGGATACACTGAGGATGAAATGACACACTTCTTGAAGTTTACACCTGGCTGTGTTAACTAGTTCTGGCCAATGGAATATGAGGGGTAGTTCCGTGTGTCACTTCCTGACTGACGCACTTAATTGCCTGTGCTCAACCCTCAGTCTTTTGCCACAGTGAGCCCTGAGGCTTTGCACTAAGATGTCAGTATCAGAGGATGGTGGAAACTCTCTCAGCCTGGGTCCCTGAGTGCCTATGAAGTGCATAGTCCTCTCTGCTAGCCCACACTGGACATGTATCATGAAGAAGAAGTAAATCTTTGTTGTGTAAGCCAATGAGATTTTAAGATTGTTTGTCACTGCAACCAAGCTAGCCTGTCCTGACAGATAATGAGGGATTGAAATATGGTGGTGGCAGAAGGGATGTAGAACAGATCTGGGATATTAAGGTCTGAATTCAACTGAGGACAAGTGAAGAAGAGGAATCTAGAATGATTCCTGGGTTTGGGCCTGAGTAACTATGTGCAAAACTCACTGCCATTGAATCGGATCTGACTCATAGTGATTGCTCCTTGGGTTTCCAAGGTGGTATCACTACAGACATAGATTGTCCAACCTTCCTTCCGAGGAGTGGTTGGTGGGTTTGAACCACCAGCCTTCTGGTTAGGATTCAAATGCCTTAGGCACTATGCCAAAAGAGCAAGCTGTTCGCAGTTTTAGAGACCAAGAAATTGGGAGGAATGTGTTTGTACAAAAGATGAACTTATTTGGATAACTTCCTCCATAGTTTCATTGCATCCTCATTTGAGAATGAGGCGGTCATGCACATCTGGTAGTGGTGGCCAGGTGGTGGTCAAAGGTGCATTTTGTCTGCCCAGCCAGCTGTGCCTTTCCTTTTGAATTCCAGGCACAGCAAGTTAAACAAAATCTTTGAGCACAGCAGGCACAGGTCCTTGACAAGTGCTCTGTACAAAATAAAACCCAATTAAGGGAGGAAAATTGTCTTGCACTTTGAACTAGAGAGGAGTTTTCAGATGTAAGTGTTTAAGCCCTCTGTATCTAAAACCAAACCAAACTCACTGCCGTTGAGTCAGACCCGACTCAGTGACCCCTCCTTGGGTTTCTGTGGTAGTATCACTACGGAAGTAGATTGCCCAACCTTCCTTCCAATGAGTGGATGGTGGGTATGAACTGCCAGCCTTCCTCCTCCAAAATCTATCCCTAGAAGGATCCTAAAGACAATGTAATTTTTTTGTGTGTGTAACCTTATATCCTGAAGAATCTGTGTTTAAAACTACTTCATTTCACTTCTGAAATGGTTGCCATATAATGATCAGTAGGGAAATTGTATATACAGTTTGTAGATAATACTAAGTAGAGTAATCATGGAATAAAAAAGGCAAAATTCATGTTTAACAAGTCCTAGATAGAGGATTTTTTTTCTACTTCAAACTCATTTGAAGTTAGAATGAAATCAAGTTTATGTGTGCTACAAACACATCTCTGTGTGGTTTGCTGGAGGACTATGGGAGTAAAAAGGCTCACAATCAAAGATTTTGGTTTTGATATTAATTTTAGCTAGTTGGTTTAACTTTGTTTCATAACCACAGTCTGTACCCCAAACTCTCCCAGACATTTTGCAAGTCCAAGAATAATCTATGGTCTAAGAATAGTCAGATGAAAAAGTGTGATGGCCTCAAAACAAATCTGTCACCGCTATTAGAAAAATAACTCAATGTTTATGCTAATGTTAGCAAAGAGCTACTCATGTGAACTTGGCACATCAAGGGATGGCCTTTTTGACACAGAACAACAAGCACGGGGAGGTTAGTGATTTGCTCAAGGCTAGAGAAGAGTTGAGTATCTGGTGTCTTTCCCACCAAGTTTCAGTGATGTTTTTTGGAAACTGTGTTCATCATAATTTTTTGATCTATTGCTAATTTCAACTACCAAATGTCCATATTCCAAGCTCTTTTGGAGAGCTCTATTGCTCATCAGTCCTGATGAGTCAGCCTTTTGAGTGAGCTGTAGCTCAGGATTGCACCATTCATGACAGTAACTTTTGGGGAACAGTGTTTCGAAGACATGAGACACCAGGTGTTTTTTCTATTCATTGAATCTTTTTTTTCCCCAAAATGCTTGAAGATTTTATGCCTAACCCCAAATGGTAAGAGGACTTGTGAAGATGAACTGACTTCTTGTGAACATGTCATCAGATGTGTCAACCCCTAGATGTTTGATCTGTATTATGAATAAGCAGTAATAGCACTGTTGGAGTTTAAAGAATTGATTTATGGGCCCAATCCTTGCAGAGGTTGGGGGTGGGGTTGGGAGCATTTTTGAGCTAGGGTGGGATTAGCAGAATGCATGGAAAAATGAAAGTCATGTCCAGTGAGATTTTTTGGAGAAAGTTGAGACTAAGAAGAACAAAATCAAAGGTCAAATCCACAAAGTTCTAGAAGCAGAATTGACAATAGGAAGGCAGAGCCAGATGTTCTGACTTGGGGAAAGATAGGGTCTGGAGCAAGTTAGTAGCAAATGAGAAATTCAGGTTATCTTTGAGATAGTTTTAGGGATTCCAGGCCCAACTTCATGGGCAAGTGCGGTGTGTGTGTGTGTGTGGGTGCAAGGTCTGGCCAGTGTTAGGACTCTTGGGTCTTCTTTCTGCCCATCTGAGGACCTGGATCCAGGCATTTCAGTTGTGTGGGATAATGCCTGAATAAATGGGTTGATTTTATTGAGTATTAATAGTCAAGGGAGAAAATGGAACAAAGTGGTGTCACTGCTCCCTTCTTGTTGAAAACACTAGGGGAAGCACATGGAAAAAAATTGGGGGGAATTTTCAGGGTGTCCATTATCTATTCTCTTCTATAGTAACATGTGACAAATAGAACCACTTCTATTGGTCTAGGTGTTCTAGTGAGAGGAGTCTTAATTCCAGACCTTTCTTGCCCCACCTGAATCTCCTTTTCTGATGCCTCACATAAGCTCCCATTTTTATTGTGCCCTTTGTCTTTTATGCTTGCTACTCATATGTGGTTGTTAAGGTTGTGTGTCACCTTGGCTAGGCTGTAGGTTTTGCTGGATGTAGTTATTCTTCATGAGACTATAATCACCTCCATGGTGAAATCTGCTGTGAGCACCTAATCATTTGAAGAGGAGTTTCCTTTGGGGGTATAGCCTACTTCTAGTATATATGACAAATCTTTGAGAAAGGTCTCTGGCCTTTTGGCACATCTGGATCCTGCATTAAGCTGAGTCTTCATCTCCCATTCCTGGACTTGAACCAGTGGCCTGCTGTGTTGCCTACCTATCTTGGGATTATGCCATTTTACCTCCTGACCTTGGGTTTGTCAGCCTTAGCTATCTGAGTCAGGAGATGCCTCTAGCTCCAGTGGACCTGGAATAAGAGGCAGAACTGAAGCTCAAGGTCTAGGGGCCTTCACCTAGCCCCCAGAATTGGCATTCTGAATTTGGACTTCTAGCCTCCTAAACTGTAAGATAATACATTCCTGTTTGTTAAGCCATCTACTTGAAGTATTTCTGTTATATCCGCATTAGAGAATTAAGACACCCTATGTTCTGGTTACCTAGTACCACTCTGACAGGAATATACCGCAAATGGGATGGCCTTAACAAACAGGAGTTTATTCTCTCACAATTGGGAGGCTTTAAGTCCAGGTTCAAAGTGCCAGGCTCTAGGGGCTGAGAGAAAGCCCCTCAACCTTGGGGTCCAGCTCTGCCTTCTGCTCCCGGCCCACTGGAGCTAGAGGCATTTCTTCACTCAGACAGCTGCTGGCTGCTGAGGCTGAGAAGCCCCAAGGTTGACAAGTAAAAAGGCACAGTCCCGATGTTACCAAACCACATGGCAGGCCATTAACTTAAGTCCATTGTAAGTCCCAAGGTCGGCAGAGCATAGCAGGCTGCTGAGCAACGACACAGCTACATGCAGGGTCCAAGTGTGCCAAAGGCTAGAGACCATTTCCAAGGCTTGCTTCTCCTTATGTACAAGAAGCAGACCATATCCCAAAGGCAGCTACTCAGCTCCTTGTGGTAGATCCCACAATGGAGTTGATTGCCTGTCTCATCATGGGGAATAACTACCACCAGCTGCCCAGCCACTCAACCAGGCTCAGCCAAGTTGACACAAAGACATAACCACCACACCCTATATCCATTGGTTGTCTGTTCTTTTGGTATTTGGAAGTTTACAACATTCCTTTATGCCTTGTTTACTATCTTGGAACTTTATAAATCATGTCTAACAGGATCAAAGAGATATTGAAGCTTAGAGTATGTTATTTTTCTGAATGTTATCACAAGAGCTGGACTTGAAAAATAGATTCTTTTCTCTCTCTTCCATATTTCCTTCAGTCTCATTGTCCTTTCCTCTCTTCCTCCCCTTCCCCAGTCTCTTTTTATCACTCTCTTCACTCTTTCCCTGGGCTATAAGATGATAAGATAAAAGAAATGGAAATAGAAAACTGAAAATAGACATATATGACCAACGATTCTGCTTTGAGCTATGGAAAAATAAACTATACCCACATTCTTATTTTTCCCAGGATCTGAAGACCAACTTTGGCTATTAGGGCCGTTGGCTATTCTTGGTTACATTTCAGAAATAACTCATGCTTATTATTATTGAGTATTTATAACACTGTTTCAGAGTAGGTCTCCAATAACCTCACAAAGTAGTATGGGCTTTAGTAATAGCTAGGGATGGGTTAGAAGGGGCCAGGGATTAGGCTAGAGGAGGAAAGATGCCATCACTGCTAGGAATCACAGTCCTGCCTACTCCTCAGCCTCTGCTTGCTGAGCCCACAACGTGGGTTACTGAAAAACAAGGCTCTGAGCTTTGTTTCTCTGTGGAGTCTTCCCTGAAAAGACGTCAGAGCCTAAAGTGGATTACTTTTCACGTTTGAGGCTATGCGCACGCACACACATGTGCGTACACACACACTCTCTCTTCTCCCTGGGCTCAGGCAGGGATTAGATGTGACATTTCTGGAGGCATAAAAGGCTTGTGGATTCCTGAGCAGTCACCCATAGACCTGAGCAGCTCAGGAATGCTGATGGCTCCTGGACGCTGACATCATCCTCCCCTCCTAACTTTGGGAGGGGCCCTCTGACCTCCAGGTCTTAGGGCAATTATTTTCAGCCAGCAAACCCATCCTGTAGCATTCCCCTGGCGCACATGTTGTTGTTGTTGTTGTTATGTGCCGCACATGTTGTTGTTGTTGTTGTTATGTGCCGTCGAGTTGGCCCCGACTCACATGTTGTTGTTGTTGTTATGTGCCATCGAGTTGGCCCCGACTCATAGTGACCCCTCCTTGGGTTTCCGAGGCAGTATCACTACGGAAGTAGGATTGCCCAACCTTCCTTCCGAGGAGTGGCTGGTGGGTTTGAACCGCCAGCCGTCTGGTTAGCAGGCAAGTGTCTTAGCCACTATGCTACCAGAGCTCCTGGCGCACATAGGGAGCTAGGATTGTTAGGAGGGCTCCTTTGACTTTGAGCTTCTAGTCTACGTTGCTACCTGTGAAAGAACCAAGAAGTAGAGATTGTTAAGAGTGGAGAAGATTCTCAAGTCCATTTAGTCCAGCACCTTCATTTTGTAAATAAAGGCCAGAGAGGCTGAATGACTTGTTTAGGGTCAAACAACTAGTTAGTTGTAAATCTGCTCTCCTGCCCTTCAAGCTCATGGAAGCTGCCCCTTCCCCTGCCTGACCCTTGTCTATTACAGCAGTTCTCAGTTTGGTCTCAGGATCCCTTTGCATGTTTTAGCATTATTGAGGATCCCAAAGAGCTATTGTTTATATAGGAAATCTATCAAAAGATCTCATCTTAAAAGCGAAAGCATACAAAATTTAATAATATACATTTATTAAATCATTAAAATACATTAATGAACCCATTCTATGTTAACATAAAATATTTTTATGACACCTATGTTTTCCAGAACAACAACAGTAATTTGAGTGGAAAGAGTGATATTGGTCTACATTTTTGCAAATCTTTTTAATGTCTTGCTTCATAGTAGACTGTGGGATACTTCATAGTAGACTACAGTCAATCAGTTGTGTATCACCCGCCATATAGCCTCTAGAAAAATCCACTGTGAGAGATGAAAGTGAAAAAAGCAACTTGAAGTCTTAGAATTGTTATGAAAGGATTTTGGAGGCCCCCAGGTGCTATGGAAGGAGCTCTACTGGTGTAGTGGTTAAGGAATTTGGCTGCTAACCAAAAGGTCAGTGGTTCGAACCCACTAGCCAGCTGTTCTGTGGAAGAAAGATGAGGTAGTCTGCTTCGACAAAGATTTACAGTCTTGAAAACCCAGTGGGGGTCACTGTGAGTTGGAATCGACTCGATGCCAGTGAGTTTGGTTTTGATTTGGATGTGCTACAGAGGTTACACATTTTCAGAACAACTGATCTACTATATAGCTGCATTTGTCTCACTTATGAAATTCTTTTTCACCTTGGCTCATACAATCATTCAAAAAGCCATCCTTGAGGAACTATAGAGTATTAAGTGGAATTTTAAAACAAATGTAGCAAGTGTGAATTTCGATCCAAGAAACTCAGTTGAGAAAGAAAAAAACTTACTTGATTTTTCTAGAACACCTTAATATCTGACTTCAAGCCCATGTTCTACAAGAAGTGCTGGGAAATTTAACATCAATCCTTCTCAGGCTTCCCCCACCCAGAAATTATGGCACAATATTGGGGTCTTACAAAATGCAAAAGCTTCTGGGGGACACTTATATGGCCCTTGATGCTCAGTTGGCATTAGAAGCAGTTGAGATACCCGTTGTTCTGGTCTCATGACCACTTCAACCCTATCCTTCTATGTTAGGCTTGAAGTGTGGGGCTTTTGCTCATGTGCCCATTTACCACCCCTTCAGGGTCTTACTCTCTTCTTCTCTCCAGAAGAGGACCTAGGAATCTGATGTAAGTCTTCCACCAAGTCTCCTGACCAGACTCCACAGTTCCTTCCCTCTCATTAACTCTCTCTTTCTTACCCTTGGTTCTTTTCCAACAGGCTTCCCCCCTGACTCTTTTGTCAGGGGGACATCCAGCTCCCTTTCTTTCTTCAGGACACTATCTCTGCCTACTTCACCTCCCCCAGTTCTCTAAAAGGCTTAGAGTTTTAGATAACAAAAGCCAGAACAATTTGTAGGCTATTTTTGTTTCCCACTCTGCCTCATGCTTCCCTTGGGATTAAATGAGTTAATAATAAATGTGCTTGGTATACACATAAGTACCCAATAAATCTTACTATTAATATTATTACTATTTTTACTTGGGGTTATTGAGGTACAAAATCTGAATAGGGAAAAGGAAAAAGGAGAAAGGAAAATGCAAGGAGAAAAGAACACTTCAGAGTTTAAATTTCAACATATTCCATGATAATGAGACCTAGTACTTACTCTTAGGAACTCTGGTAGCATAGTGCCTAAGGCACTTGACTGCTAACCAGAAGGATGGTGGTTCAAACCCACCAGCCACTCCTCGGAAGGAAGGTTGGGCAATCCTACTTCCGGAGTGATACTGCCTCGAAAACCCAAGGAGGGATCGATATCAGTCGGGGCCGACTCGACGGCAAAACAACAACAAGTCCTTACTCTTAAATAGTTGACTGAAGTGGAGGGATGAGAAATGCTACCCTCCAGGCCTCTTCTTTTCAGTCACTCTCCTTTCTCAGATCACAGCACATATTTTATTTACAGAAAAATCCACTCCTAGGTTATGTGATGTTCCTTAGTGGTGCAAATGGTTAACTAGTTCAGCTGCTAACCAAAAAGTTGAAAGATTGAGTTCATCCAGAGGTGCCTTGAAAGTAAGGCCTGGTGATCTACTTCTGAAAAATCAGCCATTGGAAACCTATAGACCACTGTTCTAGTCTGACACACATGGGATTGTCATGAGTTGGAATTGGCTCCATGGTAACTTTTAAAAAAATTTTGTTTAGGTCACACCATAACAGGTCTAATTGGTGAGAAGCATCCTCAGAGATCCTCAGAAACCCTCCAGTCCAAGCTTCTGCACAGCTCCTGAGTCCCTTCCAACATAGCCCACCTAGGTCATCTAGCCTCAGCTGACACCTCAGTGACAGGAAAAGCTGCATCTAGAAAGACAGCCCATTCTTCTACAACACCTATGAGTACTCCTTTGAGTGGTTCATCTGCTGTCCCAAGAATTGTCAATAGCATTAGCCACTCATATCCTTGCTTAGTCTAGTATTTTATGCCTCCTAGGAAGCCACTCCTTGGAAGGAAGGTTTGGCAATCTACTTCCATAGTGATACCGCCTCGAAAACCCAAGCAGGGGTCGCCATGAGTTGGGTCCGACTCGACGGCACTTAACAACAACAACAGGAAGCCCTTGGGAGCTCTGGTGGCATAGCACCTAAGGCATTTG
>NW_006921615.1:19021796-19022509 GCF_000298275.1 Orycteropus afer afer
TTTTTTGGTTTAAGAAGCTCTTAAGGAGCTCTGGTGGTATAATGATATTTGGAAGATAAGGTATTTGGCTGCTAACCAGAAGGTCAGCAGTTCAAACCCACCAGCCTCTCAGTGGAAGGAAGATGGGGCAATCTACTTCTGTAAAGATTTACAGCCTTGGAAACCCAGTGTGGTTCAGTATGAGTCAGAATTGACTCAATGGCAGTGAGTGAGAGGAAGCTCTTAAGCATCAGAATTATTCAGTATCAACTGGTTTGTTTTTTGGTTTTTCCTTTTTAGGAAGCACTTGGAATCCTTGGGCAGTTCAAATGGTTAATGCTCTTGGCTGCTAAATGAAAGGTTGGAGTTCAAGGCCACTCAGAGGTGCCTTGGAAGAAAGGCACAGTTCAACTCTGACATACATGAGGTCATCATGAGTTGGAGCTGACTCAATGGCAGCTGGTGGTGGTGGTAGAGGAAACATTTGCCTGGCAGTCTCATGATGAGTTGAAAGGATCAGCTTCAGGCCATTTCTGTGGTACAAGTAGACTCATCCTTCTTATCTTATAGGTAGTCAGTAGTTGTTCATGAAATAAAAGTGTGAAATTGGCCAACCCAATGCGCAGAGGTAGCTCATCTCTGTGCAGACTGAGAGGATCCTCCTATAGGATGTAGTAGACATTTCCTCTCCTAACATAGTTGGGGGCACTCACTCAGTTATGCCAAGAGATTTG
>NW_006921615.1:19023799-19053612 GCF_000298275.1 Orycteropus afer afer
AGTATAGCAGGGATTGTGGGGCTGGTGCGGGATCGGGCAGTATTTCGTTCTGCTGTGCATGGGGTCGCTATGAGTCGGAAACGACTCGACGGCACTTAACAACAACAACAACAACAACAACATAGCTGGAACCAACATAGCAAATCTGTCTCTGCCAGGAGTCATTCTATTCACTGCTCCCTTTGCTCATTCTCAAAGGGCTGCTAATGCAGGGTTACTACTAACTGTACTCTGTGTATATGTAATGGTCTATGGGCCTTCTGTACCCACCTGGGACCTGTGTGCATAGGCACAGATGACTGTAGGGAGAGTCCCTATGCTCTCAGCTATAGTTCCCTCCATTAAGCCTTGAGGCAAATCTGAAAAAAAAATATATGGTTGGTGGACAATTAAGACTTATTATTAGTATTATTATTTTAATGGAAAATATCCTGTATATTTCTTTTAGGATGTGATATTCTTGGCCAGGTGAGTTTCTAACCTGACTAGAGCTGGCTGTTAAACCCACCTGTAAGACCAGGCTGGTGACTGGCAGGCCTCCTGATCTCCTGTGGGCTCAGGAACAGTGGGGTCAAGTCCTGACTGCATCCTAAGGCTGGATACCACATTCCTGTGAGTTTGAGCAGCACTATCATACTGTTCCCCTGGAGCGGAAATTGGAGATTAGTGGGATTTGTTCCAGGCTCCAGGCAAGTTAATAGCAAAGAAGTAGGATTAGGCCTCAGCACCACAACTCCCAGGCCCCAGCTCCCTGCACAGTCCACACTACTTGTGGGGGCTTGAGTCAAAAAACCACAATATATCACAACTGAGAAAAAATCTCAGCATTGTCTGGTCCTGAGCTGACTCATGGGAGGTGAATTAGAGGTGAGTCAAATGCCTTTGGAGGAGGAAATGACTTATCAGGCTGACCCTCCTCAGAAGTGCATCCATCAACCACTTGCAAAAAACAAAAGAAAGGAAGAGAGAAAGTAGTTTGCAAACTTCTTTTGGAAACTTTCCTTTTTGCCTGGATTTGATGGAACTGTTGTGGCTGGTGAGCCTCCTCAAAAGGGCTGGGTGCCTTTTGGACAAGTCAGGCTTATTTTGTGAGGTTCTAAAATTCCGGACAAAACAAAAAGTTAGTCTTGACATGCTTTCCAGGGCTGCCTGCTCTTCTCAGCACAACCTTGACACTTCACCTGGGACAGAATTTACCTTCAAAGGTAAAGGCTGTTCTCAAAGGGCTGCAGAGGATATTGCATCATAAAGTAACTCTTTAAAGGGCCCTGGGAGTCCATAATTAGTCCAAATGATTAATGTGCTCAAAAATGTGGTGGTTTAAGTACACCCAGAAGCATCTTGGAAGAAAGGCCTCATGATCTACTTCCAAAAACGTCAGCCATTGAAACCTTAGTAGAGCACAGTTCTACTCTAACACCCATGGGGCTTCCATGAGTTGGAACTGACCTGATGGCAACTCATTTTTTTTTTTTTTTTTTTTTTTTTTACTGTGATTTGGGTGAAAGTTCACAAAGCAAATTCATTTTCCATACAGCAGTTTATATACATTTTGTTTCATGACATTGACTGCACTTCTCTACAATGTAACAGCTCTCTTTCTACTTCCTCCCTGTAGTTACCTCTTCCTATTGTGCTTTTCTATGCATTCCTGCCCCCCTGAGCTATCTCTCCGTGCAAATACTGCTCTTCTGTTCTCCTGTGATTGATTGATTGCTCTGAGGAGTGTACCTACCTGATGTAAATGTTCACCCCATATGCCTATCTATTGTTTGGCTGGAAGCCACAGGAATGAATTCAGTTCCAGACCTGAAGAGTAACTAGGGGCCATCGTCTCGGGGGTCTATTAGACCAGTAAGCCTGGTCTTTTCTTCTCTCACCAGGCTCTATTAGACCAGTAAGTCTGGTCTTTTCTTTTAATGATTTTGAGTTTTGTTCTACATTGTTTTTCTCCCTATCCAGGATCTCTCGCACTGATCCCTTTCTGAGTGGTTGACAGCGGTAGCTGGGCACCATCTCACTCTTCTGGTCTAATGGTCATATAGGCTGAGGATTGCATGGTCTACTAGTCCTTTGGACTAACTGTTTCCATGTGTCTTTGGTTTTCCATATTCTTTAGTCTGGGTGAGGAGAGAGGCCCATTGTTGCATCTAGATGGCTGCTTGTAAGCTTTTTCGCTACTCACCAAAGTAGGACGTAGAACAATGTTTTTGTGTAGTGTGTTATGCCCTGTGAGGCAACTCATTTTTTAAAGGGCTCCATGATGCAGCGCTTTGTGGTTTAGAGCACAAATTCAATCCTGAGTCCTGAGATTTTATATCGTCATTATGATTGTCTTAGATGGTAAACTCCGGGCAGGCACAGGTCTTCCTGTTTCAAATGCTTTGTGTAGTGCCCAGCCCAGCATTGTTCACCACACAGTACTATGATTTCCACAAGTCACACATGGCTTTATATGCTGATGTTTATTTTCACACCTTATAAAGGTGTTTAGAGTCTGAGTTAGAGATAGAAGGGAATTCAGGTGATCTAAAACCCTAATCTGACAGAAGAGGAAACTAAGTCTCAGTGTATGTGACATGCCCAAAGTCACAGAACAAACTCAAGCACGAACAAAGACAAAACCCAATTCTTTTCTCTGGCTGGTCCAACATTTTTTTTTTTTTTTTTTAAATATATATCTCTATGAGAACTAAATTTTTTCATGTGCTATTGCTAACAGGAGCTCTGGTGGCATAGTGCCTAAGGTACTGGATTGCTAACCAGAAGGCTGGTGGTTCAAACCCACCAGCCACTCCTTGGAAGGAAGATTGAGCAATCTACTTCCACAGAGATACTGCCTTGGAAACACAAGGAGGGGTCACTATGAGTTGAAATGACTCAATGGCAGTGAGTTTGGTTTTTTGGTATTGCTAATAATAACAATAATGTTATATATGCTTCCACGTATAGAAGTATATATATATGGAAGCAGCAGTCAAGGAATCAAATGATGTATTGCATTGGGCAAATCCACTACAAATATTGCTTTAAAGTGTTAAATCAAAGATGTCACTTCAAGGAGTAAAGAGCCAAGCCATGATATTTTCAATCACCCCATCTGCATGTGAAAGCTGGACAATGAATAAGGAAGACTGAAGAAGAATTGATGCCTTTGAATTATGGCAAAGAATATGAAATATACCATGGACTGCCAGAAGAATGAACAAATCTGTCTTGGAAGTACAGACAGAATCCTCCTTAGAAGTGAGGATGGTGTGACTTCATTTCATGTATTTGGACATGTTATCAGGAGGGACCAATGCCAGGAGAAGGACATCATGCTTAGCAAAATAGAGGGTCTGTGAAAAAGAGGAAGATCTTCAACAAGATGGACTGACACAGTGGCTGCAGCAATGGGCTCATATAGCAATGATTGTGAGGATGGCACAGGACTGGACAGTGTTTTGTTCTATTATCCATAGGGTTAGTATGAGTCAGAACTGACCTGATGGCACCTAACAACAATATGCTTCCATAAAAGAGCCTTGGCGGCACATTGGTTAAGTGCTTGGCTACTAACTGAAAGGTCAGCAGTTCTAAGCTAGCAGTGGCTCTATGGAAGAAAGATGTTGCACTCTGCTTCCATAAAGATTGTTGTTGTTGTAAAGATTGCAGCCTTGGAAACCCTATGGGGCAGTTTTACTCTGTTCCATGGTTTAGGGTCATTTTGACTCAGAATAGACTTGACAGCAACTGATTTGGTATAACTCTGGAAATTACCACTTAAGTTTGGGTTTCAGGATTCAGTTGCCTAACACTTGTAGAATTAGATTTGGAGGCAGACTAAATGTTTGGAATTACCTCTTGATATTGATTAAATATGAATAATTTGGGTGGTTAATTTTCTCTGTAGCTTTGAATCTAGATATGTTTTTCCTCTGTTCTCATTGTGAACTTGGGATTCCATCTCCTTACAATTTGTGAACTGTTCTGCAGCAATGGAATTGTCATCATTTCATTTCACACTCCACCCCCACCCCCATCGGTAACACAAAGGGTTGTAATTGATGTGGTTCAGAGACCCACGTCCAAGCAATAAAAAGGAATCCCTTAAGACAGTCTGCAACAACACAAATGGATCCCGTGTCTGGCTTTAATGGGAGCAGGAAAATTGCTAACAGATGACTATAACGTTCACAGAGATAAAGTCTTGGGCCTCCCAACTAAAACCCTTCCTGATGGCAGCTCGTCCTCCCCACATGTGCCACACAGACGTGGGGTATTTACAGGACACCCTGAGCACAGCGATGCTAAATGTGTAACAGCAGGGGCTGCGTGTGTGATGGCTGAGGTCATGGAGCTATTCATTTCAAGCTGTAAAGACATTTGGTTTTAAAAACCCCAGCAACTCCACTGGGATTGGCTTTCAGAGGAGAAAAACAGCCCCTGAGTTCTTTTCCTGTCCAAGTGGCTGGTGGGACTAGCACTCATATCAAACCAAAAAAATTAAACTCACTGCGGTGAAGTGGAGTCAGTCCCTCCTTGGGTTTCTGAGGCGGTATCACTACAGAAGTAGATTGCTCAGTCACATCAGCATCCTCCATTTAACCCTTTGGAACTGAGAGAGGTCCTATATCCTACAACTTTCTCTTAGTGTTTTCTTTTGATTCTGTGAAACACTGTGTGTGAGCCTGGGTGATCTATGAATTTATTAAAAATATATCCAATGCATAGGTATGCAAACTAGGAGGCACAAATACTACTAAGGAATTACACAAGGGCTTAGAAACAAACATTTTGAAGCTTTGAAAAAGACCTTAGGCTAAGTCTATTTCTGGCATCTGTTTCTTTATCTGTAATACAAGGAGATGGAACTCTGGAGGTATTTGACTGCTAAGCAGAAGGTTGGTGGTTCAAACCCACCAGCCAATCCACAGAAGGAAGATGGGGCAATCTACTTCCATAAAGATTTATTGCCTTGGAAATCCAATGGGGGTCAGTCACTTAGGAGATGGAATTGACTCGATGACAGCAAGTGTAAGGTCTTTTTATTTTTTTTAATATAAGGAGTGCGGGGGCTAAATTATTTCTAAATCATTTGTTTCCAGCTCTTATATTATGCAACCCATGAATATATGTAACTGTGTATATATAATTTTTTAAATAGACTTTATTTTTCAGAGCAATTTTAGGTTTACAGAAAAGTTGTGCAGAAAATACAGAGAGTTCCCACAAATCCCTCTTCTCCATGTACAGTTTCTTGTATTACTAACATTTTAAATTCCTGTGGTACATTTGTTATAATTAATGAACAGATGTTGATACATTAGCTACAGTCCATAATTTACATTAGGGTTCACCCTTTGTGTTGCACAGTCCTATGTACTTTGGCAAAATGTATTGTGTCATGTGTCCACCATTACAGGATCATACAGAATTTTTCACTGCCCTCAAAATGCCCTGTGCACCATCTATTCATCCCTTCTCCCTCCTCCTGAATCCCAGGCAGCAAAAAGGCATCTTTTCACTGTCTTTATGTATTTTTTTAAATTAAATTTTATTTTAAAATACATTTTATTGAAATATAATTTACTTACATGAAATTCTGTCTTTATAGTTTTGCCTTTTCCAAAATGTCATACAGTTGGAATCAGACAAACTTCTTTCATTAGCAATGTGCATTTAAGGTTTCTCTGTCTTTTAAACAACACAGACTCATCAACAACCTGTGATATGCTGATGATGTAACCTTGCTTGCTGACAGTGAAAAAGACTAGAAACACTTACTGAAGAACATAAAGACTACAGCCTTCAGTATGGATATTATTTCAATATAAAGAAAACAAAAACCATCACAACTAGACTGATAAGCAACATTATAATAAATGGAGAAAGGAATGACATTATCAGAGATTTCATTTTACTTGGGTCCACAATCAATACCTATGGAAGCTGCAGTCAAGTATTTGCCTAGTATTGTACCAGGCAAATAAATCTGTTGCAAAAGACCTCTTTAAAGTGTTAAAGAGCAAAGATATCACTTTGAAGACTAAGTACATCCAATCCAAGCCATGTTATTTTCAGTCACACCATATACATGTGAAAGCTGGACAGTGAATAAGGAAGACAAAACAAGAATTGATGCATTTGGATTGTGGTTTTGGTGAACAATATTGAAAATACCATGGACTGCCAGAAGAACGAATAAATCTGTCTTGTAAGAAGTGCAACCAGGTGCTCAGGAGCGAGAATAGCCAGATTTCATCTCTCTACTTTGGTCATGTTATCAGAAGAGACCAGTCTCTGGAGGATATCATACTTGGTAAAATAGAGGGTCAGCAAAAAAGGGGAAAACTCTAAATGGATAGATTGTCACAGTGGCTGCAGCAATGGGCTCAGGCATAGTGATGATTGTGAGGATGGTGCAGGACCAGACAGTGTTTTGTTCTGTTGTACGTTTGGTTGCTATGAGTTGGAACTGACTCGACAGCAACTAATAACAACAATATCCCTTCACTCTGTTTGAACCAATGCTTCCTGGTCTACGTTCAGGTTCCACAAAAGCACAATTTAGTGTTCTGGAATTCCCATTCTTCACAATGTTATCCATAATTTGTTATGATCCACAGTCAATTGCCTTTGTATATTCAATAAAACACAGGTAAGCATCTTTCTACTATTCTCTGCTTTCAGTCAAGATCCATCTGACATCAGCAATGATATCCCTCATTTCTCATCCTCTATTGAATGTGGGTTGAATTTCTGGCAATTCCTGTTAACGTACTGCTACAACTGTTTTTGAACGATTTTCAGTGAAATCTTACTTGCATGTGAAATTAATATTGTTGGATAATTTCTGCATTCTGTTGGATCACCTTTCTTTGGAATGGACACAATAATGGATTTCTTCCAGTCAGTTGGTCAGTTGTTTCTTGGCATAAACAAGTAAGCCCCTTCAATGCTGCATCCATTTGTTGAAACATCTCAATTAGTATTCTGTCATTTCCTGAAGCCTTGTTTTTTTGCCAAGTGCAGCTTGGAATTTTTCCCTCAATACCATTGGTTCTTGATCATATATTACCTCCTGAAATGGTTGAACATCAACCAATTCTTTTTGGTGCAGTGACTCTGTGTATTTCATCTTTTCTTTGATGCTTCTTGCATCATTCAAATTTGCCTATAGATTCCTTCAGTGTTGCAATTCAAGGCTTGAATTTTTCCTTCAGTTCTTTCAGCTTGAGAAATGTGAAGTGTGTTCTTCTCTTTTGATTTTCTAACTCCAGCTCTTTGCATATTTCATTATAATACTTTATCTTCTTGAGCTGCCCTTTGGAACTTTCTGTTCTGTCTTTTCAGTGGTATAACTAGGCTTGATACCACCAGTGCAGTAACTCATGATGTCTTCCGCCCTCTCCATGGGCCTCCTCCTCTAGTGGACCATGCAAAATCCTGACTAATGTTTTTTGTCATAATGTTGCTTGTTGTCTTAGGCTGGGTTCTCTAGAAGAGTAAAACCAGTGAAGCTTATATATGTATAATACCAAAAACCACACTCACTATCAAGTTGATTCCAACTCATAGAGACTCCCTTTGGGTTTCTGAGATGGTAAATCTTTATGGAAGTAGATTGCCCAGTCTTCCTTTGGTGGGCTGGTATATACAGAAATTTATCACAAGAAAATGGCTCACTTGTTATAGAGATGGAAAAGTCCCAAGTCTGTGGCTGGAGGCTTCTCCTGACTCATGTAGCTACAGGGGTTGACAAAGTCAAGACTGACAGGTCAGTTGCAGAGGTTAATGAATCCCAAGATCATCAGGCAATATGGCAGGCCACTGACTCAAGTCCAAAGAATAGATGATGATAAGCCAGATGCAGGATCCAGATTGAACAAAAAGCCAGAGAGCTTTGCCAGAATACCATATATATTGGAAGTGGGCCACACCCTGGAGGAAATTTCCTTTCAATGATCCCATAATGTAGGTGATTACATTATATCAGATGTCATCATGGGGGATGACTACATCATAACTGCCAAACCACTGAGAGTCATGGACTAGCCAAGTTGACACACCACCTTAACCATCACACTCATAAACCATAATACACTAAATCACTGAGTATATTGGCATTAATAGTGACATAAACTATGAGCAAAATTAAAATTATACCTTTAAATTATATATCATAAGTACAGCCTAAATGTACTTATATTTGCATAGTTTCATGTGGGTAAAGTGAAAATTTGGTGAGAAACCAACAGAATTTAAAGTAGAGATATTTAAGAACTATATCAAAATCATGTGCATTTTAATGTTAAGCTTTACTGTTACATGCGATAAAATAATGGATTAGGTTTGCACAATCAATAAGGGCCCCAATAATGTAGAAGCATATGGCAATATATTCCTAAATGAAACAATACTGTAAAATGAAAAGGAACAAATAGACAACCATTTCAGAACTAGGTGAACATCTTGACTACATCAAAACTTTCCTATCTGGGTCTTCAAAGCTGCAAACTTGTGAATCACTTCATCACAATCAATGCCTTTTGCCAACTCACTCTCAATTGATAATATAGCAAGATCAGAAAGACTTGAGGGTACAATGCAAATAGTTCTTTTTAAGTTTCAGCTTTTAAAAACTTCTTTCATATGAAGCCATAGGAACACAGGTTGTCAGAAATAACTTTAGACTTAGGGAAAGGGTTGGAAGAGATGCTATGAAGTCCCATTCAGCTATGAATGTCAAAGTGTTTAATGTTGCCCAATATTTAGCTTCTTCTGAATAAATCTCTGCTGTTTTCAAGTGTCTTATTAGCGTTGGTATTTCTATTAAAACTCACTCTCAGTTACCTCATCATAGAAAGTGGTCAATTTTGGAATAAATACCTTTAACTCTTCTTCAGTGGCAGATATGAAATTCATTTCTTAGACTTCCTCAAAGATGGGCCACTACTTTCTTGATGGCTCTTGATCTGATCTGGGGTTTAGAATGAAAATGCTCAATCCATGCAAGCATCTCCCTTTTATTTTCTTCTTGCAGAATGCGTCCAGCATTGCTTGCTTGCTCTCAATCCCCTACCATCTTCTTGAACCTAGTTCTTCTCTCTACTGCAATTCCACTTTTGTCTGATTTTAAAAATGCCTGTTCAATTGTATGCTCTACAAGATGACCACACTGTTCATGCAGAAAGTCTTAGTGCCTCTAGCTTTGTCATTACCTTGTTGAGAGTTAAGCCTTTCGTCTGTAGATACTCTTGTGTAAGATTAACTTCCTGAGGTACTTCACACCAGAAGTACAGGTAGCACAGAAAAGTGAAATCACAGACAGCAGGCAAAAGACCTTATGCTGCTTCTTTTGTGTCCAAATTTTCATGGGGATCACAAAGAGCTTCAATTGCCTCCACAAAGTTATCAAATTTTTCTTTATCTGTGTTAACTGCATCATGATGAGCACTGCAGCATGTTGTTGACAGCCTTTCCACTGACGTTTCAGTGTGGTCAATTAACACATCTCATGGACAGGTGGAAGCGGCAAAGAAAGAAAACATTGTCTCAAGAGTCCCAAAAAACATCACACATGATGCATGTTTCAGCAAGAGTCCTGAATGCACAAAATAAATGAATGGTCCACACATTCATTAAAAATACCTTTCTTGTTCTTTCCTTAACAATGGCTTGTACAGTTCCATGAATTCCAGCCATAGTGGCAGCATTACTGTAACCTTGACATCATTATGTCCAGTCTATCACTTACTAGTTTTTTAACAATGCCAAGACTGAGGTCAGCAGCTTTTTTTCCCCTTTAAGGTGAAAAATCCTAAAAATATTTCACTTCAACTTTCCTATTGTTGATTTTTATATATCTGATTACTTCAGACATCTAGTCAAACATGATCCCAAAGTACTTCACAGACTTTATGTCCATGACAAACTTCCCCTTCACGTGATTTGCCAAGGCACTTATAAACTCATTCTGAGTTTTTGGTGCAAGATAAGAAACTGATCCTATAAGTTTATATGTGCTCTGCTTTAATCTTATTTGGTGTTCTTTCAGCACGTATCATAATTTGAAAGTATCTCAACCATTTAAAGAAAGTTCCTTTCATTCAATGAAAATTCATTTCCTTGTGGTTATGGAATGCCAGATTCTACTTGGCAAGAAAGAATGTGATATCAAGCAATCTTTGCAAGATGTCCCTCCACATTTCCTTCTCCATTTCCATCAAAGCAATAGTTCTGGGTCAATAGTTTTATGCAGTCTCAGCCTTGCTGCCAAAATTTTCCACTTTTCAAGGCAATATAGGTACTCTTTGGATGTCTCATAGAAATATATTTACAGGCTCAATTTCCACCACTTCTGAAATCCAGTCACAAATTTGGGTGTTTTATCTGTAGCACTAAGGGCAAATAGTTGGCAGCAAGAACAGTATGAATTCTCGCTGATGAATCAGTAAACCATCCATGACTGCAGAATTTTCTCTCCATTTGACATCACCTTGTAAAATCACTTCCTTTTGAAAGCTAGCATACATCTTCCTTTGCTTTTGCATCTTGTCTTGCCACAACACTGAAAGGTCCACCTTTGTTCTGGAAAAAAGCACTTCCCCTTTTGATGATTTTGACTTGAAAATAATCTGGAACTGGTATCTCCCAGAAAGAAACATCACACAAAATTTGCAAATTTTCTCCTTAATGTCACTCATCTCATTTACAATATCATGGCTAGTGTCACTTTTAGCACTCTCTTCTGCTTCAAATGTTGCCACTCCCACTCTTTACTCTTCCGTAGAAGGCATGCTAGCATCAGAAGAGTCAGCTTTATCAACTGGAGACTGACCAGCAGTGTCTTTTGATGAACCCTGAACATCATTCAGTCTTTTGACATATTGAATCATGGATCCAGCAAATGTTTTGAGTTATTTAATTCTTGCCTCTTTTGCTGGCATTCGCTTGGCCTTTTTGATTTATGCATTTTATGTGGCATTATATAATTTCTTTGTACAATAAAAAAAGACAAATTAGCAATCTTTGAAAAAAAATGAGAAAATGTAAAATGTAAATCTATTGGATGTGTTAGTTCTATCAGATGTAAATTTTAATGTGTCACAATTTTTTGAAACCATAACTCAAACTTAAACCCTGAAAATTTCATTACAATCAGATGTATATTTGCAAGACAGTGATGTTTTTAAATAAAAATTTTAAAAGACTAAAATTAAGAAAAAACTGAATTTAAGATTTAAGTTTATTTCTAAACATGTATAAAGAAACGTAGCCATTTCCCCACTTCATGTTTTAAACTGCCAAATTCTCTGTTATCTAAGAGTTATTTAATAAAAAAAATTATACATATAAGTTCATTATCAATTTTAATCATAGAATAATACATGATATAGTTATAAATTGCTTAAATGTAATATTTCTTAGATTATATGCTACTAACAACAAAATTGTTTTGTAAAATCTTTCTACATTGAATTACAGCAGTATTAGTTACAACATTATTGCTAGTGGAGCAGATGCCTTTTATGATTTTTCTCCTTCTTTTCCTTTATTCTCAAAAAAGTTGCTGATATAGGTTCACAAGTACTCAAAAAAACAAAAAAACAAAAAAACAACGAAACTAAACAAAAAAACAAATCCAAACTCAAGGCCATTCAGTCGGTTCTGACACATAGTGACCTCTTTGGGTTTCTGAGACAGTAAAACTTTATGGAAGTAGATTGCCCAGTCTGCCTTCCATGGAGGGGCTGGTGGGTTTGAACCACCAGCCTTCTGGTTAGCAGTCAAATGCTTTAGGCAGTATGCCACCAGAGTACTACTTATCATAATATTGTAGCTAAAACACAAGAAAATTTGACAAAATCGACTATAAGAACACCAGCAACAATGAAAATGGCAGTGTGTGCTTCTAGGTGTGCAAGACGAAACCACATGATGTGAAGCATCATTGTAATTGGATAACAATGATAGCTCTGGCAGGAGCTCATTGTTGTTATTAGGAGGTCATTAGAAGGTTTAAAAAGTGACTTAGCAAAGTTTTAGCCTTGTAGGTATATTGATAAGCTAGGCTTATACAATATATATATATTTTTAAATAACTACAGGGATACTTTTATAAATTATGAATTTCTGCTGAAATACTTCACAAAAATTTTATAGACAGTCATTGATATCACCCTCTCTGACAGCATCACTCAGTGTGGTCTGCACTCCCCTACTTTGTGATGTCACTGGCTCTTTTACTTCATCATTTCTTCTGTTTGCTTTTGCTACTGTACATTTGGGACAAATTTCAGAGTCCCTTCTAAGAACTTTTGCAAGGATGACAAGACTTTGTCTCATTTTCTTTGGACATATTATCAGGAGGGACCAGTCTATGGAGAAGGACATCATGGGTGGTAAAGTAGAGGGTCAGTGAAAAAGAGGAAGACTCACAATGAGATGGATTGATACAGGCTGCGACAATGGGTCAATTACACGCTGTCCTATAGGTTGCTATGAATCTGAATGGACTCTAAAACAATGGGTTTGGTTTGGTACATATACCCCTGTTTCCAACGCAAGATTGTTCTAAACTGCTGCCATTGATATCATCACCTCCCATAGAACCACATTTATCTCTCTTTCAACACATTCAGACTTTCCTGCCACCTGTGGCCTGGACGAAACCTTCTCTCACAGTAGTTAGCTTCCCTAGCAGATGTGTGAGCACTGAATGATATCCTTTCCTTGTCTTTACTGCTTAGTGGTTTAGGTACTTGCCAGCTACGCCTCTCTGAAATCTTCAGTCATGCAACTTGGGAGTGGTAATTACGCCGTCTTCCTTTTAACTTATTTCTAATGGCCAAGCTTGGTGCTTCATCTATATTGAGAAATAAGTGCAAAATTCAATTGTGTTTGAACCTCACTAAATGCTGAGACTCTAAAAAGGAGACTTCAAAGTATGATGAAGTGTGCCAAATATGGCAGAGAAAGAAAAAGGCTTCTGGACATTGGGGTATAACACTTATGAGTAAGAAAAATATACAGAGAGAGGGCCTGCAGTCATGGTTGTCAGAGATCACCTGTTTGCATTTGCCTTCTGGGTGGCCCAGGGGCAATTGGGGAAGGTGTGGCCTAGAGGGGCTCCCAGAGCAGACTTGCATCAATGTATAGCTTCCATGCACTGCCTCCTCTGTCCCTGGCTATGATTTCACTTGCTTTCTAGAGATTGAGTTATATAGAAAGAGAATGGAAAGACTCTTCCCCAAGCTACAACCAGTGAGAACATAGTCCAAGATCCTGTGCAGAGCAAAGCTTCAAGCTTGGGTCAACAGGAGCTCCTCAAGGGATGAGGACTGGGGTCTGATGCCTGAGTCCTTGCACCAAGAGGCTCCAGTCTGGGCCTTTGTCACATTCCAAAGGCCATGTTTGCAATGGGGTGTGTGTGTGTGTGCGCACGCGCTCAAAGGCCACACAAGGGGCCGAGCAGTGGGGGCTGGAGCAGCTTCCCCTTAGCTGCTGGCCCAGCATGGCTCATTCATCTCCCACAGCTGTTGGGGCAGAGAATAACAGGTGAAAAGAGGCCTGGCTCATTGTTCCCAGGAAGACTTTAGCTACGCCTGCCATCCGCATCCACCCAGCAGACCTCCAGCTTAGAGCATTTCACACTGGGAGGCCAGCTCTCAGAGCAACTGTGACCCAGAAAGTCCTCGTTACAGGCCCCTCCTTGGAAGTTCTGAGCATGCAAGCCCAGGAAGTTGTCCTTGGGCTTCTGGAAGGGCTCCGTGAAATGCAGAGACAGGTGCGGGCAGTCCCTCTGGGAGCTCATCCCATGTGATCCTGAAGGCTGATGGGTCAGAAGGGCACATTCTACCTCCAAACCCCAGAGCCTTCTGTCACCCAGTGTGGCAGCCGACAGCATGTGGCATGGGCTCACCTCTTTGTAGGGTTTCCTATGCCTTTCCTCCCTCATGTCAGCTCCTTGTGGGCTCTCTCCTGGCTCTCTGTGAGGTTCTCCTTGAAAGGGAGGACCACCACAGCAATGCTGCCTCAGCTCTGACTGCTTAGAACCCCACTTGTTTGTCACTCTGTTCCCTTTTTTAATTTTTCCCAGGAGAGGTGGTTATGAGGACAGGTAAAAGTCCCTGGGTGGTGCTTGACTATTAACCAGAAGGTAGGTGGTTTGAATCCACCCAGAAGTGCCTCAGAGAAAGGCCTGGTGATCTACTTCTGATACACATGGGGGTCATTTTGGTTTGGGGTCGAACTGGAGAGCAATAGGTTTTTTTCCTGGTTTTATGAGGAAAACCAGATTCACAAAACAATAGCATAGCTATTATAACAATAGCTTAATGCTGGGGTCATATTTTGGACAAGGGAGGCTGTTTGGAAGGGCTATGGATGCTCTGGTGGCATAGTGCCTAAGACATTTGACTGTTAACCAAAAGGCTGGCAGTTCAAACCCACCAGCCACTCCTTGGAAGGAAGGTTGGGCAATCGACTTCTGTAGTGATACTGCCTCAGAAACTCAAGGAGGGGTTGCTATGAGTCGGATCTGACTCAACGGCAGTGAGTTTGTTTTCTGGTTATGGACCCCAGATCATGAGATAGGCATAAGAAATCATAGAGAGTAAATCCAATTAAGCACTGCAAAAAATTAAGCTTTGAGTAAAATTTGTGGCTCCAAACAAAAAGGCATGAGTTGATAGCCATCCAAGGGCACAACAGTTGGTCTCTATTTGCCTGGAGCAATAGAATAAGAAGGATTGTCAGGAATAGGAGAAGGAAATGGAATGTGTGGCTAATTGCCTCCATGAACAGCTGCCTCCTTTTCCATGAGCTGAAAAGAACTGGATGGTACCTAGCTATCAATATTGAACATTTTGATCAAAGATTCTATAGAAGAATACTGATCAAAAGGTGGAAAATATAGAACAGAATTTCAAATTCTCCAGACTTTCTGGAGCCATGAAGACTGGATAAATTCCTAAAATTATTGCCCTGAGGTTCAAACCTTAAACCAAAAACATCCCTTGAAGTTTTCCTAAAACCAAATGATTGTTGTTGTTATGTACTGTATGATAGTTTAGCTTAACTAGTAAAAACTATCTGCCTTGAGTATTATGTTCCTCTGAGATCTATCCATATGGGATGAAATTGACATCAGTAACTTGAAAAATTAACCTTAGGAGACAGTGAGTTTACGTTAATGAGGGAGCAACAACTTAGAAAAGGAGGGTGAGAATGGCTGCACAACTCAAAGGTTGTAATCAATGTCACTAAATTGTACATGTAGAAACTGCTGAATTGGTACATATTTTGTTGTGTATATTCTCAGCAAAAACAACAACAAAAGAAGGCTTGAATTTAGTTGCATCAAAAGGTGGGTAGGCTCATTCCATGCTTAGGGCTCCACAGAAAGCAGCCAGTGACCCCTAAAAGTGGGCATGGAATCTCTATGTGGGTCACATGGAAGATGAATAGTGTGTGGATGGCAGGGCTGGGGTATGTCCATATGGGGTGAAGACTTTCTCTTTTTTGCCCCCTGAGGGTTTTTTTCCTTCATCCCTGGTCTTTCCAGTACATATTGTGGTACCCCACCCTGTTGTGTGCTTATAAAGTAGGTAGCTGCAGATGTAGTGAGATATGACAATTGACCTCAATCCTCTGCTTCACAGTGTTTAAAATTCCTGGCTTTAGCCTCACTCCTCATGGAACTTCTTAAAAATAATGCCATTTAATTAGGCTGCTTAAGTTATCTGAGAGGGGTCATTAACAAGGTTTTCTTGATCAGATTTTCTAGTCTGGAAACTGTGGCGTCCTCCTTCACTTCTCTTTATTTTACTTTCCTTTCCAAGGTCCTGTCTTCTGTGTTGCAGGGCCGCACCCTGATCAGGGTCCTGGGGACTCTTTCCTGTCTTTAGTCTTTGCATCCTCCAGTCTACCCTACACCACATCCAAACTCATCATTGTTGTTGTTGTTGTGTGCTGTCGAGTCGGCCCCGACTCATAGCGACCCCTCCTTGGGTTTCCGAGGCAGTATCACTACGGAAGTAGGATTGCCCAACCTTCCTTCCGAGGAGAACTCATCTTTGGAAAACCCCAATTAGTCTCCTTCTACTCCCATCCCTCCTCCAGAAACCTTTGACAGTAGCCCACTGCCCACAGAATTGACTGCCCTTTTACCCTGGGCCTTAAGGTTGCATCCAATTTGTTCCCTCCTTGTTATTCTGCAACAATTCCCTGGCAAGAGCTTTCTGCATCAGTTAAGTGGATTTCTTCCTTGCTTCCTATAGGTGTCACACAAGTTTCCACCTCTGAACCTCTGCTCAATGTTTTTGCCCAGCCTGAAATGATTGTCTGAGTTCAGTTCAAGTCTCAAATCCTCCCTAAAGCTTTCTCTGAACCAAACCCACCACTGTGAAGCTCCTATTTCTGGAACTCTTGACACTACTCTTATTGTAACAATGCTTACCATTCATTACACTGTAATTCCATGAATTCTTTCACTCACATATTTCATTCACCTTGGTAATAGCCCCATTTTGGTTAAGGACTGTGTCTTATATACTTGAGTCTTTGGGCATACATAAGCATTTCTCAATAGATGTTAGTAGAATCTGAATTATTTTCACATAGCCTGGTGAAAGGTACTCAGCCAGGTGGCACAAATTGTTAAGCTCTTGGCTGCTAGCTGAAAGGTTGGTAGTTCAAATCCACTCAGAGTTGCCGTGGAAGAAAAACTTGGCAATCTGCTTCCAAAAGGTCACAGCCATGAAACCCTTACAGAGTTCAGTTCTACTCTGCAACACATAGGGTCACTGTGAGTTCGAATAGACTCTATACTGTTATTATTATTATTATTAGCAGCTATTCAAGGCAGTGGGACACAGAGCATTGCCCTGAGTAAGCCACAGGATAAGTGTTGATGGGGCAAGGAGGAGCCAAGTGGAAGTATGGGATGTTTCCTATTCAGGTGTGGCAGGCCCTGGGGGCTTGGGGACAACATGAGAGAATTGAGAATTAGGGCTGGAAGAGTGCTCAGAGGAGGTGGTATCACATCTCAGCAGTGGGTAGGATTGGCAAGTTACTTATAGCAAGTCAGGACATGGCTGGTATCCTGAACTCGCTCACTCACTTGGAGACAGACAGGAGTCACAAGGGACTGACTCAACTGTAAATGCAGATCAGAATCTTGGGGCGTGGGACCCAGGCATTAAGAACGGGTAGAGATTAGGTTGCAACAGGTAGAACCTTCATACTTTAACTATTTTCTATTGAATATTCTGCCAAGGAACTTCTATAAAGCAAAAGCAGAGTTGGATATTTGGACTACCACACATTTCTGTCCGTGGAAGGGGAACTGTCCACCAACGCCTCAGATGTAGGGAGGACAGGCACTTTAGGACAGATGGGTACCTTGGGCACTTGTGTCTCACTCTGGCCAAATCTCAGTCTTGCCTGCAAGGGCAGGCCTGCCAACTTAGAGACTTTGTTTGCCTCCTGCTAGATAGTCACAACCTCTGCCACCTCTTCCCCAACCCAGCCAAGTCCTCAAGTGGCAGGAGGTATTCTTAGGTACCATGGGAGCCAGTCTAACTAGCAGACCTGTTCTCTGCCAAAATTATACAGTCTGGTTAAATGCCTCCTGAAGAAATCTTACCCACTCTGCTTTCTTGTTGGTCTGTATTGCATCGCCCAAGTTTTCTTCCCCATTCCTTTTGCTCCCTAAACTCCACCTCCAGCTCACCCAGTTTTTCCCAGTGTTGTCTTTGCCATCATCTCCCTACACACGTGCACCTCCCAGGGTCACCAGGGAAGCATGTGGAGCCATCCTGGCAGCCCAATAAACTGGCTTCAAAATAGCTTTGCTTAAGCCCACTGGGGACATTCAGTCTCCCTGGCTCCTGCTACCCATTTCTCTGTCACAGGGTCCCAGCTGTGCCTGAGGAGAGGCTGTCACTCACAGCCTGAAGCATGTGCCTATTTTAGGCAGCTCCCACACTTATTTCCCTTCTCTTCAGGGTACCTTCCTCAAGTACCCTCAGGTTTGCTCTCCTGGGCAAAGACACTGTGAGGCCCTTGCTTTTCTTAAGGAAAGGTGGTATTGGCTTGGAGCTTCTTGGAATTAGCTCCTATGTTTAGCAGAGGAGACTGACTGAAGTGAATTTGGAAGAAGGAAAATTTAAAAAGTTTTAGGTGGGTTCTTCTTCGAGTGAAATAGGGCAAAACTGGAGTTGGTATTCATAAGGTTCTCTCCATGACACCTGCTTCTATTTCTAATTCAGAGGTGTCTCCAGGACTGGAACCAGGGTGAGCCAAATGAAGTGCCTGTTGTTAGTTGCTGTTGAGTTGACTCTGGCTCATGGCATCTCCATGTACAACAGAATGAAACGTGGCCCCATCCTGCACCATCTTCACAACCTTTGGTGTGCTTGTTGAGTCCATTGTTGCAGCCACTGTATATATTGAGTGCCTTCCAACCTAAGGGGCTCATCTTCCAGCAATATATAAGACAATATTCTATTATGAGCCATAAAGTTTTCATTGGCTAATTTTGGGAAGCAGATTTACAAGCCTTTCTTCCTAGTCTGTCTTAGTCTGGAAGCTTCACTGAAACCTACCCACCATGGGTGACTCTGCTGGTATTTGAAATACCAGTGTATAGTTTCCAGCATCACAGAAATACACAAGCCATTACAGTACAACAAACTGACAGATGGGTGGTGGAGGAAGACACCTAGTGCTTAAAATTTAGGGGGGGTACCAGCTCTCAATTTTGTGTAAGTGCCAAGCTTGTATTCGCACGAACCCTAGGGTTCTGTGATAATGTTCACACACTCAGGTTTTCTGCTTATATTTTCACAACTCCCCTTC
Organism: Orycteropus afer afer; assembly: GCF_000298275.1. Lineage (NCBI taxonomy): Eukaryota > Metazoa > Chordata > Mammalia > Tubulidentata > Orycteropodidae > Orycteropus > Orycteropus afer. The sequence continues at coordinate 19,042,649 of NW_006921615.1, forward strand.
TATTTCCCTCACCCTCTGCATGGATAAACTTATCCCATAACAGCATGTTAAAGTGAAAAGTACCCAGAATGAGGGTCAGAAAGGGTGGGTGACATTTGATAGATCATTTTCCTGCTCCTAAATTTTCTCATCTGTAAAATAAGCACCATAAAGGTACCCCTTCTTTACAGGCTTACTGTAAAAACATAAACTGATACATGGTGGGATAATACTTTGAGAGCACAAAGAGTTCATATCACCTTCAAATGCCCTCCAGTTTCTGGAAAGGCATGTAGAATTCATCCAGTAGTAAAAAGAAGCAGTCTATTAGCTGATCACAGGGCCCTAAGTGGTGCAAATAGTTTACACTCAACTACTAACCAAACAGTTGGCAGTTTGAACTCATCTAGCAGTGCTGCACAAGAAACGCCTGGTGATCTGCTTCCATAAATGACTACCACTGAGAAAACCCCGTGGAACAGTTCTACTCTGTAACACGTAGGCTTGCCATGAGTCGGAATTGACTGGACAGAAATTTTTTGTTTGTTTGTTAGCTTATCATAAGGAGGCCCAGAAGGTAGCAGATGATATGAATCATTTCAACTCTTTCCCAAGGAGTCACAGGTCAATCCTCACAAAGCCAGCCTCAGATGGCCCGTGGGAGGAGAAAACAGTGGGAGCAGACTTAGATCTCACAATCTTCAGAGGAGCGGACCTTGTCCTATCTAACTTTCATGGCCTCTCATAACATCACTTCAATCTGGTCTCTCTTTGCCTAGAAGATACAGTCAGGAATAGAAGGAGGATATGGAATGTATGGCTAATTGCCTCTGTGAACAACTATCTCCTTTGCAATGCATGAGACCAGAAAAACTGAATGGTGCCTGGCTACTATTACTGAATGTTCTGGCTAACAAAACTATAGGAGACTCTTGATTAAAAGGGTGAAAATGCAGAAGAGAATTTCAATTTCTCATGGACTCCAGACTTTCTGGAGCCATTGAGGCTGGATGAACCCCCTGAAACTATTGCCCTGAGATAATCTTTAAACATTAACCATTAAACAAACAAACAAAAATAAAACCCTGAGGTCTTCTTTAAACCAAACAATAGGTTACCTGAACTAGTAAAGAATGTTGATCTAAGCATTGTGCTTTTTTAAAGAATGACCTACATGGGATCAAACTGACAACACCAACTCGAAAGGTCAGATAGTAAACTGAAGGACAGTGAGTTTATGTTAACGAGGAAGGAACAATTCAGAAAAGGAGGATGACAATGGTTGTACAACTTGAAGAATGCAATCAATGTCACTGAAAGGTACATCTAGAATTATTTGGCTGTGTATATTTTTAAAAACAATTTTTGAAAAACCACATCACTTCCAATCTATGTGCTCGAAAACTCTCTCCCTCCACCAGGGGTGAGAAAGGAGACCACCAGGGGGAGGGAGACAAGCTCCCTCTCCTGCCACACATAACATACACAGGTGAAAGCTATTATTCTTCTGACAGAAGCAGGCTAGGTATGGTGAAGCCTTTGCTCACATCACACATGAGACATGCATTAGAAAAGTGGCTACATCACCTTGACATGCTCCTGTCTTCCCTTCCCTCAGCACAGGCAGGGGACAGCCCTGACCGGGTAAGGGGGTCCCAGGCCAGGCAAGTTGCTGACATTGTAACTTGGAGCTAGCACAACCAGTGCCAGCTATTGTTCCCCCACCAGCTCAGCATCTCAAGGATGGATCACTGACAAACGAGAGAGCCACTCCCTAGGCTGCAAGCTCTGGCAGGAAACTCCAATGGCTCTAGGGACTGTGCAGACAGTAACCCTTGCCTAGATGGGCTCTAGGTTGGCTGAGAGGCAACCTTCCTTTCTTGTGTAGAGCTGGGGGCCGGGAAGAAACTCCTGTGCCTGCTGCCAAATTTCCTCAAAGAACAATGAAAGACAAGATGCTGTTTTTCAGCTAGGGAAGCTGGAAGGGGTGTGGCGTTACAGGTCTTGGAAAGGTCAGGCAGAATGCTGCAGGGAAGCCGCCTCCTCCCGGTACAGCAGCCATCAAGAGATTTTCCTTTCCCAGCACCTGAGCCTGCCCAATGAGTTCTGGGCACTGTCATCGTTCTTAGGGTGCTTGGGGGAAGTTGTGAGAGGCAATGGCTCAACAGGGAAGAGTCAGAGTTGGCTGCCCCCTTCCCAGCTTTCCCACCATCTTCTAATTAGTGACATGGAGGTTAATGATGCTTCTTGGTCATTGCCACCATGGTTAACAGTTATCAATATCATCACAAGTCACGTGTTGATTGCCTTCAGTACACTGAAAGATGTTTTTATGAAGATGCTCTCTCTGCCCTTTGGAAGATTCAAGTCTATTTATGGAAGATACAAATCATCATGGCAGAGTGAAAGCAACACCAACACAAACCAAACCCAGTGCTGTGGAGTTGATTCTGACTCATAGTGACCCTACAGAACAGAGTAGAACTTCCCCCCAGGATTTCCAACATAGTGCCTAAGGCACTTGACTACTAACCAAAAGGCTGGCGGTTCAAACTCACCAGCCACTCCTCAGAAGGAAGGTTGGGCAACCTACTTCCATAGTGATACTGCCTCAGAAACCCAAGGAGGGGTCGCTATGAGTCAGATTCGACTCGACAGCAGTGTGTTTCATTGTTGTTTAAACCTTTACAGAAGCAGACTATCTTGTCTTTCTTCCACAGAGTGGCTGGTGGGTTTGAACCACTGAACTTTTGACTACCATCCCAGTGCTTTAACCACAGTGACACCAGAGCTCCCCTGAAAGCAGCACAGTGGGTTAAAACCATGGACTCTGGAGCTTGCTGCCTGGTTTCCAATCCTGACTTGGCTACTTCTCTTGGCTGTGTACCTTGAGCATGTGACTTAACCTCTCTGTGTCTCAGTTTCCCCTTCTGAAAGTAGAAATGAAGATAATGATGGTATCTACTTTATTGTGACTGTTGTGAGGATTAAATGAGTCACTGTTTGCAAAGCTCTTAGAAGAGTGTCTGGCATTATAAGAGTTTGTGAAATAAATAACATATAAGTGAAATAAAAAGATGGGCCACACCAACTGGGAAGAGGCTATATTTGATTTTTAAGATGTAACTTGTCAGTTTTATAGTGTGGGTTTTGTTTTTCAAGCATAGTTTCAGTTGCTTCCAATCTGTTTCAGGTTTGTGGGAAAGGCAAATGGGAAGGAATGTGATTTCCAAACAAGGGAAACTTCATATTTAAGGAGCATAGTCTTACTTGCCTGAGACGGCCTCTCCGGAAAGTCTATATTCTTGCAAAGCACTGTGTAAATCATTTCTCTGGCAAGTTTGGATGGATGGCTAAGTTTCCAGGCTTCCCTAAAATGAACACTGCCATTTTTGAGGAGAAATTAAGAACCAGAATGGCCTTGGTTACAGTCATAGAACACGATGATGTCTAAGATGGTGTATTGCCTTGATTACAGACAAATCTGGGGGTTGTGCTAGAACAGGGTTTTACTCCTCAGGACAGGTGAACCTTTATAAAATGCTGCATTCTCATGGGAGCAATGCTCTTACAGTCCTTCCTAATGAAAGAAGGGAGTCAATAGTGGGTGTGGAGTTATGGGTGGAAGATGGGGACCAGAGAAGGAACAGCATTCTTGTTAGTGGATCCCAAGAAGGGTAACAGGAACAACATAGGTTGGGTGATTGTATCTTCAGGCTGTCTTGAGGAGAGGGTCATTTGTCCTCTTACTCACAGGGCTAGCTGGGTGTGGTCCTATCTGCTATCAGTAATAGCCAAGCCCAGCCTGATGATACCAAAGGTGACTAGGAGTTTAGAGGTCCAGTTGTCTAACTATATTGAGGGTGACCAGGCATTCAGAGTCTAGGGCCTGCCAGGCAAAAATAACTCATCAACTTTTTAAAAACACATTTAAAAGCATTTAAAATCAATAATACTAGTAGCAACCACCACTAGCATTACATGTGCCAAGTACTCTCCTAATGGTTTTACACAGAGTAACCAGCTCAATCCTCACCCAAACTGTTATTATTGTTAGCTGCCATCAAGTTGGCCCTCAACTCATGGTGACCCATGCACAACAAAACAAAATGTTGCTCCTTCCTGTGCCATCCCCATGACTGGTTGTGGATTGGACTGTTGTTATCCATAAGGTTTCCAATGGCTGGTTTTTAGAAGCAGATCACCAGGCCTTTGTTTCTAGTCTTTCTTAGTCTGGAAGCCCTGCTGAAATCTGTTCAGCATCACAGCAACATGCAAGACTTCAATGACAGATGAGTAGTGGTTGTGCATGAGGTGCATGGCTGAGAATTGAACATGGGTCTCCCATACCAAAGGTGAGAATTCTACCACTGAAACACCACTGTCCCCCACCCAAACCTTTTGGGGTAGATAATATTACTATCTACATTGTATAGATGAGAAAACTGACACACAGAGAGGTTTAATAAGTACCCCAAGGACACACAACTTAAAAATACGAGAGCTGGGATTCAAACCCAGAGAGTTTGTCTCCAGAATTCTTGTTCTTCACTACAACACTATATAGATTTCGAGTTACACGATCACATACAGACATTTTAAATACAGTATTTGAGCCTCAATTCAAACTGTTGCAGCAGCCAGCTTTACTTCTAAGACCTATATATGTTATATGAGGTTCCCAACTACCAGGCAAAGTACAGGGAGCAGTAGTAGTGCCTTTTGCTTCCTAAGCTGTCATGTCCCCTTTTGGCTCACACTGGGTTTGTGAGTGGTTAAAATCCTCAAGAGATTTCTGCTCATCCAAGTTTCCCCCATAATGTACTTTTTAAAGTCATTTGTTTCAGACTGTTATTCCTCTAAAATCTTTTTCTTGAGTACCAGTTCTGTCATCTGAAGTCTATTAGCTCCTTTGTACCATTTGCAGATATAATCAGTATGTTTTCATTCAAGTCACCGATTAAAAAATAAAAGAACAGGATGGGGCAAAGACATTCTCTTTAGTTATTGTTATTTAATCAAATACAGATCCACCCCCTGTAGACTCTCACCAGCCCATCTCATCCAAAAGGTTGTGATAGGAAAGTTCTATGTTCCCTGTTCCTGTGGCTGCCTTCCTTCTTAGTAGAACTGCTTCTGTGTCCCCCTCTTCACCTTTCCTCCCAGATCCTATTCCCACCCCTTACTAGGGGTGGGGGAGTCCTTGGGGACAGGTTCTGAAACCAGAGCTGTTGCCCAGCATTCCACCTATTGTCCTCAAAGCCTTCAGAGCAGAACAAACCTACCTGAGATTCTCATTACAGGCTTGGTGCTTTGGAAGATGGGGGGAGGGGGGCGGTGGCTGCTGTTGCCAAGGCAATCAGTGGTACAGAAAAATGATAACAAAAGGCCCTCAAGGCTCTTGACAAACCCTCAGGAGTCAAGGAATTGAAGGGAGGGTTAGGGGTTGGGTCCAGGAGTGCACTGAGAAAACATTGCTATTTAGGAGGCATTGTTTCAAATGTCAGCTTTGAATCCTGTGTGCTGCTAGCCCCTGAACACAGTCCCCTACTGTGCACTACTCACACTTGCTGGGTCCTCTCCTCAGAGGTCCACATGACCCAGCTTTGCTCCTTCCTTTCTATGCCTTTCCTGTTCACACCTTGATGTCTTCAGTTCCCTCCTTCCTTTCTCTCACCCATTATTGGGGTTCCTCTCTCCTCCTTTCCTAATATGAAAACATCAGAATCACAAGATTTAAAAAATAAATTAATTAAAATGAAATGCCCGTAAAGCCTTGGGAAGGATCTGATGGCAGCCACATCGGAAGATCCTCCCTGTGGCCCAAGGTCATCCACTTCCAAAGGGCAGAAGCCACACCTTTGGCATGTCTCCCAATCACATCTGACACAGGTCACTTGCTGCCCATCAGTCTATGCCCATACTTCTGAGAGGATCTTAATGATAGTTACACACTGGGTGACTTTTGCTGCTTCAGCCTGGGGAACCAGCAAAAAACCCCAAAGCAAACCAATTGCCATCTAGTTGATTCCAACACATGGAGACCCCATGTCTTACAGAGTAGAAATGCTCCATAGAGTTTTCTTGGCTGTGACCTTTTGGAAGAAATCACCAGGTCTTTCTTCTGAGGTGCCTCTGGGTGGGTTCAAACCACCAAACTTTCAGTTAGTAACCAAGTGCTTAACCATTTATGCTACTGAGTGATGCCTGGGGAAGTCTTCCCTTGGAAGACTTTAAGAAACTTCACCAAGCTGCTTTCTTTTCTCCATATACCTCTCCCTGACCCCATTCATGCAGCACACCACAGGAAGTCAACTATTATGCAGTATACAACCACAGCTATTATTATTTCTGTAAGAAGGAATCCCCTGTAAGTTTCAGAAACACACCTAACTCATGTGCCTGAGGAAACCCTATGAGGCAGTTCTACTCTGTCCTATAGGGTCTGAGGACAGGCTTAAAACATTACCTCAATGCTTGTAGGCAATCTCTGTTTCATTCCCACCCAATCTGTAGGGTTTTTTTTTCCCCTAATCCTTTGATTTTGCAATAATGTTTGTTAACTTTGTGCTTGTCAAATATCCTGGTCATAAGAATGACTTGGAAGTATGCATTTAAAATACAGATTCTTGAACCCCACCTCAGACGTATTGAATCAAATCTCTGTGAAGGTTGTTTGGGTATCTGTTTTGGAAAAATCACCCTAAGTGATGCTCATGCTTGGGCAAGTCTGGGAAACACTGCCAAGTATTGCTATTTCCCTTCTCAGGTTCAGCTACTTATTGCTCTGTCTTGGGTCTCAGGTGTACCCTTTCAGCTACAGAGTGGATGTGATCCTTACAGCACTGCTAACCTGTCGGTAAACTGCTCAGGCACAGGGAGGCCCTGGCAAGTGGAGGTGGTGCTGGTGTGCAGATCCTGACCCCAGTATGCCCCTGACGCTGGCCTAACTTTCTTTGCTTCTCTCTGCAGTGTAGTCAAGCCTAGGATCATCTCCTGGGTACCATGGTCCTGCCACGCTGTGCCATCAGTGCCTATCAGCTAGCAGCAACCTGAGCCCCAGAGGGAGTGAAGAGGGGAACTTCACCCCTGTCATACCTGCCAGGAATTTCACATCTCCTAGCTTAAGGCACTTAATACAAGGGGACAGAGCTTTGACACAAACCACCACCTCTTTAGTCACCCACTGTGAGCACTTGACATGCCATCTTATTGTTGAATTGTGACAATACCACATACTGGAAAGAGTATAGGGTTTGGACTCACTAGCTCTGGGAGAAAAATCCTGGCTACCACATCTTACCCGTAGAATTTGAAAGTCCTCAATTTCCTTATCTGTAAACCAAAGATGAAGGTCTCATGATATAGTGGTTAAAGCATTCAGCTGCCAACCAAAAGGTCAGTGGTTTGAACCCACCAGGCTCTATGTGTAGCATAGTGGTTAAGACACTTGCCTGCTAACCATACGGCTGGCGGTTCAAACCCACCAGCCACTCCTCGGAAGGAAGGTTGGGCAATCCTACTTCCGTAGTGATACTGCCTTGGAAACCCAAAGAGGGGTCGCTATGAGTCGGGCCGACTCGACGGCACACAACAACAACAACAACAAAGGCTCTCTGTGGGAGAAAGTTGTGACAGTCAACTTTGGTAAAGATTTACAGCCTTGGAAACCCTATGAGGCAGTTCTACTCTGTCCTATAGGGTTTTTATAAGGTCTGTATAAACCAGAACTGACTTGATGGCAGTAGATTAGACCATAGATAATTGATTTCACAGGAGAGTTGTGAAATTAAGTATGTAAATTGTTCACAAGTGCTTTGTAGATAGTAGGCACTCAATACAAGTTAGTTCTCTTTCTGTTTACTTTCTCTCTTCCTGTTCAGGTACAGTTTAATTGATTTCATTTCTGCTTCTTTTGATCCCACTAAAACACTTCAGTTGGAAATGGGTAATGGTGATTGTGGTGGTTATGTTTTTGTGTCAACTTGGCTAGGCCATGATGAGACTGGTAATAAACTCCATATTGGAATCTACTGTGAGCAGCTGAATAGCTGCCTTTGGGTATGTAGTCTGCTTCCCATCTATCAGAAACAGCTTTGGGAATGGTCTCTAGCATATGGCATGCTTGGACCCTGCATGTAGCCATGTCGTTGTTCAGCAGCCTGCCACACTCTGCCGACCTTGAGACTTACAATGGACTTGAATTAATGGCCTGCCGTGTGGTTTGGTAACATCAGGACTGTGCCTTTTTACTTGCCAACCTTGGGCTTCTCAGCCTCAGCAGCCAGCAGCTGCCTGAGTGAAGAAAAGCCTCTAGCTCCAGTGGGCTGGGAGCAGGAGGCAGAGCTAGATCCCAAGGCTGAGGAGCTTTTACCCAGCCCCTAGAGCTTGGCACTTTGAACTTGGACTTAAACCCTCCAAACTGTAAGGGACTAAACTCCTGTTTGTTAAGGCCATCTCATTTGTGGTATATTCTTGTCAGAGTGGCCTAGGTAACCAGAATAGTGATGGTTAAACAACATGATAAATGTGATTAATGGCTTCAAATTGTACATTAAAAAGTGTTGAAATGGCAAATGTTTTGTTACATATATAATTATTACAATAAAAAACAAAGCAGAACACTTTTGAAAAAAAGATCAATATGCAAAATTAATTGTACTTTTAATATATTATCTTTAAACAACTTGAAATGATATTCTTTAAAATTTCTATTTATAGTATTTTCAAAAGATATAAAACATTTATAAATAAATTTAACAAAAGTTGTGTAAAAACTTGACACTGAAATACAAAGCACTGTTCAGGGAAATGAAAGAAGATGCAAATAAGTGGAGAGCAATACTATGTTTATGGATTGGAAGACTTGATATTAAGAAGTCAATTCCTTATTCTAGCAAAGCTCTCTAGCTTTTTGCTTGATCTGGATCCTGCATCTGGCTCATCATCATCTACCATCCAGTTCATTGGACTTGAACCAGTGGCCTACTGTTTGCTTGCTGATCTTGGATTTGTCAGCCTCTGCAGCCAGCAGCCTGCCATCTTACTGGCCAATCTTGGATTTTTCAGCCTCCATACTCCTCGGAAGGAAGGTTGGGCAATCTACTTCCATAGTGATACCGCCTTGGAAACCCAAGGAGGGGTCTCTATGAGTCGGGTCCAATTTGACAGCATATAACAACAACAACAGCTTACAGGCTACCATCTGACCTACCAGTCTTGGGTTTGTCAGCCCCTGCAGCTATGTGAGTCAGAAAAAGCCCCCAACCTTATGTCTGACCCAGAGACTTGGGACTTGCCAATATCTACAATCTTGTAAGCTGTTTCTTATAGTTAAATCTCTATGTATACATATATAAGCTTCACTGATTTTGCCTCTCTAGAGAATCCAGCCTAAGACAAGATCTTAAACAAAGAAGTGAAGTATTTTTTTTGTGCCTACAGTGTGATAGATCAGCATAGAATCTTGGTGAGTTACTAATTAGCCAATTTTATTTAAATGCCAGGTGAAAATGTGCATTATGTCCAGAACTGTTCATATTTATTCTACAACCATCTTTTACTGATTAGATATTGGGTAGACATCCACATATCATGCCATTAAGCAGGGAGGGAGTGGACATCAACTAAGAGACAAAATAGCATAGCAGACATTAATGAGTTGTATGTCTTTGGGTATATCATTTGCCTCTCTCTGGGGCTCCATTAGTTTCTCTATAAAATAAAAGGATTATGGGGGGAAAAAGATGTCAATTCCCTGCAAATTGAATAGTTTCAACATAATTCCAATTAAGTTCCAAAAACCTTTTTTTTTTTTTTAAATAGAAATTGGCAAACAGATTCTAAACCGTATTTGGGAATGTAAAGACCTAGAATAGCCAGAACAACTTAGAGAAGAAAAAAAAAAAAAAAGTTGGAGGACTTACATTATCTAACATCAAGAGAAAACTAAAGTAATTAAAATATTATTATATTGTCATAATAGTAGACAAATAGACTAACAGATCAGAATGGAGTCCAGAAATAGGTAGACAGACTATTGATCTTTGAGAAAGGCATCAAAACGATTCAGTGAGGGAAAGGGTAGTCTTTTCAACAAATGCTGCTGGAATAAAAGGATAACCATTGGAAAAAATGAACTTCATCACACAAAAAAATTAATTCAAGATGCATTATAAACAAAAGTATAAAAGCAAAAACCATAAAGCTTTTAGAAGAAAAGCTAGCAGTATATAGATAGATAGATAATTAAAAATAAATTATAAAAATAATTTAATAATTTAGTTTATGTCTTGTTGCTGTTGTTGAGAACACACATAGCAAAACATGAACCAATTTAACAGCTTCTACCTGTACAATTCACTGATATTGATTATATTTGAGATGTACAACCACTATCACCCTCCTTTTCTGATTTGTTACTGCCCCATTAACATACACTAACAATCCCCTAAGGTTCTTATCTAATCTTTTGAGTTGCTGTTGTCAATTTGAGCCCTGGTGGTACAGTGTTTAAAGTGCTTGATTGCTAAGTGAAAGGATTATGGTTTGACCTCATAGCCACTCTGTGAGAGAAAGACGTGGCAGTCTGCTTTCATAATGACTTACAGGCTTGGAAACCATATGGGGCAATTCTGTTTTTTTCCTACAGGGTCACTCATAAGTCACAATTACCTCCATGGCAATGGGTTTGGTTTTTGGTTTGGTTGTCAGTTTGAGACCATATAGATAGATCTTGAAAGAGCACAGTGCTTAAGGCAGACATCTTTTACTAGTTAAGCTAAATTGTTGTTTGGTTTTAAGATGACTTCAGGGGATGTTTTTGGCTTAAGATTTAAAGATTAGGAGAATATATTTTTGATTTGTTGTTGTTATTGTTGTTATGTGCCATCGAGTCGGACCTGACTCATAGCGACCCCTCCTTGGGTTTCCAAGGCAGTATCACTATGGAAGTAGATTGCCCCATCTTCCTTCTGAGGAGTGGC
>NW_006921615.1:19054892-19073942 GCF_000298275.1 Orycteropus afer afer
CTGACTGCTGCTTCCATTGGCATCGATTGTAGAACCAAGCAATGTGAATTCTTTGACAACCTCAATCTTCTCTCCATTTATTGTGATGCCACAATAAATTTGATGGATCAAATTGGTCCAGTTGTGAGGATTTTTGTTTTCTTTATATTGAGACATAATCCATATTGCAGACTATATTCGTCAACCTTCATCAGTAAGTGCAATAACTTAGCCACAGCCAAACACCTTGAAGGTGTCCTGAGCCTGTGGGCTCAGGACCATGGTAGGGGACATCAAGCTCAATTGTCATAACTTCCTACACAAAAACATTGTTCTACATTCTACTTTGGTGAGTAGCAACTGGGGTCTTAAAAACTAGCAAGCAGCCACCTAAGATACAACATTTTGTATCTCTTTGTCCAGAGCAAAGTAGAATGAAGAAAGTCAAAGATGCATGGAAACAATCAACCCAAGAGACCAGAAAAACTAGATGGTGCCCAGCTACCACTCCAACCAATGTGAAAAGAATCAAAATTGGAGATCCTGGATAGAGTAGGAGATAAATGTGGAACAAGACTAAAAAAATTATAAAAAGATCAGGCTTACTGGTCTGATAGAAGCTGGTGAAACCCCCAAGACTATGGCTCCTAGTTACATTTGGGCCTGGAGTTCAACTCATTACTGTGGCTTAAATTCCAGCCAAACAATAGACAGGACTAAGAGGTGAACAATTACACCAGGCAAGTGCACTCCTTAGAACAATTAACCATGGAAGATCAGAAGGACAGTGTAGGGAGGTAGCTCAAAGGGCAGAACTGCATAGGAAAGAAGGAAAAGAGAAAAAAAAAGACTTAGGACTTCAAATGCTGGTGAGGATATGGAGCAACCTGAACTCTCATGTGTTAATGGGAGTATAAAATGGTGCAATCACTTTGGAAAAAGGTCTGATACTTTGTTATAAAGTTAAACATATACCTACAGAATGTTCCGGGAATCCCATTCCTACATATTTAATAAAGGAAAACAAAAATATATATCTACAAAAAACTTAATTAAGAATGTTCATTATAGCTTTATTTTTATGATAGCCCCAAACTGGAAGGAACACAAACATCTATCAGAAAGAGAATGGATAAACAAACTTCAATATATTCATATAACTGATGACTGTATTGCAATAAAAGGAGTCCTTGTGACACAATAATTAAGCACACAGCTGCTAAATGAAAGATTGGCAGTTAGAACATACAGCTGCTTTCCAGGAGAAAAGACTGGCAATTTGCTCCTGTAAAGATTACAGCCTAGGAAACCCTGTATGGCAGTTTTGCTATGTCGTATATGGTTACTACTAATTCATCTTGCTGAGTCTTCTTTTTCACTGACCCTCTACTTTACCAAGTATGATGTTCTTTTCCAGGGACTAGTCTCTTCTTGGGAGCTCTGGTAGCATAGTGACTAAGGCACTTGACTGCTAATCAGAAGGCTGGCGGTTCAAACCCACCAGCCACTCCTCAGAAGGAAAGTTGGGCAATCCTACTTCTGTAGAGATACTGCCTCGGAAACCCAAGGAAGGGTCGCTATGAATCGGGGCCGACTTGACACCAGGTACATAACAACTACAACAAGTCCCTTCTTATAACATGTCTGAAGTATGTGAGACAAAGTCTCACCATACTCACTTTTAAGGAACATTCTGGCTTCTTCTAAGAATCATACCTCTTCCAAGATAGATTTGTTCATTATTCTGGCAGTATATGGTATATTTAATAATTTTTGCCAACAATTTTAAAATATTTTTTGCCAATCATTCAAAGGCATCAATCCTTCAGTCTTCCTTATTGATTGTCTAGCTTTCAATGCAAACAAAACAAAACTAAACAAAAAAACACATGGCTTGGGTCAGGGACACCTTCAACCTCAAACATATTTTTAAAGAGGCTTTGCTGCAGATTTGCCCAGTGCGATATGTCATTTGATTTCTTGACTGCTGCTTCCATGGGTATTGATTGTGGATCCAAGTAAAATGAAATCCTCAACAACTTTAATCTTTTCTGTGTGTGTTATGATGTTGACTATTGGTCAAGTTGTGAGGATTTTTGTTTTCTTTATGCTGAGATGTAATCCATACTGAAGGCTGTAGTCTTTGATCAGTAAATTCTTCAAGTCTTCTTCACTTTCAGCAAGCAAGGTTGTGTTGTTTGCATGTCATAGGTTGTTAATGAATCTTCCTCCAATCCTGATGCCACATTCTTCTTCAGATAGTCCAGCTTCTCAGATTATTTGCTTAGCATACCAGTACTCAAATTTTGGTTTCTAAATACTGTTCTCTTCTAAAAGGAATCAAGGTTCCTTGGAGAAGACCATTTCCAGAACAGGGCAGAAAAAACACAAGATGAGGTTAGAACAATTCGAGTCATAAAGTTGAGGCAGAAGGTAAAGGAGGCCTCAAAAGATGGAGATGTGCCCAAAAGACACAGAAGCCACTGTCCAAATTTAGAGTGATGTGCATGTCAAAACAAATAATGATATTAATGGATGGAATAAAATTAAAATAAATGAGTCCATAAATAAATAAACAAGTAAATGAGGGAAAGGGGAAAAGTTTTCCTTGTAGAAAATATGAACTAATAAATATAGAAGGATTGATAAAATTAGAAAATCATCAATGGATGCTAAAAATAGTAGGTAAAAATTTGATGAGTAAGAGGATATTTACACAGCCTCAAAGTATTAATTATTTATTAATTAGTAACTTTATAGTAAAGAAACCAGGTGAACATCACCTTAACCAAGTGATCAAAGAGAATATCATCAATATTGAGACCAACCTACAATTCTGTGCCTCTCGATGTGATTCACTGAGATGAAAGCAACATCACATCTAAGGTATTCTTGCCAATAATTCATAACATGAATGTAATCATGAGGAAATAGATGAACACAAACTGAGGGACATTTACACAGAAAACTGGTCTGTACTCTTCAAATGTGCATGGTCAAGAAAGACAAAGAAAGGTTGAAGAACTGTTGCAGATTAAGGAGATTACTATAATTTTCTATTGTTCTTTAACCAACCACCCCAAAGTTAAGGGTGTAAAAACATTTCAGTATGCTCATGATTTCTGTAAATCAGGAATACTGTGTGTCTGTTACACAATTTAGACCTCAGCCAGGAAGACTCAAATGACTGGAGGTGACTGGAGGATTGGAATCCTCACCCACATGCCCAGTACCTGGGCTGGGATAACTCGAAAACTGAGCTCAGCTGGGATGCTGGACCAGAGTGCTTATGTGTGACCTCTTCATGAGACCTGGACTTAGAAAAATCATGACAACCTCAGGGTAGCTCAGGACTCCAAGAGCAAGTATGCCAGTAAGCTAGGTGGAAGGTGCATGGCCTTTTATCACTTAACCTTGGAAATCACACAGTATCATTTCCACAATGCTCTATTGGTCAAAGCATAGGGAAAGGGGCATTTGCCCACCTCTCAATTGGAGGAGTGTAATAAATCTGCCACAGAGGCTAAAGAGATATGACAGTCAAATGTAATGCTTGAAGCTGATTTGTATATTAGACCAAAAAAATACAATAGCCATGAAGACATTATTGGGACAATTAAAGAAATTTGAATATAGGATATAGATTAGATTGAGTTTCCTGATTTTGACAGTTATACTGTGGCTATTAAAGAGAAGATAATATACCAATAAACCAAAAAAAAAAAAAGAAAAAAAAAAAAACCAAACTCACTGACATCAAGTCAGATTTGACTCATAGAGACCCCTCCTTGGATTTCTGAGGCAGTATCACTATGGAAGTAGATTGCCCAACCTTCCTTTTGAGGAGTGGCTGGTGGATTTGAACGGCCAACCTTCTGGTTAGCAGTCAAATGCCTTAGGCACTACTCCACCAGAGTTCTCCAATATACCAATACCTATACCTATATCTAGGAGCTCTGGTGGCATAGTGCCTAAGGCATTTGACTGCTAACCAGAAGACTGGCGGTTCAAACCCACCAGCAGCTACTCCTTGGAAGGAAGATTGGGCAATCTACTTCTGTAGAGGTACTGCCTCAGAAATCCAAGGAGTGGTCGCTATGAGTTGAACTGACTTGACAGCAGTGAGTTAGGTAGAGTTATATCTATATCTAAGTATATATAGGACTAAGGTGCTCCTTACCCAAGCCATGGTATTTTCAATTGCCTCATATGCTTGTGAAGGCTAAGAAGAATTGATACATTTGAATTATGGTGTTGGGAAAGAATATTGAACATGTCATGGACTGCCAGAGATTGGAAAAAATCTGTCTTGGAAGAGGTACAGCCAGAATGCTCCTTAGAAGCAAGTATGGTGAGACTTTGTCTTACGTACTTTGGACATGTTGTCAGGAGAGATCAGTCCCCGGAGGGCATCATGCCTGGTAAAGTAAGGTCATTGAAAAAGAGGAAGACCCTCAAGAACCTGGATTGACACAGTGGCTGTAACAATGGTCTCAAACACAGTAATGATTGTGAGGATGCTACAAGACCCAGCAGTGTTTTGCTCTGTTGTACATAGGATTGCTATGAGTCAGAATTGACTCCACAGTACTTAACAACAATATATCTATATCTATACTTTTTCCTGCATGCACATGGAAGATATATAGAAAGTGATAAAGCAAATGGACCAAAATGTAAATAATTAGTGAATCTAGATAAAGGGTACAAGGGAGTTCCAAATTATTCTTGCAATGTTTCCGTATAATTTGAAATTATATCAAAATTAAAATATACCAAAAAAACAAATAAATAAACAAAAAATACTTCTGCAAAATCACTTGAAATTCTTTGAAGATTATTAGAGCCAAGTTAATGTACCGAATTCCTTAAAAATACCTTCCCTTGAGAAAGTGTTCTTGTCTGTTCTTCTAACTGCTCTAATTGGAGTTTGGAGTCCTTTGGGTATGCACTGGGTAGGCCTCCTCATTGGGCATATGGGGTCTCTCACTGTCACTGTGTGGACATCATAAAATATTAATTCTTCTCCAGTTGTCATCTTTTGTTTCTGCCTCTCCAGTGTCCATTCTCCCCTCCTTTAAAAACTTTTCACAAACTTTGCCTTTGAGATTCCATCCTCCTTCACTGAATATAATCTTGGTGACCATAAATCAAGATGACCTTAGCTAGGCTATGATCTTAAGCATTTGTCCTGGGATTTGAATCAGAGTGATAAAAGACTGAAAAAAGTAATTGAAGCTCATTCCTCTTGATGTCCTAGAGAACCTTGATTATATCTTTCAGTTTTTTTTTTTTTTTCTATTCTATGGTTAAAACATTCAGCTGTTAATCAAAAGGTCAGTGATTTGAACCCACCAGCTTGTCTGTGGGAGAAAGATGAGGAAGTCTGCGTCTGAAAAGATTTACAGCCTTGGAAACATTATGGGGCAGTTTCACTCTGTCCTATAAGGCTGTTATGAGTTGGAATTGACTTGATGGCAGTGGGTTTGGGTTTTCTTTCCTTTCCTTTTTTTTTTGGTATTCTATCCAAGAAAAGGAACATGGGCGGCACAATGATTAAGTGCTTGGCTGCTAACTGAAGGATTGGTGGTTTGAACTCACCAACTGCTTTGTGGGAGAAAAGAGCTGGAGATATGCTTCCATACAGATTTCAGCCTAGGATACTCTGGAACAGTTCACCTCTGTCCAATAGGATTGCTATGAATCAGAATGACTCAACAGCACACAACAACAACAATACTATCCAAAGTATAGTTCTTAAGTTTTCTCTGACTCTGTGAGCTCCCCTACATCCTTAGAATAACTTTTCATGGTTTCTGTTTCTTGTAACCAAGGAATTATCATGGCATCCAAGTAACATTTAGCTATTTGTCCCTCAGCTGAAGGTGGCTTCAATTCCAGACACCAAGGCAACACGGGTCTCTTGTTTCTCCTTTTCACAGTCTTATCAGGACTCCAGGGAGCCATTGTCTCTCCCCACATCCCTGTTTCAAAAAGCTAGGCAGGGTGAAAGGAACATACTTTGTTTTCCTTTCCTTTCTTTCTCTGATCTTCCAACAGCAGCAATAGTGAGTCTTTGGGTTTGCTTTTAGTCAGATACTTCTGACCTGGAGGAGATAACTTTTTCCTATGACCTCCTAATGGGGTAGGTGAAGATCCAGATGGAGCTGGGCTGAATAATATTTAAGGGTCTGGATAAGGGAATGACCTATGTGCTGGGAAGATGACAGTACATGTCTGACTTTGTGGCTGATTCCAGTAATGGCCCTGGGGTCTGGCTCTTGTGTCCTATCCACTAAGGCAAGACTTCTGCTCTCCAACAGGTCTCATTTGAGCACTTTTTAATATCCTGGGGAAGGCGTGAGAGTGGGGTTCTCATCTGTGTTCATGAATAAATCTATCACAGTGTTGGAGAATCTTTCAAATCGAGGAGTTTTGAATTATGAGTAAGGAGACTGAGGGGATGGAGGAAAGACAAAGAATAACCAAGGACATTTAATGGCTCAGGCCACAATTGTTTAGGAATTTATAATTTTAGTTTTCCATTATTTGCACACAATTGAATATTTCAAAGGTCTGCCTTGAGCACTGAGCTCTTTTAAGAAGGATCTCTATGGGATCAAACTGACAACAGCAACTCAAAAGATTAGCTAGAAAATGTGGGGGCAGTGAGTTTATGTTATTGAGGGAGGAAAAACTCAGAAAAGGACGATGGGAATAGTTGTACAACTTAAAGACTGTAATCAGTATCACTGAATTGGACATGTAGAAACTGCTGAATGGGTGTGTGTTTTGCTGTGTATAGTCTCAAAAACAACAAAATAAATAAAATTTAAAGAAAAAATTGGATAGTTCATTATACATGTTTTGCATTTATTTTGTTTGGTTTATATACATACCATTTACCTCTATGGAAATGCTGAGGAATGAAGTTTATATGTGTGTATGTGAGAGTGAGAGAGAGAGAGAGATTCAGAGACAAAGAGACAAATGGAAGGAGGGAGAAACCAAATAAAAGACAGTAGGAGATACAGAAAGTGACTGTCACTGAGAAAGGCAGAGAGACTGACAGTGTCAGACAGAAGAGGAAGGGGTGATGTGCACATATGGGTAGGAGTCTTCTGTTTTTGGCATGAAGAAGGTATGTAGGTTTTTGGTGTGCCCGCAGCTGTGAGAGGGGTCCTGTGCCTCAAGGGTGTGAATGCATGAAGAGGCCTCTCCATGTACACTGTGTGTGCACAGCTGTGGAGGGATATGAAGGGGAGAGTACTAGAGTAGTAGAGGACCTGCGATCTCGCCTATCTGGGTGTGTGCATACTGTTGTACAAACATGAGTGTTTGTGAATGTGTGTGTATGTGTGTATGAGAGTGTGTGAGGGTGCACTTGTTATGAATTACTGCTTGTGGATGTGAGAGTGTGTGAGGACGTGCATACATGTGTATTTGTGAGTCCAAGAGTGTGTGTGCATGTGTGTGAATGTGTCTGAGGGTGTATGTGAGTGCTTGCAAATGTGTGTGTGTGAGCATATACAGAAGGTGCAGACTTAGTTTGTTTTCTGTTTGCCTGCATTCAAGACCCTAATGGAGCAGGGTCATTCCTGGGCTCAGAGCAGCTAGGGATTAGGCTACAGTGGGAGGAACCAGGAGACTAGCTCACTGAAAAGGCTGAAGTAAACTCCCACCAACCATGCTTGCATTTCAAAGAAAACAGTGCAGAAGGTTCTGCTGCTCTGCATTTCTCCCTCTTTCCTTAGCCCCCTGTCCACCCCTCTCTCCTCCCCACTCACTGCTTGGAGGAGAAATGGAAACAAATGTCTGGAGAGAGGCCAAGAGCAAAGTGAGCTGTCTGGAGGAGATTGTGGCCTCTTCAGAGGAAAGGTTTTAAAGCAGAAAAACAGGGGGGAAAGAGCAAGCATAGCAAGCTGAGAGCTGGTTAAAGGGGTAGGGCTGAGAAATGGGGCAGGGTATGCAGCAGGCAGCAAAGCCCACTGAGAGGTGTGCCTGGTTTTTGCTCTGAACTGCCTTTCTACTTGCTCCCTGAGAGAGTTTTTCCTGCTGCTGAGAGAAAGACCACCTTCTCTCTGCCCTTGTCACCACCCTCTCACCCCTCTCCCCCAGCTTATTTTTGAGTTGGTCGGGCAGAGTAAGCATTCTTCAAAGCAAAGGCTTAGCTTGGAGACAGATGAGGAAACTGGAATGAGCCTCCCTTAACTCTGGTTACAATCCCTCCTGACAAGGGTAGATAGGGAGGACATTACTGTTCCCTCATGGTGGGTAGACAGAGCTCAGTGAACTGAGCCAGAAGATTGGGTGGAGGGTGTCAGATGTCCACAGTGCATTGTAAAGAAATGCTAGAATAATCCTGCTTCTCATTAGTGAAACATGTTTACCTTTTCCAGGTGAATTCACTTTCCATATCTCTTCAATCTTTACCATAAACTTGCAAATTGGGGTCCTATTTTCAGGGCCAGAAGTATCCTGGGACTTCATACATGCCATCTTTTCTGCTTTGGGGGTCACTGTAATGCACTCAACCTCAGCAGGGAGCTGGCTCTGTTAACAAAGCATTTAGATCAACTATGAGAAACCTGGGTGTTTCCCCTTTAAGAAATTATGTGGAAAAGACAGAATATGAATCATCTGCCCCCATAAGTTTACAAGGGAGTCGAGTAAAAACAACCTCATAAGGTTAAACTCACACCAGAGGAGAACTGAAAAATCATTTCTCTTGAACTTTGGAATGCATTTAAGTGCTTGCTCTTTCCCACTGTCTTAGGAGTGTAGCCATTTTGTGGGATAATGTAACTAAGCAGGAATATTTTCTATTTTGGGTTGTTTATGTTTTCCTCCTTCAATTAGTTCAAATATTCAAGAATGATCTGTCTACTGAAAAAGATTTCACTTACTCAGCACTGTGGCTGGACCCGGGGGATACAATAAGACCCAGTCCCTGCCCTCAAGGAGTCCACAGTGATGAAGTAGAGATCACTGCTATGTCAGGGTTAAGTCTGGGTGTCTGGGTGCCGTGAACCCAGGAATAGTGAGAGTCACACTTGCATTGGATTTGCTACCTGTTGGTGGCCTAGTGCCTAAGGCATTTCACTGCTAACCAGAAGGCTAGTGGTTCAAACCTACCAGCCACTCCTTGGAAGGAAGACTGGGCAATCCACTTCCATAGTGATACTGTCTGGAAACCCAAGGAAGGGTTACTATGAGTCAGATTTGACTCAAAGCCAGTGAGTTTGGTTTGGTTTTCATGAATACCCCCTCATCTAATCTTATTATCGTCTAATTTTATAAATGAGGGGATCAAAGCAGAGAGAATTTAAGTACCTCACCGAAGTCACATGGCTAGTAATATGGATTTGAGCCAAGTCATGTTCCCAACCACTTCCCATTATGGCCTCTTGGAACTGTGGGGTGGGGAGGGGGTCAGAGAAGGTTTTTCGAAGAAAATGACATTCAAATGAGGGCCAAGGTTGGACATCCTGAGGAGAAGGAAGGCATGGAGGAAAGGGACATCAGACCTTCATGCCTGGGAGTTGGTAGGAGAAGGGACTGGCAGTCTTGCTCTGGATGGTGTGTGGGAGAGAAGCTTGGCTACAGAAGGAAGTGCCCGTGCTTCTGCAGGGATTGGTTGTGTGTCTGAGGACGTGCCTCTAAGAGTCTAACAAGCCATATCCTTTGTGACCACAACACATTTATAACCGTTCATAAAACAGCAGGTGTGTAGTGAGCCAGCAGAATGGGCATGAGCCTGTGTACTTTGGATCCTGAAAAACACTCTCAATCATTAAATGGGTGACCCTCTTGTCTGAGTACTGTGGAGGCTAAAGCTTTGTAGGAGTAGGTAGGAGTCAAAGGCGGTGTGATGGAAGAAGAGGTCTATCTAGCTGGTATGACCTTGGGCAAGTCACTTTTTAGGGGCTTAAGTTTCCTTACCTGTGACATAGAGATAACAGTGTTTACCTCACAGCGTTGCTAAGAGGATTAAATGCAGTAAAATGTGAGCAGTGCTGGTCACATGTTATGTCCTCTTTATGTGGTAGGTATTATTGTCATGACTGTGGTTGTAACAAGGGTCAAGAATCTTGGATTCTAGTCTTCTCTTATCTAGCTGGACAATACTTCTCATAACCTCTCTGCCTGTCAGTCCTCTCAAAGGTCCTCTCCTGTCCCTAACATTGAAACAGTGATGGCCCTGGAGAAATCTGCATTTGCTGGCCTTTCAAGTGAGACCAGAGTGGTAAGCAAGTGTGCCGCCCACTCTTCTGAACGCCTGAGGTTTCATAACCTTATTCTCCTTTCTAGGCTGACTTCGCAGCAGGCGTGGGCAGTCTTGGAGCTTTTCCTCATCAGATAATTAAATTCCTTGTGTGTTTATCAAACACAAGAACACCCTGTGCTACCCACTCCAGAGGGAGTAGTTACACTTTGTCCTCAGCCTCCTACAGATTTACCTCAGAGCTGAGACTAGGCGGGTTTATCTTTAGGTTAATGGCACAGGTTGGGCATGCGTGCTACAGTAAGTCCCAGAGGCGCTCACAGGCAGGATGTTATTCTTAGATGTGATATGCACAGAGTCAGCATCTTATGCCAGTGATGAGAGTCTCTGAGGTAAAAGGGAGGCCAGATTTTCTGATAGGAGCAATTTAATGGCCTAAGGCATTTGACTGCTAACCAGAAGGCTGGCAGTTCAAACCCACCAGCCACTCCTTGGAAGGAAGACTGGGCAATCTACTTCCGTAGAGATACCACCTCAGAAACCCAAGGAGGGGTCGTCATGAATCTGACCGACTGGATAGCAGTGAGGTATTTTTTTTTTTTTTTCAGTTTAGAGATATGAACCAAACCTGGCCCCTAGAAGTTCCTGAGTCCTCAAATAACAATGTCTACTCATAGAGATACAGCAAACTTTTTATGAGTTAATGCACACAAAACTCTTAGCATATGTTTTGGTTATCCAGTGCTGTTCTAACAAAATACCACAAATGGGTGGCTTCAACAGACAGGGATTTATTCTCTTACAGTTTGGGAGACTAGAAGTCCGAGTTCAGAGTCCCAGCTCTAGGGGCTGGGTGAAGGTTCCTTGACCTTGGGCTTCAGCTCTGCCTCTTTCTCTTGACCCACTGAAGCTGGAGGTTTCTTTTAACTCAGGCATCAGCTGTCTGCTAAGGCTGACAAACACAAGGTCAACAAATACAATGGCACAGTCCCAAGATTATAAAAAAACATGGCAGGCCTCTAGTTCAAGTCAAGGAACAGTCTCAAGATTGCCAGAAAATACGGCAGGCCATTGAGACGAAGACTCAGCTACATGCAGGATCCAAGCATGCCAAAAACCTTGAGACCTTATTCAATGTTTTTTCTTGTATGCTGGAAGCAGACCACATCCCTAAGTCAGCTACTCAGCTGCTCCAGTAGATTCCACCATGGAGTTGATTACCACTTTCATCATGGGGAATAACTACCTCCAGCTGCCCAGCCACTCAAAACCAGGCTCAGCCAAGTTGACACACAACTTAACTACCACAGCATACATCCCAGCACACAGTACCAAAAAGAACACAAACAAACAAACAAACAAAAAACCTCTCTGCCGTTGAGTCGATTCCTACTCATAACGACTCCCTTTGAGTTTCTAAGGCAGTAAATCTTTACAGAAGTAGATCGTCCAGTCTTCCTTCTGGGGAGTGGGTGGTGAGTTTGCACTACCAACCTTCTGGTTAGTAGTCAAATGCCTTAGATACTATGCCACCACAGCTCCTTAGCACACAGTAAGCACACAATAAATTGTATTATTCTGCACTGATTTTCTTTATGGGATGAAATATTGAACACCCTTATCAATTTTCTTTTCAACCAGAAAGACCACATTGACAAATAGCTACATATTGCACTGGCCTACAGGTCCTTTCCCACTCTGCTTGCTAAATTGTCTCTCTCTCTCTCTCTCTCTCTCTCTCACACACACACACACACACACGCACACACACACAGACATCTAGAAAATACCAGTAGCAGACAGAAAACATCTCAATGGTGTTGTTGTTAAGTGCCGTCGAGTCGGCCCCGACTCATAGCGACCCCTCCTTGGGTTTCCGAGGCAGTATCACTACGGAAGTAAGATTGCCCAACCTTCCTTCTGAGGAGTGGCTGGTGGGTTTGAACCGCCAGCCTTCTGGTTAGCAGTCAAGTGCTTTAGCCACTATGCTACCAGAGCTCCTTCTCAATGGTGTAGATATTCCTAATTCAAAAGAGGACTGATCAGAGTTACAAGTATCACTTCACTCTTTGGCTAAACTATTCATTCACTTGTCTGTTGTTTGGTTTCTTTTTTCTCTCATCTAGTTTCTGTCAGGGAACTGACCTCAGGTTCTGTGCTGGTTTAAATAATTTGTAAGGGAGGCTGAATGACTCAGTGGACGAAGTCATTGTGATTGTCCTCGGCAATATATTTAATCTCTCTGAACTTTAGATTCATGTTATAACGCAAGCACAACAAAACTAATCAGCTCCAGACTTTGTGGGTATTAAAAAAAAAAAAAAAAAATCATGTGAATAAATGCTCCATAAGCACATACCAAGAAAAGGCATAAGGAAACACTTTAATACTTGTCTGGAGGAGGAACTGGGATGTGTGTGTGGGGGAATGTGCTCTGGTCCTGGGAATCAATCTAACAGAGAAGCAAAGAGTGATCCTTTCTATTATCAGGGGATAGATTGTAAAGCATTCTGTGGCTTTGAGATTCCAATCTGCTTGAGAATCAGACTAGTCCAGAGAGTTTGTGGTGATTCGTTCAGAGGTCTGCAAAAATACTTGTGCCTCTATACGGAGATGACTGAGAGGGAGGCAAATTGGCTAACAAGTTTCTTCCAAATCTAGGAACACTCCAAGGATACCAGACACACTCCCAGAGTCTCCTGCCATGTAGCCACACTGCTCTGTGATGATTACAACTCCCTGACCAGGGTATTCCAGCTGTCACAAGTGATACTGGTCTATTGTGGACCATATGTTGTTGTCCTGCAGGAAGGTAATTACTATCAGGCCTTCTCCTCCATCAGGTTAAGGATATTCCCAGGGGGGAGGAGCTGGAACAAATCCTGGAGAACTGATTGCACCTTCCTTTATTGCTAAAACCTAATTTCAGGAAAAATAAAAGTAGCTCCTTAGAGCAGAAGGTTGAGAATCCTTGACTTAGATCAATGAATATGTCCAAGCCCTTAAGGTTGCACAAGTACACCCCCCACACCAAAAAAAAAAAAAAAAAAAAGGACAAAAACAAACAAACCCATTGCTATTGAGTCGATTCTGACTCATAGCGATCCCATGTGTTACAGAGTAGAACTGTGCTCTGTAGGATTTTCTTGGTGGGAATCTTTACAGAAGCAGATGGTCAGGCCCTCCTTCTGTGGTGTCCCTGGGCATGTTCAAACCACCAGCCTTTAGGTTAGTAGATGACCAAATCAAAACCCACTGCCATTGAGTTGATTCCAACTCATAGCAACCCTTTAGGACAGAATAGAACTGCTCCACAGAGTTCCCAAGGCCATAAATCTTTACGGAAGCAGACTGCCTCATCTTTCTCCCACAGAGTAGCTGGTGAATTCAAAACCATTGACCTCTGGTTAGCAACTGAACGTCTTAGCCACTGCACCACCAGTGCTCCTTCGTAGATGACCAGTATTTATTAAACAGCTCTATTCATGGAGCTCTGGTAGCATAGTGACTAAGTCACTTGACTGCTAACCAGAAGGCTGGTGGTTCAAACCCACCAGCCACTCCTCAGAAGGAAGGTTAGGCAATCTACTTTCATAGTGATACTGCCTTGGAAACCCAAGGAGGGGTCATTATGAGTTGGATCCGACTCAACGGCACATATCAACAACAAATCATGGCCTGCATTCATGAAGTTCCCAAATTGAAGGGGGAACAAAATGAGACAGCTAAAGTTACTTTCAAGATCCATGGTTATCTCTGCACCCCTAGCTCCCTCCCCCAAATCTGTGCCCAGAATTTACTGATCAGGCTGCATTTAATCAGCTACATGATATTTTAAAGAAAATGAGCTGCCAACTAACATCCTTGGGCCCTGGGCCCAAAGTGTGGAGGCAGATGCTAGGAGGTGTTCCCACCTTCAATGGTGTGCAGGCAGGAGCTACTCTCTCTCCTTTGTTCCTGGACCTTCTGAGGCTTGTGAGAAGAACTTGGTCCTCAATCATTACCAGAATTAGATTCCCTCAAAATCAATAAATTCGGCTCCACAGCCTTGTTCCCATCCATCTAATGAAAATTAGTCTAGTACCTGGCACATAGGAGCTCTGGTAGCATAGTGCCTAAGGCATTTTACTGCTAACCAGAAGTCTGACAGTTCAAACCCACCAGCCACTCCTCAGATGGAAGACTGGGCAATCTACTTTCATAGTGATACTGCCTCAGAAACCCAAGGAGGGGTCACTATGAGTCAGATCCGACTTCACAGCAGTGAGTTTGGTTTTGATTTTGGTTTTACCTGTCACATAGTAGATATTCAACAAATATCTGCTGAATACATTCTGCTCCAAGAATCTCCCCTTCCAGTTCTATCACCAGAGGAGTGGTAGCTGCCAGCAACTACATCTCTTGTGGTCCTGAGAACAAAGGCTGTTCCTCTGCAGCCCCCAAGGACAAAGATCAGGGGACTGTGTACCTGAGAGACCTGGCACTGGGCCTGGGCAACATTTTGTTCAAGCATCCAAGGCCTGAGTGTACACATTCCCACCCAGCAAACACACTGTTCACATTAACAAACAATACATAAAATACACATCTGCGTAAATAGGTAAATAGAAGTGCAACAATATTTAAACCATGTCTTTATTATTAAGTAGAACTTTATTTACAAAGTGATGGGTTTTATAACAGTGGTGTTACTAGGGTTGGTGTCATCAATGTGGGAAATCATAGTGTCACCCTGTCCCCTAATTGATTACTTCCTGTACCAGAGCATAAAGAATCCTTAGTAATGTTTATTATCAATTTTAACCATAGAATGATATGTGATAAATATAGTTGTAAATTGCTTAAATGTTAAATTTCTTAGATTATATGAATACTAACAACAAAATTGCTTTGTAAAATCTTTCTTTATTGAATTACATTATAAGTTACAACATTATTGGTAACTGAGCAGAAGCCTCTTTTGATTTTTCTCCTTTTCCTACATTCACAAAAAGGGTATTTGTATAGGTTCACAAATACTACTTACTACAATATTATGGCTGAAATACCAGAAAATCTGACAAAATCAGCAACTATGAAAACACTAGCAGCAAAGAAAACAACAGTGTGTTCTTGTATAGTGCGAAGATGAAACCACGTGATCTGAAGCATCACTGTAGTCGGGTAATAATGACAGCTCTGACTGGAGTGCATTAGAAGGTTCAAAAAGTAGATTAGCATAAGGTTTTAGCCTTGTAGGTATATGGATACATGCAAGGTGGGCTTATACAAAATGTAAAAGTATAGAGATATTTTTATAAAAAATAATAAATGTCTGATGAAACACTGCCCAAAATTTTACAGGCAGGCACTTTGGTGTCATCCTCTCTGACAGTGTCACCTGGTGTGGTCCACACTCTCTTAGTGACACCACTGTTTTATAAACAGGCCTCAGAACAGCTGAGGCTTGAGCACTGTCCCTGCAGCTTAACTCCTTTCTGCTCACAGCTATGAGCTGGTCAAAGGCTCTGCAATTCTGGGTGTGGATAACCTCAGGATTCAGACCTCAGCTGTGGCCTGTTCCAGAATTGATATATTGTAATGTAGTTTCTACATATCAAACATCTCTTCTGCTCTAGGTGCTTTGTATACATCACTCCTTACTATCAGGTGGTTATTGTAGTTCCACATATTGTAGTTCTAGTCAGAATGCTTCTTAGAAGCAAGGATGGTAAGACTTTGTCTCATGTACTTCAGACATATTATCAGAAGACACCAGTCTTTCCTGGAGAAAGACATCATGCTTGGTAAAGCAGAGGGTCAGTGAAAAGGGAGGAGAACCTCAATGAGATGGATTACACAGTGGCTGCAACAATGGGCTCAAACATAGCAATGACTGTGAGGATGGTGTAGGAATGGGCCGTGTTTCGTTCAGTTGTACACAGGGTCTCTGTGAGTCAGAACTGACTTGATGGCACCGAACAACAATAACATTGTAGTTCCATGTAATAATTGAGATAACTAGCACTCAGAGTGTTTGAGCAAATTTGTCCAAGATTCCACACCTGGTAGAATTAAGATGCCTCATTGACTCTCTCCAGGTCAGATGCAGGCAAGAACAATCCAAAATCTTCTTACTTGTTTAAACTTAGAGCAGAGATGGCAGCAGGAGGATGGGAAGGGGTGTCCAGCAATGATGATGTTATTATACCCACCAGACACACAGTATCAAACCAACACCCAGACTAAAGGGAAGAGAGTTTTTCAGATGTTCATTGAAACTCAACAAGTCAAGCAAATATTGAACACTTCCTGTATACAAGATGTTGGCTGGACCACATACCTTCTTTCAGGTGGATACCTAGTAGACATGAACCTGTAATGAGAAAGACAGAGGAAACTGAGTACTTTTTTTTTTTTTTGTAATTGTGATTTGAGTGACAGTTTACAAAACAAATTCATTTTCCATACAAGACTTTATACATATTTTGTTTCATGACATTGATTGCAATCCCCACAATGCAACAGCTTTCTTCCCACTTCCTCCCTGTGGTTACCGCTTCCCTGTGTTCTTCTTTCCTACACTTTTGTGCCTTCTGAGTTATCTCCCTGTGCAAATACTGCCCTTTTGATCTCCCATCGTTGATCATTCTAAGGAACGCACCTACCTGGTGTAAATATTCACTTCATGTACCTGTTCTATTGTTTGGCTGGGAGACACAGGAGTGAATTCAATTCCAGGCCCAAAGAGTGACTAGAGGCCATAGTCTCAGGGGTTTCACCAGTCTTTACAAGACCAGTAAACCTGGTCTTTTTTTATGATTTTGAGTTTTGTTCCACATTTTTCTCCCACTCTACCTAGGGTCTCCTATTTTGATCCCTTTCCGAGTGATAGCTGGGCACCATCTAGTTCTTCTGGCAACATCAGCACTTTAGATAAGGAGAATTTAATTCAATTTAACAAATATTCATTACATACTTATTGTGGGCCAGGCTTGACACTAGGCATTGGGCAGCCAGAAAAAGACAAAATCTTTGCCCTGTGGTGGTTAACAAGGTCTTCAGGGAGACTGACAAAAGTTAAGGATGAAGAATTAGAACTCAGAGCCCTGAATCTTTTTGGCTTCCTACTGACATGGTCCCACAGGCATCTTTGTACAGTTGGCCCATATGGGTTCTATGACCCAGCTGGAAGCAGACACCTAGAAAGCTCTGTTTTTGTCTCATATACCCAGTCTGTGCCCATCTGGCTCCATCTAGCCCTGTCCTCCCCCACCCCATCTATGCATGATGAAGGAAGACAAATGAGCCTAGTTCTTGGCCTCCTGCCCAGCATCCTGCCCATGCACTCATCTGCAGTCTGAGGAAGTGTGCCTGGTTGGCTTCAAAGCAAATGGCCCATCCTCTTTCTCCAAGGCCAGTCCAGCTGTTGTGCTGCTGAGTGGTGTAGCACTGGTGGACAACAAGTCTGTGCTTGGATATAAAGCAACATACCCTCGTCTTCCTCTCACTTCTGCTGTAGTAGCAGAGAGAGGTACCTTCTCAAAGCACACTGCCCCTGGTCTGTACACAAGAGGGCAGGGCCAGCCCTTAGAAAACTGTTAACTTGGCAAAGCTTGATCTTTGACATTCTGCACATTTCCTTTCAGTATTTCCTCTTCAGTCTGGATTCCCAAACAGCTCTCCCAACCCCTCCATGGCTTCTATCCACCCAGGGCCTTCAAACAAAGGGCTGAGTTTCCCAAATCTGGTTCATCTTCATATACACCTTATAGACTTCTCAAAACAACCTGTTCCCAATCCCACTTATAAAGAATGTTTCAGAAGGTATACAGTGAAGCCTGGAAAATCTGCGTTTTTAAAGAGCTTCTCAGGTGAATGAGGTTTGAAACCCACTGCTGTTGAATACACACCCCAAACTATGCTTCCTAAGTGTATGTTTTGCTGGGCTATGTTGTTGTTGTTAGGTACCATCCAGTCAGCTCCGACTCATAGTGACGCTATGTACAACAGAACCAAACACTGCCTGGTCATGTGCCATTCTCACAATCCTGGCAATACTTGAGCCCACGGTTGCAGCCACTGTGTCCATCCATCTCATTGAGGGTCTTCCCCTTCTTTGTTGACCAAGCATGATATCTTTCTCCAGGGAATTGTCCTTTTTGACAACATGACCAAAGTAGGTGAGATGAAATCTGGCCATTCTTGTTTCAAGAAGCACTCTGGCTGCACCTCTTTCAGGACAGATTTGTTCATTTTTCTGGCAGTCCATGGTACTTTCAGTATTCTTTGCCAAGCACCACAACTCAAAAGTATCATCTCTTTTTTGGTCTTCCTTATTCATTGTTCAGCTTTCACATATATACGAAGTGATTGAAAATACCATGACTTGGATCAGGTGTACCTTAGTCTTCAAAGTAACATCTTTGCTCTTCAAGACTTTAAAGAGGTCTTTTGCAGCAGATTTGCCCAGTGCAATATGACAGCTGATTTCTTGATTGCTGCTTCCATGGATGTTGATTATGGATCCAAGTAATATGAAATCTTAGACAACTTCAATCTTTTCTCCATTTATTGTGATGATGTTTATTGGTCCAGTTGTGAGGATTTTCATTTTCTTTAGGTTGAGGTGTAATCCATACTGCAGACTATAGTCTTTAATCTTCACCAGTCAGTGCTTCAAGTCATCTTCACTTTCAGCAGGAAGGTTGTGTCATCTGCATATCACAGGTTGTCTATAAGTCTTCTTCCAATCCTGATGTCGCATCCTTCATATTGTCCAGCTTCTCAGATTATTTGCTCAGCATACAGATTGAATAATTATGATGAAAGGCTACAACCCTGATGCACACCCTTCCTGATTTTAA
>NW_006921615.1:19097952-19106617 GCF_000298275.1 Orycteropus afer afer
TTCAAGCCTCAGGGGTCCAAGATTATCTTCTGTGTCTGTGTTAATTGGTTTCCCTTTTCTTTGTTGAAGAGGGTCTGTGCAGTCTTTCTGCCTAGTCCGCCATCTTGCCAGAACCCTCCTCATTCAATATTTTACCCATGGAAACTTTCAATATTGCAACTCCAGGCTTGAATTTTTCTTCATTTTTTTCAGCTTGATAAATGCCAAGCATATTCTTCCCTTTTGGTTTTCTAACTCCAGGTCTTTGCATATTTCATTATAATATTTGACTTTGTCTTCTCAAACTGCTCTTTGAAATCTTCTATTTAGCTCTTTTATCTCATCATTTCTTCCATTTGCTTTAGCCATTCTTCATTCAAGAGCAAGTTTCAGAATCTCTTCTAATGTCCATTTTGGTCTTTTCTTCCTTTCCTGTCTTTTTAATGACCTCTTGTTTTCTTCATGGATGATGTTCTTGATGTCATCCCACAATTCTTCTGGGTTTTGGTCATTGGTATTCAATGTGTCAAATCTATTTTTCAGATTATCTCTAAATTCAGGTTGGATATGATTCAAGGAAATTGAAAGAAAAGGGGAACATCAGTACTCAAATACAATTTAAAAGCGGGTTTAGATTGGTTGAGATCTCTCTTTGAAAGTTCCATTTTAAATCACTATTATATATTGAATTTTGTCCCCTCAAAATATGTATTGGTATCATAACCCCTATACCTGTGGATGTAATATAATGAAATATAATGTAATTGCATTTCATAAGGCAATGTAATGTAATCAATCAGTCAATCAGTTGAGGTCATACACAAGATTAGTCACAGAGATTAGTCACAGAGATATGCATACTCACAGGGTAAGACAAATGCCCTGTGAGAATCACAAAAGAACCAAGGAACACTTGGGGCTACTGACAAAGAAGGATTCCATACAGGCTAAGACCCTGATTTGGACTTTTAACCTCAGAACTTTGAGAAGATAAGCTTCTGTTCTTTAAGGCCACCTGCTTGTGTGGTATTTGTGTTACAGCAGCACTAGGTAACTAACACTGCCACCTTAAATAGGCCTATTTTAAGAGAGGGCAGTGTTACAGATTGAATTGTATCTTCAAACACTAAGTGTTGGAAATTCTATTCTGTGGTTAAAATCCCATTTGCGAATGGCTTGTTTTGTTATGTTAATGAGGAAGGATTAGTGTAGGGTGTATTTTGAGTCAATCTCTTTTGAGATATGTTTTTAGGTGTCCTCGAGTTAGCTCTGACTCACAGTGACCCTATGTACAACAGAATGAAATACTGCTCGGTTCTGCACCATCCTCACAATCCTTGCTATGCTTGAGCCCACTGTTGCACCCACTGTCTGTGTCTGACAATCCATCTCATTGAGGGTCTTCCTCTTTTTCTCTGACCCTCCACTTTACCAAGCATGATATCTTTCTTCATGGACTGGGCCCTTCTGACAACATGACCAAGGTAAATGAGATGAAGTCTGGCTATTCTGTCTTCTAAGGAGAATTCTGGCTGGACTTCTTCCAGGACAAATTTGTTCATTCTTCTGTCAGTCTATGGCATTTTCAGTATTCTTTGCCAGCACCACAATTCAAAGGCATCAATTCTTCTTCATTCTTCCTTATTCATTGTCCAGCTTTCACATGCATATGAGGTGATTGGAAATACCATGGCCTGGGTCAGGTGCACCTTAGTCCTCAAAGTGACATCTTAGCTCTTCAAGACTTTAAAGAGTTCTTTTGCAGCAGATTTGCCCAGTGAAACAGGATGGCTGATTTCTTGACTGCTGCTTCCATAGACGTTGATTGCTGATCCAAGTAAAATTATATTTCACAACTTCAATCTTTTCTCTGTGTATCATGATGTTGCTTATTAGTCCAGTAGTGAGGATTTTTGTTTTCTTTATGTTGAGGTGAAATCCATACTAAAGACTGTAGCCTTTGATCTTCATCAGGAAGTGCTTCAAGTCCTCTTTAATTTCAGCAAGCAAGGTTGTGCCATCAGCATATTGCAGGTTGTTAATGAGTCTTCCTCAAATCTTGATGCCACATTCTTCTTCATATAGTCCAGCTTCTCGGATTATTTGCTCAGCATATAGTTTGAACAAGTATGGGGAAAGGATACAACCCTGATGCAGATGCATGTTCTTCCCGATTTTAAACCATGCAGTATCCCCTTGTTCTGTTCTAATGACAGCCTTTTTGTCTCCATACAGTTTTCTCATGAGCACAATTAAGTGTTCTGGAATTCCCATTCTTTGCAATGTTATCCGTACGTTGTTAAGATCCACACATCAAATGCCTTGGCCTAGTTGATAAAACACAGGTAAAATCTTTCTTGTATTCTTTGCTTTCAGCCAAGATCCATCTGATAGCACCAATAATATCCCTCATTGCATGTCTGCTTCTGAATCCAACTTGAATTTCGGGAAATTTCCTATAAATATACTGCTGCAAGTTTTTTTTAAAATTATCTTCAGCAAAATGTTACTTATGTATGATATTAATGAGATTGTTTGATTATTTCCACCTTTTGTTGGATCATCTTTCTTTGGAATGGGCACAAATATGGATCTCTTCCAGTTGGTTGGCCAGGTAGCTGTCTTCCAAATTTCTTGGCATAAACAAGTAAGCACCTCTAGCGCTGCATCCATTTGTTGAAACATCTTAATGGGTATTCCATCAATTCTGGAGTCTTGTTTTTCTCCAATTCTTTCAGTGCAGCTTAGACGTCTCCCATTGGTTCTTGACCATACTTTACCTCCTGAAATGGCTGAACATTGACCAATTCTTTCTGGTACAATGACTCTGTGTATTTCTTCCATCTTCTTTTGATGCTTCCCACATTGTGCAATATTTTGCCCAAAGAATCCTTCAATATTGCAATTTGATACTTGAATTTTTTCTTCAGTTCTTTCAGCTTGAGAAATGCTGAGTGTGTTCTTCACTTTTGGTTTTCCAGTTTCAGATCTTTGCACATTTCGTTGTAATACTTTACTTTGTCTTCTTTAGTTGTCCTTTGAAATGTTCTGTTCAGCTCTTTTATTTCATCATTTCTTCCATTTGCTTTAGCTTACTCTATGTTCAAGAGCAAGTGTCAGAGTCTCTTTTGACATCCATTTTGGTCTTTTCTTCCTTTCCTGTCTTTTTAAAGACTTTTTGCTCTCTTCATAATCATGCTCTTGAAGTCATTTCACAACTCATCTGGTCTTCTGTCTTTGGTGTTGAATGTATCAAATCTATTCTTCAAATGATCTCTAAATTCAGGTAGGATATAATCAAGGTCATGTTTTGGCCATCATGAACTTGTTTTAATTTCTTAAGCTTCAATCTGAACTTGCATAAGAGCAATTGATGGTCTATTCCATAGTCACCACCTGGACTTGTTTTGACTGATGATACTGAGCTTCTCTATCACCTCTTTCCAAAGATGTGGTTGATTTGATTTCTGTGTGTTCCATCTGGTGAGGTCCACATGTATAGTCGCCATTTATGTTGTTGAAAAAAGATATTTGCAATGAATAGGTTGTTGATCTTGCAAAATTCTGTCATGCAATCTCTGGCATCATTTCTATCACCAAGGCCATATTTTCCAACTACTGATGCTTCTTCTTTGTTTCCAACTTTTGGATTCCAATCACCAGTAATTATCAATATATCTTGACTGCATGCTCATCTTACCCACAGTACATCAGGCAATGTCTCAAGGCTATTTATAAAGTTTTCCAGTAATCTATCAGACAATGTTTTTAAAGGTTTTTACTGGCCAATTCTTTGAGAAGTGGATGGCCCCTTCTTTCTTCTGTCAGTCTAGAAGCTCCGCTGAAACCTGTCCACCATGGTTGACTTTACTGGTGTTTGAAATACCAGTGGCATAGCTTTCAGCCTCACAGCAATATGTAAGTACCACAGTACAACAGACTGACAATTAATGGTATATAAAAAGAATTAAATGCAAGGGCAATCTACTTCTGTAGAGATACCACCTTGGAAACCCAAGGAGGGGTAGCTGAGTCGGATCCCACTCGAGGGCAGTGAGTTTGGTTTTTGGTTTAGCAAGCAGAAATGTCAAGAAGAGATGTCAAGTCACATGAAGAGCACCCTGCAGCAAAAGCTCAGAGACAATGACTTTCCCCCAGAGCCAACATTACCCTTAATTCTGACTTCTACTCTCAACTATGAGAAAGGAGCTTTGGTGGCTCAGTGTTTAAAACATTCAGCTGTTAACCAAAAGGTTGGTGGTTTGAACCCACCAGCCACTCTGTGGAAGAAAGATGAAGCAATCTGCTTCCCTAAAGATTTACAGCCTTGGGAACCCTACAGGGTAGTTCTACTCTGTCCTATAGGGTCGCTATGAATCAGAATTTACTTGATGGCAGTGGTTTTTCCAGTTGTGAGAAAATAAACTTCTGTTTGTTAAATTCTACCCATTGGTGGAATTTCTGTTACCATGGCACTAGATAACTAAGACAGGCACTTAATAATTAATCGTTGTAGCTTCTGGAGTCACATGGTCATTGAATTCAAGGCCCTCTTTTGTGCACAGAAAAGGTATTAACATTTGTGTGTCTCAGTTTCCTTATTTCTAAATAAGATTATTACATAGATTAAATGAGATAATAAATATAAAGTGCTTAGAACAAGGCCTCCTACATACTAAAGGATCAAAATGTGTTAGTTATTATTAGTAGTATTTTGTTCCTAAATCAGTGTAGAATTTATGAGGATTTGGCATCATCCCTGCTGGTGGTCAGGCTGCAATGCCCACACCCAGATGCCAGAGATCTGTGGAGAAAAGCACAATGGCTCTTGGGATCACAAACTGTGGATTTGAGGCCAAGTTCTGTCATTTCTTAGTTGTGTGACCTTGAGCAAATCACTTAACCTCCCAGGGCTTCCATTTCCTCATCTGTAAAACAAAGATCAAAAGCTCTACTTTGTTTACTTCACACTTGGTTACAAGAGTAAAGTGAAGTAATTTAAGTGAAAGCTTCATGAGTTGTGAATCAACTGTAAATTGTTATTTTCACGTGCCTTTCAGGGTGAGAACCCAAGGAGCGAGGAGTGACTTGGCCAGGAACAGAAAGTGAGTCAGCGTGGGTGGGCAGGAAGTGCAGTAGGAAAGCTGAGAGCCTTGTTCTGTGCTGCACAGGGTCAGATACTTTCAGAGAGCAGGTTCCCCTGCTTTTCAGCCCTAGCTCTAAGCTTCTGGTTGGTAGATGTTACTGTTGACTCAACTGAAGAAAATGTAAAGAAGAATCAGGAGGGGAATGCAGCAACAGCATAAAGACGGCTTTTCTCTTTTCTTCCTGCTTCTCTCTCTTTCTTTCTCTCTTCCTCCCTT
Source organism: Orycteropus afer afer (assembly GCF_000298275.1). Classification (NCBI taxonomy): domain Eukaryota; kingdom Metazoa; phylum Chordata; class Mammalia; order Tubulidentata; family Orycteropodidae; genus Orycteropus; species Orycteropus afer. The sequence goes on from NW_006921615.1 coordinate 19,103,295, forward strand.
CCATTCTTTTTATAAAAATTGCAGTAAAAAGATATATAACAAAACACTGGCCAAGTCAACGATTTTTACACATACAATTGAGTGACATTAATTATGCTCTTCACGCTATGCAACCATTACCACTATCTGTTTCCAAATTATTCCATTAGCATTAACTTAGTGTTCTTAAGCAATAACTGCCCCTTTTCCCCTCCCTCCCACCTCTGGTACCCACTAATAAGCTTTGGTCTCTATGTTGTTGTTGTTGTTCTTAGGTGCTGTGGAGTCACCTCTGACTCATAGCATCTTTATGTATAACAGAACAAATGAACCATTGCCTGGCCTCGCTGCATCCTCCCGTAATAGCTATGTTTGAGTTCACTGTTGCAACCACTGTGTCAATCCATCTCATTGACGATCTTCCTCTTTTTTGTTGACTCTCTGCTTTACCAAGCATGATGCACTTTTCTATGGATTGGTCCTTCTTGATGACATATCCAAAGTAAGCCAAAGTCTCACCATTCTTGCTGCTAAGCAGCAATCTGGTTGTACTTCCTCCAAAACAGATTTGCTTATTCCCTGGTAGTCCATGGCATATTCAATATTCCTCACCAACACCACAATTCAAAAGTGTGAATTCTTTGATTTTCAGACAATGAAAACGAAAGCCTGAAGAAGAATTAATCTCTATACATTTGCCTATTTCATATACATGGGATCATATAATACTTTCATGACTGATATTATTTCTCTCAACTTATTTTCAAGGTTCATCCATATCGTAGCATGGATCAGGACTTTATTCTCTTTACAGATGGATAATATTCCACTGTCCGTATTATACCACATTTTGCTTATCTATTCATCTGTTGATAGACATTTTGATTGTTTCCATCTTTTGGCCACTTTGAATAGCGCTGCAATGAACATTGGTGTATAAGCCTCCCTTTCTTTCTTTCTCATTTTTTCTCTTTCCTCTCTCTTCTTTCAATGACTTTTTTTCCTGATAAAAAAGATAAATTGTTTCAGATACCTGGACTAAATCTCACATTCCTCCTACATCCTTTCCCAGCTACTCTTGCAGCTACCAGCTGTGCTCAGTGGTAATCATCTAGCCCCTGGCCTCTGCTACACCATGACATTGTCCCATTTCATTGACAATTGTTTCTTACTATATTTTGTATTGACTATATCTAGCATAATTTGTTTAATCATTCTCCTATTGTTGACAATTTAGGTTATTTCAAAATTGGGTTAATATAAACAGTAATGAGATGAGTATCATTATAAGTAACTTTATCCCTATTTCTGATAATTTTCTATGAGTAGTTTCTTAGAAGTCAAGGTAATGAACCTTGGATCAAAGGTAATGAACATTTTTAAGGCTCATGAAACTGTTTTTGTTGTGTGCTATCAAGTTGATTTTTGACTTACTGTGACCCTATATGACAAAATAGGGTTTTCTAGTCTACAATCTTTACAGGAACAGATTGCCAGGTCTTTCTCTTGAGCGGCTGCAGGGTGGGTGCAAACTGCTAACCTTCTGTTAGCAGCCAAGCACTTAGCCATTATACCACCAGAGTTCCTTTTAGGCTCATGATATACTGGCAATTTGCTTTCAAGAAAAACTGTGCCAATATACATTCCCACCCAGGGTAGGCTTATGTGAGAAAGATACCTTCATATAATGCTGGCAAGAGTGCACACATGCATGTATATTTTAGAACTACTATTAAAAAAGAGGCAGCTCTGGTGGTGTAGTGCCTAAGGCATTTAACTGCTAACCAGAAAGTTGGCAGTTCAAACTCACCAGCCACTCCTCGGAAGGAAGGTTGGACAATCTACTGTAGTGATACTGCCTGGGAAACCCAAGGAGGGATCACTATGAGTCAGATCTGATTCAATGGCAATGAGTTTGGTTTTTGGTATTAAAAAGGAGAGACTACATACAGCCTTACTTTGCAAAGCACAAAGGTCTTTCACCTTATTTTGTCCTTTTGTCCTACAGAAGCACAAGTGATTTGCTCCCAGTTAGATGGACTCACAGGCAACATCTTTTGCTTGGATTAAGGAATGAGAAGTAGGGCATTGCCATTTCCTAAATATGAGGCCAGAGGATTGCTGCTATGGAATTCTGACTACGTTTATGAACACCACTTAGGTTAGCAGGCCCACACATGCTCATTGCTGAAATGATACCCTTGGGTAACCCCCTTCTCCCTGGCATTCCCTTCAAATGCATGGTTGGAATTCAGTAATCACAGTGCAACCATAGGAATTACACCACCTTATAGGCTTTGCTCTGTGATGATTTGCCTCCTGAAGCAAGAGTCTCTAGTGCTGGTGGTCACCAGCCCAGGATACTACTTAGGCCAATACTTATTGAGATAGTTCTTAAAACTTCAAAATAGTTGCTCTGGTTTGAGACATGCACTGTGCTGTTCTGAGAATTCTCTCTTGTGGGGCTCCCTTGACAAGAGCCATGTGAAGTGAGCTCTCTGAGTTTGATTATAGTCTTACATTCTCAGGGATGTCATTTTATGGCCATTGTAGCCTGAGAGTTTATTTCCCAGGGGTGGGAGCTAGCAACAGGGAAAGTCTTAACCAGCCATGAGCTTGGTGACCATGTTTCACATTCTGTGTTGTCCATTGGACTAAGTGTAGACAGAATGGGTTAAAAGGAGGATTCTGGATTGTGATGGATATGGTACCTGAGTCACTGAACACCTTCCTCCTTACATCTCTCATTTTGCAACTTTAAGCAAGTCACTGTTTCTTTCCTCTCTAGTTGATTTTGTCTTCTAAAAAGAAAATTCACATTTCTTCAATGAAAGGGAGACTGGAACTTTAATGGAGAAGTGAGGAGGAGATTTTTGAACTAAGACTTGGGTCTGGGTACTTTTGATCTTGTGACAGGGCATGGTTTCTCTACTGTCCTTGTGTCTTAGAACTTTATCTTAGACCTGATTGCTTTTGGAGGAAACACACACAAAGAAACCTGTTTGTTCTTTGATAATAGAGGTCAGAAAATTATCTCTTCACTCTTTCTTTAATTACTCCAGATTTCTAACCACTCCCTGATCCCTATGCCTGAGGGTGGGTATGGACATGTCTGCTGAACAACACCCTCTTTTTAAGTGAGTCTCTGCTGACATCCAGGTATCGCAGAAAAACAGAAAAACGGAAGCTGTGGGTACTATAGACATTTATTTGCATGAGGGACTAAGAAGCCTCTGAAGGGGACAGGGAATTAGTCATAAAAAATTGTGACACAACAAGACAGAAAATAACAAATGCTGGCGAGGTTGTGGAGAGATTGGGACTCTCATACACTGCTGGTGGGA
>NW_006921615.1:19108211-19118849 GCF_000298275.1 Orycteropus afer afer
AAATCTTCACCCAAATCAAAATAAAATAAAAAAAAAATTGTGATACAACAACAACAATGATTTATAAAAAAAAAAAAAAGAAAAGAAGGAAAGACAAAGAAAAAGAATGCCTACAAAGATTTAGAGAGACTGAAACTCTCATACACTGCTGTGGGATTGTGAAATGCAACCACCACTGTGATAGATAATATGGTTCTTCCTTAAGAAGTTAGAACAGATACCATATGATCCAGTAGTTCTATCGCTAGGTAAATATCCTACAAAAATAAGAATCCTGACACAAATAGACATATGCACACTCATGTTCATTGCAGCATTATTAACAATAACAAAAAGATGGAAACAGCCATCAATGGATGAATGGATAAACAAACCATGGGACATACACCCAATGAAATACTCAAACTTACTGCCATCAAGTCAATTTTGACTCACAGCAACCACCCACCCCCATAGGCTTTCCAAGGTTATAAATCTTCACAGAAGCAGACTGCCCCATCTTTTTCTTCCGTGGAAGGGCTGGTTGGTTCAAACTGCTGACCTTTTGGTTAGCAGCCAGATGTCTTAACCACTACCCACCAGAGCTCCTTAAACCCAAACTCACTGCCATGGAGTTAATTCCAATTCATATCAACTCCCATTGGGTTCCTAAGGCTGTAAATCTTTATGGAAGCAGACTGTCTCATCTTCTTCCATGGAGTGGCTGTTGGGTTTGAACTATTGACCTTTTAGTTAGCAACCAAATGCCTTAACCACTACACTACCAGAGCTACTCAATCAAATATTATACAACATTAAAGAATAATGATGACTCTGAGAAACATCTCATAACATGGATAAACCTGGAGGACATTATGCTGAGTGAAATTAGTCAATCACAAAAGGACATATATTGTATGAGATTACTATTATAAAAAAGCAAGGAAAGGTTTATACACAGAAACATTCTTTGATAATTACCAGGGATGGGAGGGGAGTAAGGAAAATCACTAACTAGAGTAGACATGTATTAAATCAGGTGAAGGGAAAGGCATTATACAATAGGGAGGAGATCAGTACAACATGACCAAGGCAAAGGAAGATATTGGGGTATATGCAATAGTAAAGGGCAGCAATGATAAATATTACTGTATACACAGTCCTATAATATCAGTACTACCAAATCCACTGCCATTGAGTCTATTTCCATTCATAGTGACCACCATAGGGTTTTCAATGCGGTAAATCTTGACTGCTTCATCTTTCTTCTATGGAGCATGTAGTGGGTTTGAACTGCCAGTCTTTGGGTTAGCAGCCAAATGTCTTACACAGCACCACCAGAGCTCAATAACAGTAATTATAAATAATAATTTATGAGTGGAAACATAGGTAGATCCACCACTTGTCTGTCATTTTGTCATACTGTGGCAGCTTGTGTGTTGCTGTGATGCTGCAGTTATGCTACTGATATTTCAAATACCAGTAGGGTCACACATGGTGGACAGGTTTAAGCGGAGCCTCCAGACTAAGACAGACTAGAAAGAAGGACATGGTGGTCTACTTCTGAAAACATTGACCACTGAAAATTTTATGAATAGCAGTGGAACACTGGCTGATACAGTGCTGGGAGATGAGCCCCTCAGGTTGGAAAGCACTCAAAATACAACTGGGGAAGTATTATCTCCTCAAAGTAGAGCTGACCTTAATAACATGGATGGAGTAAACCTTTCAGGACCTTCATTTGTTGATGTGGCATGACTCAAAATGAGAATAAATAGCTGCAAATATCCATTAATAATTGGAACATGAAATATACAAAGTTTGTATCCAGGAAAAATGGAAGTTGTAAAAAATTAAATGGAATGCATGAAAATTGGTATCCTAGGTACTAGCGAGCTGAAATGGACTGGGTTGGCCATTTTGAATCAGACAATCACATGGTCTACTATGCAGGGAATGACAAATTGAAGAGGAATAGTGTCACATTACTCATCAAAAAGAACTTTTCAAGATCTAACCTGAAGAACAACATTGTCAGTGATGGATAACATTCATAGACCTACAAGGAAAACCAGATAATACAACTATCATTCAAATTTATGCACCAATCACTAAAGCTGAAAAAATTAAAATTTTTACCAACATTTGCAGCCTGAAATTGATCAAACATGTAATCAGGATGCATCGATTATTACTGGTGATTGAAATGCCAAAATTGGAAACAAAGAAGAAACATTGGTAGTTGGAAAATACGGCGATAGAAACAATGTTGTTGACTGCATGATATTTGACAAAATCAATGACTTATTCATTGCAAATATCTGTTTTTCAACAATTAAACAGTGACTATACATATGAACTTGTCAAATGGAGTACACAGGAATCAAATAGACTACATCTGTGGAAAGAGATCATGGACAAACTCAGTATCATCAGCCAAAATAAAGTCAGGAGCTGACTATGGAACAGACCATCAGTTGCTCTTGTGCAAGTTAAAGTTGGAGCTTAAGAAAATTAAAACAAGTCCACGAGAAACAAAATATGACCTTGATTATATCCCACCTAAATTTAGAGACCATTTGAAGAATAGATTTGATGCATTGAACACCAATGACTGAAGATCAGACAAACTGTGGGATGATATCAAGGACATCATACATAAAGAAAGGAAAAGGTCATTAAAAACACAAGAAAAAAAAAAAAAAGAAAAGGCCAAAATGGATGTCAGAAGAGACTCTTAAGCTTGCTCTTGAACAAAGAGTAGTAAGGTGAATGGAAGAATGATGAAGTAAAAGAGCTGAATAGAAGATTTCAAAGAGTGACTCAAGAAGGCAAAGTAAGGTATTATAATAAAATGTACCAAGACCTAGAGTTAGAAAATCAAAAGGAAAGAGCACACTCAGCATTTTGCAAGCTGAAAGAATTGAAGAAAATATTCAAGCCTCAAGTTGCATTATTGGGGGAAGATATGGGCAAAATATTGAATGATGAAGGAAGCATTAAAAAAAAAAAGATTGAAGGAATACACAGTCACTGTACCAAAAAGAATTGGTTGATGTTCAACCATTTTAAGAGGTTGCATGTGATCAAGAACTGCTGATACTGAAAGAAGAAGTCCAAGCAGCACTGAAGGAATTGGCAAAAGGCAAGGCTCCAGGAATTGATGGAATACCCACTGAGATGTTTCAACAAATAGATGCAGTGCTGGAGGTACTCATTTGTTTAAACCAAGAAATTTAGAAGACAGCTACTGCCCTACTGACTGAAAGAGATCCATGTATGTGCCAATTCCAAACAAAAGTGATCCAACAGAATGCAGAAATTATTGAACAATATAATGAATATCACATACAAGTAAATTCTTGCTGAAAATAATTAAAAAAATAGTTGCAATAGTACATTGATGGGGAACTGCCAGAAATTCAAACCAGATTCAGAAGAGGATATCAAATGAAGGATTTTATTGCTGATGTCACATGAATCTTGGCTGAAAGCAGAGAACACCAGAAAAATGTGTTTTATTGACTATGCAAAGCCATTTGACTGTGTGGATCATAACAAAACACAGATAACATTGCAAAGAAATTCCAGAACACTTAATTGTACTCATGAGGAAATTATATATAGACTAAGAGGCAGTTGTTGGAATAGGACAAGGGGATAACACATGGTTTTAAAGGTGTAGGACAGGGTTGCATCCTTTCATCATACTTATTCAATCTGTATGCTGAGCAAATAGTCTAAGAAGCTGAACTATATGAAGAAGTACATGGCATCAGGATGGAAGACTCATTAACAGCCTGCAATATTCATATGACACAATCTTACATGCTAACAGTGAAGAGGACTTTGGACACTTACTGATGAAGATCGAAGACTACAGCCTTCAGTATGAATTACATCGCAACATAAAGAAAACAAAAATCCTCACAAATGGACTAATATGATAAAGGGAGAAAAGATTGTAGTTGTCAAAGATTCATTTTACTTGGATCCACGATCAATGACTATGGAAGTAGCAGTCAAGAAATTAAATGACATACTGCATTGGGCAAATCTGCTGCAAAGGATATCTTTAAAGTGTTAAAGAGCGAAGATGTCACTTTGAAGAATAAGGTGGGTCTAACCCACGCCCATGGTGTTTTCAATCACCTCATATGCATGTGAAAGCTGGACAATGAAAAAGGAAGACTGAAGAAGAATTGATACATTTTAATTATGGTGTTGGGGATGGAAGTGTATGGGGAAGAGAGTGAGATAGGGTTGGGGATGGTAGTTGGGGAGTGAAACCAAATGTACACAAAATGTTGAATGTGAAACAAACTCTGCTCTGTAAATTTGCACCGAAATCACAACAACAAAAATAAAATAAATAAATAAATAAAGTATGGTGTTTGTGTAGAATACTGAAAGTGCCATGGACTACAAGAAGAATGAACAAATCAGTTTTGGAAGAAATACAGCTGGAATTCTCCTTAGAAGTGAGAATGGTCATACTTCATCTCTCTTACTTTGGTCATATTATCAGGAGGGACCAATCCTTGGAGAAGGCTATCATGCTTGCTAAAGTAAAGGGTCAGTGAAGAAAGAGGAAGAGCTTCAATGACATGGATTGACATGGTGGCTGCAACAGTGGGCTGAAGCATAACAACTGTTGTGAGGATGGCACAAGGGTGTTTCCTTCTGTTGTACATAGGGTCACTATGAATCAGAACCAACTCAATGGCACCTAACAACAACATAGCTGAACAGGTGTGGGATGGTGTATGGAAGTACACCCAAGAATATATAGGTTTGGCAGAGGATATTTCTACATATATATTTGTATGTGCTGCAATAGATCCATGTATATAATAGAACACATGGGTGGCAAAAATGAAAACTACTTAGCAATAACCAAACTACTTGAGGGACTGGGTCACTGGTCTTGATGGTCAGGATCATAGTCTCAAGGGACATCTTGGTCAATTGGCATAACACAGTCCACAAAAACACGTTCTACATCCTACATTGCCGAGTAGCGAGTCAGGTCTTAAAAGCTAGGGAGCAGCCATCTAAGATGAAACTATTGGTCGCTCTCTTACTGGAACAAAGAACCCACTGCCATAGAGTTGATTCCAACTTAGCGACACTTCAGTACAGAGTAGATCTGCCCCATGGGCTTTCCAAGTCTGTAAATCTTTATGGAAGCAGACTGCCTCCTCTTTCTCCTGTGGAGTTGCTGGTTGCTTTGAACAGCTTACCTTTTGGTTAACAGCCGAAAGCTTTAACCACTATACCACTATAGCTCCCTGGAGCAAAGAAGAGTGAAGAAAATCAAAGATTCAAGGAAACAATTAGTCTTAAGGAATCCCCAAGGGTATGGCCCTTAAATACCCTTCAAACTTGAACTGAGCTCACCCCTGGGATTACCTTTCAGCCAAACAATAGCCAAGACTATGTAGTGAAAAGATGACATTTGTGAGGAATGTATGCCTCAGACAAGACCAAAAGTGCAGTGTTTGCCCATAAACAAAGCTCAGAAGGCAGAAAGGACAAATGGAAACTAGGACCCCAAAGATGAAGTGAGAAGAGTGTTGTTGCATTGAAGGAATTGCAACTAATGTCATGAAACAAAATGTGTATAAATTGTTGCATAGGAAATATAATTTGTTCTGCAAACTTTCACCTAAACCACAATAAAATGTTTTAAAAAATGATAGCAAATCATTGTTATATATGTTAGATATAAATATATGTGATAACATACATACACATACAGAAAGAGGAGAGTTACTCCCTTCTACCATGATAAAAATAATACTGGTATTACTTAAGTAACCGATTCTTTTGAAACTTTTCAAAGGATATTTTGATCTAAGATTCCATAGAAGAATTCTGATCAAAATGTGGGGAAATATAGAACAGGTTTTCAAATTCTCATGGACTTCAGACTTTCTGGAGCCATGAAGGTAGGATGAATTCCTGAGACTATTTCTCTGAGATAATCTTTAAACTTAAAGCAAAAATATCTCCTGAACTCTTCTTAAAACCAAAAAGTAGTTCAGCTTAACTAGTAAAGAAGGTCTACCTTGAGCACTGGGCTTATTTTATGAGCTATCAGAAAAGGAGGGGGAGAATGACACAACTTGGAGAATGTAATCAATGTCACTATTGTGTATGTTCTCAATAATAAGAAACAACATAAATATAAATATAAAAATAAATATAAAAATTAAAAAAATATAATTTATTTTATATTTTTTTTTGTTTTTGAGGATATACACAGCAAAAGATACACTAATTTAAGTTTCTACACATATAATTCAATGACATTGATTACATTCTTTAAATTGTGCAACCATTCCCACCCTTCTTTTCTGAATTTTTCCTCCCCCATTAATATAAACTCACCACCTGCTAAGATTCTTATCTAATCTTTCGAGTTGCTGTGCTGTCAAGTTATCCCATACATGTAAATAAAACCCAAAAAACCAAATTCACTGCCATTGAGTCAGATCCAACTCATAGCGACCCCTCCTTGGGTTTCCAAGGTGGTATCACTATGGAAGTACATTGCCCAATTCTGATATATAGCTCTTAAAAGACTTTAAGAGCTTTAATTTTGGGCAAAATCAAACACCAAAGCAGTTTGTGATCACAAATATTAATAGTCAAAGCCGTTTTTATTATAGTAAGTCTTAACAATATATATATATATATAGAGAGAGAGAGAGAGAGAGAGAGAGAGAGAGTTTGACCAGGAGCAGTGTTTTATTAATTGGAAAAATTATCACTGAAGAAAATAATCTATTTCCTGCTCCCAGAGATGGGTTTTCTTGCTCTACACAAAATTCACTAGCCACAGAGTTGTCCTAGCTACAAAGAAACAAATTGAAGATGTACTCATCTATGATCATGAAGGGAAATTGAGCTCATTACCACTTTGACTCATACCAGATGACAGGTACAAGCCCCTGCCTGTGGACCTGTTCCTAAGAGGAGGCTTCTGGTAGGGAGAGCTGCCATGGTGATGACCAATCAATATAATGAAGGAAAAAAAGAGAAATTTGGATTAAAATGAAATATGAATCTAAACAGGAGAGAAGGCTGATATGGGAGAAGGAGGAAAAGATAAATCATGTGAATATTTGAAGGCCTGGAGACTAAGACTTATAGTTGTGAAAATTAGGCCTTTAAAATAGCTGGCCATGGGCCAGAAACCATAACCAACTGCTGTGACTGTTAAAATGAGTCAAAGTGAGATGGTATCCTGAAACTAGATGAGAAATCTGTTGGCATGTCCTCAATTTCTGAATTCAAGTTCTTGACAATTCAGATTGGATTTGAACATATGTGTGTGTTTTTATTTTATGACTATTCTGGAGATGCATAAAAAGATAGACCAGCCACAGGAATTTAATTCTCTCTGTACCTGGATTTTCATGGTCAGAGACATCATGTTTGACTCACTTCTCAGGCTGAAGGTTGCCTCCCCATCTCAGAAATCTTAAAGTGAAAAGAATCATCCTTAGGAAGTAGATTCTCATGATATTGATTCCTCTTTTCTACTTCCCCCCACAGGGATCTGGAGGCACCCTGGTAGCATGCCCCATAGGAGCAGGCTACACAAAACCTAGGAGTTAGAGGGTACTGTGTAGTCATGGAGCTGCAGTGAGCATGATGTTGCGGGAGAGGCGGTTGACTGCTTGAGAGATCAGTCACCATTTAACAACTGTATGCAGTGCTGCCTTAACAATTAGTAATACTAGCAACAGGGTTTCCCAAATTAAGGTGAGAGGGTACTAAGACTTCTACTGGATGAAGATACCAGTTCCAGTAACCCATGAATCTCACAGAAAGGTCCACCAGCCTTAAGGAAAAAGGCTCAGAAGTGACTCTAAAGAAGATACAGTGGTAAGGATGGGGTCCCCTCAAAATAATCTCACATTACTTCACCACTTCCTTTTGTGCTGCATATTGTCTGGAGATGTTGAACTCAATTTGTTTTTCAGAGGTAGAGTCTGAATCCCAGTAAGCTCACCCATATTCATTCTTAAAATCTTCTCTAGCACCTTTTTCTGCCCCAAAGGACCAACAACTAACATTTCTGTCCACTATTTTAGCAAAAGCTTCAGGTAAGGGCAGGCAGAAGGTATGGAGAGATGATGGGATGAGAGTCTTAGCGTTTGCCTCACTCTTATCCCTTCCAGCCAGGTTTATGACCCAAACTGCCTCAAAGAGCCTATGTGAACAGCTGGCTTCTTTGAGTCACATCTCAGCCAGAGAAACTCCCTCCACAGCTTAGCCACATAACCATTGAGTCAGCAGACAGACTCCTTAGGGCTATTTCATCTGCATCCAGAAAATTCAGAAATTCAGTTGTCCTCCACTTATGTCTTCTTCTGGAACAGAATAGAACTGAGTGAATGTTTATAGGTGATGGGTGTGAATGAGGTGGGAGAAACACATTTGTCAGTGCTTCTTAGTGTAGAACTTTCCAAATGTTCTGGAAAATCAGGGTGACCTCTCCAGCTACCCTGAGCCTCTTGTGGGTGGGCAGTGGCTCAAAAAATCTTTCTCAGTAGGTGCTTTAAAAAAATACCTGAAGTTCATTTATATACAGAGATCACTCCACAAAACTACTAACCCTAACCATCACCAAAGGCAAAGAAAGGATGGAAACTATACTTTCAGCATCCACCTTGGGTAGCATAGTGCCTAAGGCATTTGAGTGCTAACCAGAAGACTGGGGGTTCAAACCCACCAACCAATCCTTGGAAGAAAGATTGGACAATTTACTTCCATAGTGATACTGCCTCAGAAACCCAAGGAGGGGTTGCTATGAGTTGGATCCAACTTGATGGCAGTGAGTTTTTTTTTTTTTTTTTATGGGCCAGGAACATGCTATACACTTTTAAGTGTTATCTCATTGATGCTGTTAGCTGCCAAGAGTAGACCTCTAATCATGATGACCTTATTCACAACAGAACAAAATAATGCCCTGCCTGTGCCATCCCCATGATCCATTAGGGATTGGACCATTATGATCCACAGGGATTTCACTGGCTAATTTTTGGGAATAGATCTGCAGACCTTTATTCCTATTCTCTCTTAGTACTGAGGCTCTGCTGAAACCTATTCTGCATCACAGCAACACAAAAGCCTCCACTGATAGATAAGAGGTGGCTGTAGATGAGGTGCAGTGGCTGGAAGTTAAAAATGGAAAGCAAGAAATCTATCACCGAACCACCATTGTCACTGTTATTTCATTACATACTCATAATAACTCTGTAAGGTAGGTGTGGCAGAGACAACCATATGTGTTCTCCAAAACATTTCCTGGGCACACAGAAGATTTCATTTTCTACCCTGTCCCCCATTGTTTCTAGATGGTAGCCGTTGGATGTAGGCTGAAGTCATGTACACCACTTCCAGGCTGGCCCCTAAAATATCCTGAACAATTCTTACATCTTATTTCCTCACCTGTTGGCCAGCTTAAAGTAGAAGATTCAGTAGAGGACCACCAGACTATAGAGGACAGCGAAGCTACAACATGGGAGAAGCCTGGATCTTGTAGCTTGCAGAAACACTACCCAAGAGAACTGCATTACTAGAAACAAACACATTGAAATTGTAATCACCTCCATGGTGGAATCTGCTGTGAGCAGCTGAGCAATTGAAGGAGAGCTGCCTTCCAGGTGTGATCTGCTTCCAGTATATATGGAGAAGCTTTGAGGAAAATTGCTAACTTGATGGCACATCTGGCTCCTGCATTTGGCTGAGCCTTCATCTCTGGTTCCTAGACTCTAACCAGTGGCCTGCTGTGTTGCTTGCTGGTCTTGGGATTGTTCCTGAATTTGAACCAGTGGCCTGCCATGTTGCCTACTGTTCTTGGAATTGTGCCTTTTTACCTGCTGACCTTGGGTTCATCAGCTTCAGCAACTAGCAGATGCCTGAGTTAGGAGATACCTCTAGTTCCAGTAGGCCTGGAACAAGAGGCAGAGCTGAAGACCCAGGTCAAGGGGCCTTCACTCAGCCCCTAGAGCCAGGACCTTGAATTTGGACTTGCAGCCTCCTAAACCGTAAGAGAATAAATTCCTGTTTGTTATAGTCATCTACTTGTGGTGTTTCTGTTATAGCAGTACCAGAGAACCAAGACAGGGCTTGTTTGTCATAGCAGCTAGTACTTTGACTAGTACAATAAGTATTATACACATTTTACTATGAAGAAAGTGCTACAAAAAGAATAAGTGATAAAAACAGGGCTTAAACTCAACTCCATTCACCTTCAAAGCCATATCCTAAGGCTACTACTTTTGATGTTCATTGTGGTCAAATTTCATCTATGGGAGTATGTCAGGGACCGAGTCCTGGGCAGCACCATTAGGAGTGGAGGCAGGCTCTGACTTGTGTGAGGCGTTGCACAATAGAGCTGTGATTCTGGGATTGCTGAACTTTTCATAAGATGGAGGAAGGGGTAGGGTGAGGAGATGAGGGAGAGAGATTTCCAAGTAGACCCACTGTCCTAAATGGAACTTGGATGGGAACACTTCATTCTTGGAGTTAAACAATCTTTATCCAACCTCTGGTAGCATAGTGGCTAAGACACTTGCCTGCTAACCAGACGGCTGGCGGTTCAAACCCACCAGCCACTCCTCGGAAGGAAGGTTGGGCAAT
>NW_006921615.1:19120183-19130069 GCF_000298275.1 Orycteropus afer afer
AGCCTTCTGGTTAGCAGTCAAAATGCCTTAGGCACTATGCCACCAAAGCTCTTATGAGGAAGGAAATTAAGTGATTTAAATTCTCATGGCATCTATTCAAGTTTGAAAAGACAAAGAAGAGAAATAGAGGGCACAGAAAATTCATCTCAAAGATTTGCACATAAATTAGGATTCTTAGGCCAGCAGGATGGAAATAGAAGCCATGCCCTGATCCCCATCACTTATGAAAAAATGGTCCTACCTGACCAAGATGAGATAGACCAAGATGGAGAAAGGACAAGGGTCATTGCTAGGATGCTCAGTAACCAGCCTCTCAGCCAAAGCTTTTAAAATTATAGTTGCTGCCAATCATTTTCTTTTATAAATGTCCATAATTTCTACATCCTCCTGATCCTAGCCCATAGGACTTGCTCCATCCCTTGAACTTACATGAACTTAATGACTGTGCCACTTATTTGTCATGTTATATGTTGCCTTGATGTGTTCAGTTTTAGATAATAACAATACCAACAGCTGGACAATGAATAGGGATCGAAGGAGAGTTGATGCCTTTGAATTGTGGTGTTAACAAAGAATACTGAAAATACTACGGACTGCCAGAAGAACATACAAATCTATCCTGGGAGAAGTACAGGTGGAATGCCCCTTAGAAGCGAAAATGGCCAGACTTCGTCTCACCTACTTTGATTATGTTGTCAGAAGAGACTGCCCCCTGGAGAAGGATATCACACTTGGTAGAGAATCAGTGAAAAAGGCGAAGAGCCCTAAGGAGATGGATTGACATAGTGGCTGCAATGATGGGCTCAAGCATAGCAAAGATTGTGAGGATGGCACAGGACCTTTGTTATGTTGTGCATAGTGTCGCTATGAGCCGGAGCAGACTCCATGGCATCTAACAACAATGATACCACCAGCACCAGTTGCAGTCAATTTCAACTCCCAGTGACCCCATGTGTGTCAGAGTAAAACTGTGCTCCATATGGTTTTCAATGACTGATTTTTCAGAGGTAGATTGGCAGACCTTTCTTCTGATATGTCTCCAGTGAACGAGAACCTCTAACCTTTTGGTTAGCAGCTGAGCTTGTTAACTGTTTGCCCCACCTGGAGACTCCAGATAATAGCAATAAGTGACATATACAGAACATTTTATGTGCCAAGCCTTTTATGTACCATCTCACTGAATCTTCAAAAGAAAGCTCCAAGGAAAGTACTATTATTATCCCCATTTTACAGATGAGGAAACCAAAACTTTGGGAGCTTTAATAATTTGCCCAAAGTTATAAGCTGGTAGTAAGTGGTGGAGATGAACATTGGACCCCAACTAGTCTTTAATTACTAAACTTTGCCACCTTGGTTCTGGCAACTCGTTTGTAAGCTTTTTGAGAGCCACCATTATGTTTTAGTTTTTCTCCTATCCTTAATAAATAATCGTTGATTGCTTGATCTGTAAGGCTGTTTTTAATAAAATAGAGTATGATGCTTTTAAGAAGTCCAAATCCCTTATAAAAAAATCATTTCCAACTTGTTTCCAAAGAATGCCTGAACAATAGCAGACTATTATTTCCTGATCTTGCAGTTATACCTCCTTCCTCCTAAGCCCCCCACACTCTGGCCTTTTCCTATCACATACTGTCTGGAGACAGAGCCAAGAGTGCAAGAGAAAGAAGCAAAGACTCAGATCTCTTTCAGACAAGAACTTGAAATAATTGAATTAAAGTTCTGGAAACAATACTGAATTCCATTTTCTATGAATAAACTACTAACCCTTTTAAGACTGGCCTGTGAGCTTTGGTTGTGTGTCATTGTTTAATTCCACCCGCACCCTCCAAGACTGCAGCTAAATTAGAAACAAGTTGAAAAGACAAGTTATTTCTGTACATGTATGCCTACTGATTATGCATAGCTGTCTGTGATTTTTTGAGCCACCATGGAAGGTGTGCTTTATATAGAGCAAGAGTGTATGTGTGAAATGTTCTTTGAATAATGATTGCAAGGTGCTCAGAGAAGTCTTGACTTTATTTAGACATTCGATTTCTTCACAGCTTCCTCCCTGAGAGGACTCTTGGCTTTATCTCTAGACAGCATGTGTGTGGTAGGAAAAAGGCAGCATGTGGGGGTCTGGGAGAGGGAGGTATTATTGTAAGATCAGGAAGTGATAGATTTTTATTATGAGAGAGGTTGCATCATTCATACTTGAAATTCTCATGTGGTACAATTTGATTAAATGTTTATATGGCCTAGGTTACTCTCAGCTACCCGGATATTTGACTCTCCTGGAGGTACTGTGGATCCTGGGGAAGAGTAAAAGAATTTCCATGCCACTTGATCAAAGTAAAAAGTTCAGAGACAGCAATGATCATTGGGTGTCGATGATGCAGTACATCCTTGTATAGAGGGCCAACACTTAAAAATATTAGCTATCAGGTTCTTCTCAATTTATGAAGTAATACACTAAAGCATTCTCTGTGGAAGGAAAGACCTATAAGAAAAGTTTTTGCACTTAAGAAAAAAAATATGTATCTACATAAAGTTGAGTTATGGCTGCTAGGATAATTCTCCCCTATGAGGAACACTTGGAAGAGAACCAATGATTGTATCTTCTGTGATTTATCCGGGCCCAAATTCACCAAAACAAGCAATAATCTTGAGTTAGAACAAACATATATATCCTCCCAAGTTCTCTTCTACCTCCAGGATAGGAATTTCAGACAGGATGCCCTTGTTGTTAGGTACTATTGAGATGGTACATAGTGATCCTATGTACAACAGAATAAAACATTGCCTGGTCCTGTGCCATCCTCACAATCATTATTATGCTTGAGCCCATCACCATAGCCACTGTATCAATCTATCTCATTGAGAGTCTTCTTTTTCACTGACTCTCTACTTTACCAAACATGAAATACTTCTCCAAGGACAGGTCTCTCCTGATGACATGACTGAAGTATGAGGGATGAAGTCTGGCCATTCTCACTTCTAAGGAGCATTCTGGCTGTACCTCTTCCAAGATAGGTTTGTTTATTCTTCTGGCAGTTCATGGGATATTCAATATTCTTTGCCAAGACCATAATTCAAATGTATCAATTCTTCTTTGGTCTTCCTTACTCATTGTCCAGCTTTCACATGCATATGAGGCAATTGAAAATATCATGGCTTGGGTTAGGTGCACCTTAGTCTTCAAAGTGACATCTTTTCTTTTTACCTCTTTAAACAAGTCTTTTGCAGCAGATTTACCCAATGCGATATGTCGCTTGATTTCTTGACTGCTGCTTCCACGGACGTTAACTGTGGACAGGTTGATTATATGATGATGAACATGCTAGAGCTATCTTCAGGTAAGAAACCCTGGTGGTGCAATGGATATGCACTCGACTGCTAACCTGCCTAGAGGCTTTTCAAGAGCAAAGAACTGGTGATCTGCTCCTGTAAAGATTATAGCCTGTGAAAGTTTGTGGGGGCAGTTCTACTCTGTCCGATAGGGTTGTTATGAGTCAGAACTGACTCGGTGGTACACAATAGCAACATGCCCAGGTGGTGGCTCCTTGTTTTAAACTCAATTCAACGATTGTTTTGGAGAATTTTCTATGTGGTAAACACTCTCTCTATCCAGGGCAATCAGTGACTTGAAGAAACAGGACACAACTGAGTCTGTTGAGTCTCTCAGGAAAAGCTCAGTTTGCCGAGAGTGCTCCAGAGAGAATGTCTGCCCTTTGAAAAAGGTGATAAGGAATTCTTCAAAGAAAGGAGACATTTGAAATGGACCTTAAAGGATAGGAAGGTGCTTTTGCTGTACACTGCAAAGGCCTGAGGATTTGAAAGCAGGAAGCATCTACTTCCTAGGTCCTGGTCTTGAGACAGTAGCCTTGTCTCTCATTTCTGGCCAGCACCCCACATCCAAAGTAGAAAGTCTGAGGGCAAGGTCTTCTGCCCCACCTTAAAAGGAGTCATGGAACACAAACCATGGATGGGGGATGTGTGGAAGTCAAATGTTTCAGGTTGCAGTGTAAGGAGTAGCATCCAGCTCTGTCCAATTGTCCCAACTTTTGTGTCAGGACAAAAAGGAAGGGTGTAAGGAACAGCTGGTGCTGTTTGGGGGTGCTCTCTTCTCACCAGGCACTCATTACTGGCTTTCTCTAGGGGGTGCATTGTACATCAGTGGGTTCTTGGGACCCCACACACATGCACACATGTACACATGCATACAGACACACATGGGTCCTCAGGACCACCACTGCACACCCCTGTGCTCCTGCACACCCCTATAGCCCTCCTGAACCATATCCTTTCTAGATAAGCCTGGCTCCCTTATGTAACATCCACTTTACTTATGGGAAAACTCATGCATTCATGACATGCCAATGAGCAGATGTGTGGTTTGACCAAGGCAAACCCATTTTCCTGGCTCTGCCATCCCGGGTAGATACTGATTTCAGTCTTGTTCACCCAAAGACTCAAATTTGCAGGGGCACATGTCCCAAAGTCTCTTACATGGGGAGGATCTCTGAGACCCCAAAGTTCAGCCAGCCTCCAGCTAGTGGGCGAGTGCTTGGCTCCTCTCTGGCTGATCACTCTATGAAAAGTTCATTATGATCCCTTCACTTAGCTTGTGACCAGAATGTGGGGGTGGGGGAGAAACCTCTCACTTTCTTTAGGGGAAAAGGAGGAGAAATACTGTCCACTCCCAAAATATCTCCTAAAAGAAATGGTGCTATAAAATAATACATAATTTATTGCCCAGTGCATTGTGTAGGCAGTGAATTAAGTGACTTAAGAGTTCAGGGGGAGAGAGAGCTCTTCAAGCTGGGATTTCCTTCTAAACTGTTGGTTGAATTTGTTCCTAACTTGCAGCAAGATGGTTTCTACTTTCAAAAGAAATTGCCTTTGATGTATTGTTTGGTTATAGTTCACAACTGTAAGATCAGATATACCCACAACTTCCCTTAGTCCAAAAGCAGGACACACTGAGGAAATGAAACACTTGGCCTGCCTGAACTCAAAGGGAAGGTCTTGTTATTAGAGAAGAAAATGTCCAACCTGAGAGACACTGCGTTCCTCATAACGTAGGACGGGCCTTGATGTATGTCTTAGTTATCTGGTGCTGCTACAACAGAAATACCACAAATGGATGGCTTTAACAAACACAAATTTATTCTTTCACAGTTTAGGAGGTTAGAAGTCCAAATTTAGGGTGATGGCTCCAGGGAAAGCCTCCCTGTTGACTCTGCAGGAAGGTCCTTGTCTCCTTTCAACATTTGTGGGCCTGGCATTCCTTAAAGATCTCCATGTGTCTTGGCATCAATCTTTCCCTAGATCTAGGAGGTTCTCAGCAGAGGGGTCATGGGTCCAAAAGATGTGTTCTGCTCCTGGCTCTTCTTTCTTGGTGGTTGTCAGGTCCCTCTGATCTCTGCTCATTTGTTTAAACTCTTTTGTAGTTCAGAAGAGATTGACTCAAGATGCAAACTAATCCTGTAGATTGTATTCTGCCTCATTAACATAACTGCCTCTAATCTTGCCTCATTAACACTATAAAAGTTAGAATTTACACACATAATATAATTACATCAGATCACAGAATGGAGGATAATTACATAATACTAAGAATCATGAACTAACCAAGTTGAGACATATTTTGGGGGGACACAATTCAATCCATAACAATGTAAGATGGAATTTTTTATTTGTTGGAATTTCAATGTTTGGGCTGAGAGCAGGGAATCCCTGGGTTGCTACCAGATGCTTCCATACTTGGATAGACCAGCGGAAACCCCAAAGTCTGCATAGCAGGGGAGGAAGGTCTGGGATCCATATGAAGAAGAATGTTCTAATTATCAGGTCCTTTTCCAAACACCCTGGTGGTGCAAACAGTTAATGTGCTTGGCCACTAACCAAAGGTTGGAGGTTCAAGTTCACCCAGAAGTGTCTCAGAAGAAAGACATGAAAAAAATCAGCCATTGAAAACCTTGTGAAGCACAGTTGTACTCTAATGCACATGAGTTGCCATCAGTTGGATTTAACTCAATGGCAACTGGTTTACTGGCTTCCCAACACATAGTAGAGTCCTTCCAATCTCCACAAAAGTCCAAGCAGAGACATACATCTCAATGTGGAGGCATACATACTCAATGCTACCGTGAGTCTTTCATCTCAAAGACATTATTTCTTGCCCACTCTACTATACTGAAAGCTCCTTGAAGGATTTGTTTTTAATTTTCCCAGCCCCTGGAATGGTGTTGGATGAATAATTGACACCATAGCTAGGAGATCTAAGACACCATGTTTTTTTTGTAAGCTCTGATTATTATCCAGCTCTGGATGATGGGTCTTAATTAGCTTGATCATTTTTTAATCAGGGGACTTGTAATCATTTTATGATTTTGTTCCCACCCTTGTGAGGTCAGCTGTGAGTTAACCCTTTATCTCAGGAAGGTAGTGGGAAGCTGAGAGGAGTGATATGACTTGTGGAGTTAGGGTTCCATGTGGAACTAGGGTTGAATTCATATGCTCTTCATTTCTTGACTCCCAGGAATAGCTTTCATGTAGCATCTGCATAGGCCAGAGACATGAGAAGGAGGCAGCCACCTACATAGGGGTTTGAAGTTTCCCAAACATTGGCCTGCATACAAATATTACTCCAGACAAGATTGCCATGTGCTTGGATTTTGAGAGGGAGGAAAGATAGAATATTTACTTTGTTTGCTATATATTTCTCTAGTATAGGAATTACCTGTAAAAATCATACATTACTTTTTGGAATTCAAGAAATGCAGAATGTATGTGTTAACATTTCTCATTGGGAGTATGATAATCCTCATTATAAATACAGTTCCCTTAGAAGTAGAACTAGATCATTAATCTAATACTATATACATATATATTTTTGGCAAATAACACACATGTAAGGGGCTGCATAGTGCACTTACCAAAATACCATGGGGAGGGGTGGTTTGTGTGGTTGGCAAAAAAAATGTACAATGCATGTGTTATTTGCATAAAAATTTAGTGATACTCTCTGAATCCTTAAGCATGGCTACTTTGTCAGATTACCTTGTACAGATGATCCAAAAGGAAGGAATGCCTACTCTGCTATGAGAGTGTCTGTTTTTTTTGCGTGATAGGTGGTGGGATGGTGAGGAGGGAAAAGGTTTACACTCTGGGTCCTCAAAAAAACCCAGGATCAAAATATGCCTGATCAGGGTGTTGTCAGAATCTACTAGTCCAACATTTTTCAGTTGTACTTCCCAGAGACCTAGTGGTCAGTGAGTCTTTCCCCAGCCCCTGTTCAATCAGGACACCTCTGCTTTGCAGATTAGCTTAGTTCATAAGATTCCATTTGAAGTGCTTTTATTTACAAAGAGTGGGAAGCTGCTGATCTAGTCCACATAACCCATTTTACAGAACAGGAGTCTGAGGCCTGAAGTAGGAGTGGTGTACATGGTTATTGGTTTGTAAGCACAGACTTGAAACTGGGGCCTGGGATGTCTTAAGTGCAGCCAGAGCTGGTAAATATTGGTACATCTGAGCTGTTTGTGCAACAAGAAAAGACAGTGAAATATTAAATCGTTTCTGAGAAAGCCCAAAGGTCTCAGTTTAAATGGGCAACTCGGGGTGGGGGTGGGGTAAGTAGCAGTAGGAGGCTTTGAGGCGCTGAATGCTTCCAGTGAATGGTTTTAGGGGATTGCTGAAGGAGGGCAAACTTTGTGCACTTGGCTATTTTGCTTAAGGTTCAGAAGCATGTAATACTTATTAACTTCTCCTGGACTGTAGTTCTAAACTCAGGATCAATGGTCTCCTCTTGTCAGTTTTCAGAGTCCACAAACTCCCTAAGCTTGTACCAGAACATTTTGTGTACAGGCATTTCTCTGGAACAAGGGTCCAGGAACAGGAGGCATTCGTGATAAATACATATGCAAAGGAATTAAGAACCACTGCTAACCTTTGCCACATGGAGATCTTGTGCCCATATTTCCTAGCTCTTATCTCCAAGTAAGGAGCTCTAGTGGTGTCATGGTTAAAGCATTTGGCTGCCAATCAAATGGATGGTGGTTCAAATACACCAGCTGCTCCATGGCATCTGTAAAGATTTACAGCCTTGGAAATTCTATAGGGCAGTTCTACTGTGTCCTATAGAGTTGCTATGAGTCAAAGTTGACTCAATGGCAGTGGGATTTTTCAGTAATTTCTTTAGCTTGTCCCTCTATTTCCTTCAGAGTAGAAACAAAGAACTACACTTAAGTCTCCAACTTTGGAATCATTATTGAGGTGCAAGATTGCTTATTTGTGTGTGTGTGTGCCCGTGTGTGTGTGAGACCACAGTGTGGGTTTAAGGAGGAAGGGAGAAAGACTATGCATTCCATAAGTACGTGTGACAATCAGCAAGAATTTGCAAAGACATAGTCTGTGACTGTCAGAGTTGGGGGTGCCTGCCTTTTCTTTTCACTTCTGACTTTCTGTTTGGACTCAGAATGTCCTGCTTTGAAGCCCTGTCTTTACTGTTGCCTCAAAAACTCCATTTGTTCTCCTCTGATCTATGTTGCCTTTCAGGGCATGGCTCCTCTGGTGTGCCAGCAATCTGGGGCCAAGGGCAACAGCAGAAACCAAGACAGCTCTGGAAAAATATTTGTTTAATTAGCAGAAATGATCTGTACAAGCCTCCAAGTGATCAGATCCATTTTTAACTGGCTGGCCTGGAGCCATGCTTGATGAATTTTCCTTCAGGACTGTTTTTGCTTTGGAACAGAGTAATTGGTGTTCAGCTCTGGTCTGCATCCTGGCCCAGAAAAAGTGGATACACAGCTCTATGCTTTTTCTTGAAAGTGCCAAGCACACTGGACGGAATCTTGAAGGAAGTATGAGGGGCTCTGGTGAATGTCAGCCCTGATGAAATACCACACAGACTCAGCTCTATCACGATGGTTTCCTTCTTCGGTGAGGCATTTGCTCTGTGTAATGTGTAATGGTAGCTTGAAAGGAAAGTGGTCGCTGAGGAAAATGACCTGTGGGAAGCTGAACCCCATAAATTATAAGGCCTGTATTACTTACAGCTATGGACATGTTAGAGGAAAGGCGTCTCAGAGGGGAGCCTCAGGGGTCCTGAGAAAGAAATTCCACTGTAGTGACAGAGCTGGATAAAGAGAGGCAAGCAGCAGTTCTCATTGGATCTCAGATTTGGCTTTAAATTCAAGTGGGCTATGGAACTCCCTGGTGGAACACAGGTTAAAATGCTCAGCTGCTACCTGAAAGATTGGCGGGTTGAACCCACCAGCCACTCCATGGGAGAAAGATGAGGCAGTCTTCTTCCGTAGAGGATTTATAGCCTAGGAAACTCTATGGGGCAGTTCTACTCTGTCCAATAGGGTCACTATGAGTTGGAGTCAACTCAATGGCAACTAGTTTTTTGTTTTAATGGAAATCCCAAGGATAAATAGAGAATCTGCTAGAAAGACAAGGGATAAACCCAGGTAATCCCTGAGTTGTTTTCAGTTCTGAAATCACTCAGCTTTGGGTCACTCTGAGAATACTTGGATCTGCACAAGAATAGCTCAGATTGCTCTCAGATCCTTAGAACAGTCCTGTTCACTCTAGAATTTTTTTGGGAGAGAATGGTAGATGTGAGCCTGTGTCCACTCAGACCGTTTGAAGTAAGAACCTTTACAGTCACCTTGGAGATAGAGTTGTCATTTTCTAAGGGACATCTTTTATAGAAAGGTAGATTTTGTCCAGAGGGAAGTGGGTACCAGCATAAAAATACTTCCCCGAGAGTGACCATGGTTGCAGGGGACATCAAGCTCAATTGACATAACATACTGCACAAAAACATTGTTCTTCAGCCTACTTTGGTGAGTAGTGACTAGGATTGTAAAAGCTTGCAAGCAGCCATCTAGATGCA